>NC_088172.1:64535695-64852904 GCF_028769735.1 Zonotrichia leucophrys gambelii | reverse complement strand
TGCAAATTGGTCTGCTCATGAAAGGACGGATGGCAAAGCTTGGCAGCAGCCCAGAAGAGTGCCACAGAAGCATGGCTGCTGATAAAAAGCTTATCTGTTGGCTAGCAGAAGACTGTATCTGTAATAGAAATGCAGCTACATATTGAATTTTCTCTGTCAGGAAATAAATCTGCCATGAAAAATGTAATTCACAGCTGAGGACAATTCCATACAATGGAATTTTATTCAGAATGTCTGCTGAGTATATGTTTGTTATGATGGCTAAATGGCAAAAAATGGTGCTGGATCCTAAACATTGCTCAACAAATACTCACACTTCTAAATCTATTTCAGCCGTCTAAGATTGAAATTCAATACAGAGGAAAACAGTGCTTTAAACATACATGCCAACAAAATGGTAGGTTGGCACAGACAAATCTCAGTAACGGGTCAGTTTCAACACTTCTTAAAAATTCACATCTAAAAGAAAGCACAAAGAAAGCACAAAAGGCACTAACCTACAATCACGACTCTTGAAAAATAAGATCTCATGTTTCTGTGATGCTGTAAAAATACATCAGCCTGCAAGACTTTGGAATAACTCCAGGGACATCTTGGCTTTCCTGCTGTGCCAGGAATCCTCTCTTTCTTGCTGCTTTTGTGCAGTGGAGTGAGATACTTTCCCTTCAATGCTACAGTTCAGCTTGCAAGCAGCATCCTCAGGGGTGCTTGCTCTTTTGAGAGGCGAGAGGACGAGAGCACTGGACGCTGAGCAGCTGCATGTGAGGGACAGCAGGGAATGGGGCCCTGCTTTGGACACATTTCAGAGTTAACACCAAAGGGTTAACATCCTCACACTATGATTGTTAGAGTGCTCGTGTCACATTTCCTGCCTTTTTAGAAAGTAACTGTAAACTTCTGGCAGAGATTATTTGGTTTCAATGGTATTGCAGCAGAGACTGGGTTTGGGTTCCTCATCTGTTCCCTGGGCCAGCTTGAGGAGAGAGGGTCATAGGAAGCTGTTCTGAGCACAGCCTGGCAGTCTGCCTCAACCTCTGCACCTGTCCTGACGTGCTTCCCTGCTCCCTCAGCTGTCCCCATGGTCATTCCATTCATGCCTGTAAGGAAAAGTGCACATGGCACTTTAAGAAAGTCAAGAATTACACAAAATCCAAACCCATCCCAATATCCTTGCTTGGTAGGAAGGCTGGAAGCAGGAAGGAAAAAGTAATGGTATCCTAAGCATTGTGGAGTGGATGGGAATAGACAAAACCAAACAAGGGGTAAGTAATCTCAACATTGAAGCACCAGTGTTTCCTAAGAGCAAAGGAAGGGCTGAAGGAAAACTTGTTTGGAAAAGAATCAAGACAGAGTTAGGCACTTTTATGTACAACTATAAAGTGGAGGTAAATTGCCACCATGTGGCAATCTCTTCTCATGGAAAGAAAATACTTACACAACGAGGATAGGGAAGTTTTGTCCCTGAAAGTGTGGGCAGTGTTCTGTGACAAGTGCAACTCACTGAGAAAGGTCTCTAATCACAAAGGGAGGCCCAAGCAGCTTTTCTCCTTTTCTAAATGTAAGAAAAGACAAAAAGTGCTATCCTTGTTTAGCAAGAGACAACTAGCGAGGAAATCTCCCTGAGCAAGGAAGGATCTATATACCCTGAGAAATGGGGTATTGCACTTCTATTCTGCAAGAATACTCTCAAGTGAGCCTGCATGTGTATTTGAAAGACCAAGAGACCTGTCAGACCTGCCTTCTCTGTAGGTACTGGGACAAAATGTACATGGAGCTCTAGAGGGTTTGACCAAAGCCTCCTCTACGTACTGCAATGCCATGCAGGAGCCTTACAAGTTGCATTGAGAAATGAGGGCTGGGAGCCAAGAAAAATGTAGGAGATTATAACTGTGAGTGGGGCCAGATTGACAGGTTGCAGAAACAGAGGCTGCCTGGAGCTTCCCCTTCTCTTTTCAGCTTTGTTTCTGATAAGTAAACAAGAACTCCCACATTTCTATGCACCAGAGAATCAAGACAGGAGAGGCCTCTAATGTGCACAGAGACTCAGGTCCTGCCAACTGCTGATGAGATGAGCACTGTAATCCAGCATAAATCTGTGTCACCGCTGTACAGGAAGGTTCTTTCTGCCACCACCCCCAGCAGCCCGTTATCATCACCTCTCCTGCACTTACTGCAGCTCTCAGACAGCCACAAGCATTAATCCACACCAGGACAATTAGCTTTCAGCATCAGCATCTTGACTCAGAGGTTTCCTTGTGCCTACACAAGGACAGGAGTGGGGAAGAATGGCCCCTTGCAGCACTACTGAGAATTTGTACAAGATCCAAAAAGCCAAGTCTGTGGTGTGAGACATCAGCATCAGTCAGGTGGGGAGGCAAGTCAACACGATGCCAAGGTTTTTTCATCAACACACCTCACCTACACGAGATTTATGTGTCTTTCTCTTCAGCAGCCCATTGAGCTGCCCTACAGGAGGGAGCAAACAGACGTCAGCCAAATCAATCACACTCACACCAGCAATGTATTCTTTTGCTTCATTTAGTATTACATTTCCTGACTTGAAAAACACCTTCATTCTGCTTTTGTCCTCTCTTTGCCTTTGCTACATTTTCCTTTCATCTGTGACAGCCTCTTTGAACATTCTTATATAAGCAGAGAGATTCTGCTTCCCTCTTCCTTATGTAGCTTTCCCTTGCTTCTCTTCACTACTCCTTGATGCAGAGAAAGTCCCTTGATCCTTCACCTTCCCCTCCTGCCTTTCTGCCTTTCTCTTCCTTTCAAAGCTCTGCTTGTTCCCCACTTCACACCGAATCCAGCCCTAGGTGGGGGTCAGCCCCATGGACGAGAGGGAAGCAGTCTGAAGAACAGAAATCCTACAAAAAGGTGGGGTTTATCCCATCAGTCCTCTGCACTGGCTATGGCAAGATACCCTTATTCAAGAGAAGGAAGATGTGCCTATCTGTCCCTAGGGCACAAAGGATTGCCCTTTTCCTGCCCTCGCTGCAGAAGGACCAGCCTGCTGACGGGGTATGATGCTGGCCATGAGGTTTTCCTTCTCACATCACTGTGACACAAGAGGCAGAGGATCCTCCTTGGGGAGAGCCCCTTACATAAGAGATTTTATTTGTCAGCGTGCATTGCCAAATGCCAGCCCAAAAGGGAAGCACAGCAGAGAGGTTTGTGTAAAGATAAAGAAAGCAGCATCACTCAACTGCTGTGCAGCTCCAGCAATCTGGGTCATGGAGGGGTGTAGGGAGTTATTAGCCTACTGAGAAATACTAATGTAGAGAAATGGAAGGCCCTCCCTGGTCTGGAATCAAAGGGTACAAATAGAACTATGAATCCCACAGACACACCAGACAACCTGGTCCATCATATTCTAATTCTTATTTAAATCAAACTTTGCACCATTGCAACCACCGATTTCAAGTGTTTAAGCTTCTTTTTCATCGTAGCCTGTACATAATGTGAAGCATGCACAGAATCAAGAATGAACACCAGCTAGTTCCTGTATATGCTTCTGCTATCATCCTGTGGAAATGGCTAATCCACTTTCAGGCCTCCTGTTCATTCCTCAAGCTTCATAATTTCCCAGTACACATCACATGGGAAACCAGAATTCCATAAATTGCACTCCTCAGAAAAAAACCCCAAGCCATTACCAATCTGATTTCAATTTTCTTCTTGTACTTGCTTTGATACCCACTAAGATAAATGAAATGGCAGTATTTGTGAAATACCCAATCTACTGCATGTGTATTTAAAATCAAATCTGTCAGCACATTACCCCAGCTGTAGAGAGATTAGTCACAATCTCCCTCCTCAACTTTTCCCTCCTAAGTCTCTTGCTGGGCTCTTGCTTCCTATGAGTTGATTCCACTTTTAATTTTATGTTTCCATCAATAGCAGAAGAGTAAAACAGCTGAAGGGAACAGATAAGGGACTTAGTCCACTACCACCACCATCCAACTCCAAATTGGATTGACTGGCTGAGTGCCCCCAAATCCTCTATGGATATGCAATTTAATAGAAAGAAAAAGACTCCACACACAAAGAAAAATATGCAGAAAATAATAAGACCACTTTATGAAACATAATAGTTTCAGCAATGTGCATATGATTATATCCTTAATTCAAATGAAATGCAACAGACATCCTTTTATGTTACCCACAGAAAAAAGAGCCACAGCTGATGATTTAATTTGTCCTTTTACTAAGTGATTTAATTTTAGCAAGCTCTAATCCAAGGAAGAACATTAAAAAGGGCCATATCGCATCAGCCTAACAATGAATCTGGTCCACCTTATCTTTGACAGCAGCCAATAAAGGGAACAGGGGGAAGGGCAAAATAGAAGTGCAAAAAAGAAACAGATGGGAAAAGAAAGGCTAAGGACAATCTGAGGAAGATGAAAAATAGGTTAAAGCAGGTGGAGGAACTAAAATAATTCCTTTAGTTAGAGCAAGGCTTTGTTCCCATGGATGAGCACACATGGATTTCTAGAGAGGCAGCTCCAAGCAGGATCAGTGCTCACAGGGAGCAGCGCTCTGGGCTGTGCATGGCTGCTCCCTTACCTGATGGCAGCACTGGAGATCAGCTGTCCTGCCTGCACTGGCAGAGCCGCAGGGATTTGGCCAAACATCCATTTTTAATTTGCTTTTCCTTTTAACTTGAGATAGTGCCCCTAAGATTCAACCAGTTTTAACTTCAAGCTGAAATTATGTGTCTTCAAAGTATGTGTTGGTGTCTTCTGTAATTGCTCAGTTAATGGGAAAATTAGGATTATAATAGCCCTACCAAACTCCTTTGTCCCAAACCAGGCAGATCTCTGTCCTAGTGGTGTGTGGTGCTGGCCCCATCTCTCCCTCTCACTAGTCTCCTTTAAATTATTCCATTTGGCTTCACAACTTGCCTTCCCTTGATCTCCTAATAGGATGGTGAGCCCCTGACCTCTTTCCAGGAGCTCTGCTTGCAACCTAACCTTTCCAGACTGCCAGACTTCCATTTGCTCCTCATTTCCTTCCTGCTGTGCCACCAGTCTCATCAGTCTCTTTCTAAAACTTGAGATTTCAATCTTCTTTCATTATTTTTCTGCTAGGAAAACTCAGCTTAGCCTATTCACTGCTCAACCACCACAGTAGTTGCTGAGTAACAAAGAATCAGTGGAACATTACAGAGTTTGCAGCGGCTCATTTAACAGCATCACAAATGTTTTGTACAAGGAGACCGCCGTGATTTCTGTTTGCTCCTGATATTTGGAATATCTCCAGCTCAAACGCTGCTGCATTTGGTTTACTTTTTTTGTTTCTGATTTGGTAGAATGGAGCCTTCATTCATGATCTGTGCACAGCACAGGTCTCCAAGCAAGAAATGGAGGGTGGGATTGATTCCACTTGGAGACCATGGCTCGTCCCTCCATGGGGCAGGTGCCTTTGGCTGCAGGGACCTGCTGCCCACTGCCCTGCCATGCCCGAGCTGCTCCTGGCACCTGGCAAGGTTACACCTGACACCCAAGCTGGCTCCAGGTGGGACATGCTGCCTGCAGAGGCTTTGCCACCTGAAGTGACAGCAGCACCCACGGTGAGGGGCTGGAGAGGCACTGCAGATGTCAGCACCGGAGGAGAAGTGTGGATGCCATGGGACAGAGAGAGAGGAATGGCAAGCGTTTCTCACAGCGCTTTGTGAGAAGTTTTAGGGAGTTGTAAGGATGTGATAACTTGTTAAGTATAAACAATCTGCAGGTGGTGTTTTCTACTTCATCTCTCTGTTCTTCTCAAGGAGGGTGTATGAGGAAGGCGTTTTTGTTAACTAGCCAATCAAACAGAATGCATCGTATCGCTCCGTAAAAACCACGTGGTTCTCTTGAATAAAGCCTTCTTTGCTCTTTCTACAACACTGCCTCCCACCTGCTCCTGTGTCATTCTCGGTGCAAGAGTGACAAGAAGGGGTGAAGCATTACCCTCCTTTGGCAAAAGGCCAGGTTGCACAAGAGGTCCCCAACCCCACTTGCTGCCCTACCAGCTTCTGGGTGTCAGGTTATTTCTGGCCTTGCTGACAGCCCTCTCAGCTCCTGCTGTGGCTGTGGGTAGCGATGTCAGCTCTGACATTCAGTTGTAATTGACCCTCATCCCCAAGGACACAGAGCAGGACAAAGGAAGGCTACACTATAAATACACCAAAATAGGCCATACACTCCTGTCTGGAGGGCTCCTAATCTCCACTGCCACTGCCTTGCCCAGGGGATCAAGGAGACTGCAGGCTCTCCATGGAGCCTGTCCCAGGCACATGGCCAGGAGCAGCCTTCCCCCTGCACATGGAGATGGTCCAGCACTGGCCCTGTTGTGGGCACTGGTCCTCTCTATTGCCTCTGGAGTGCTGAGGAACATTCCCCTGGTCTTCCTCATCGACTCACTAATAGCGGATGGATCACTTTGTGGATTGTGGATTGTTGTGCAGGGCAGTGTGTTCGACCATTTCCTCAGTGGAAGCCATCATTACGAATATTCTAATCTGAGGTGCAAGTGCCCGTGACAAACACCCCCTGCTCAGGCAAAAGGCTGGACATCCTAAGCTTAAAACTAGGTTACTATCCAGTGACTAGCCTGTACTACTACCAGTGACATCATCAGAGATATCATTATTTGAGACAACAGAGGTCTCAAACTTGGAGAATTTGAGAATTTACACGTATGAATTTTTTTTCATACATGTAAATTTCTTTTGTGGGTGTATTTACATATGATGTTGCCTTGGTTTTAAAAGATGCTGCTAAAAGTCTGTAAGTCTGGTTTTATAAGAGTCTGCTAAGGAAGGCAGAAGCCTCCCCTGAAATGGAAAATGTAAACCTCCGTCCCTCTGAATTACTATAATTTTAAAATTAAGGGGCTCTCAGGAAAAGATATGGGAGCAGAAATAACAGTTCTTTATTAGGGAAGAAAATAAAAATAAAATAAGCAATGCAATAATACAAACCAACACTGTCAGAGTCAGAATACGACCTGACAGCCTGTGGGTCAGGGTGTTGGTAGCAGTCAGACTGAATGGTGGCTGCAGTCCTCCTGGAGTGACAGATAATGGTTCTGTTGAAGTAGTGAGCCTGTAGAAGGGTGTGACCTTCTTCTGAAGATCCAGTGGTGGTGTAGATGGGCCTGATCTTTCTCTGGGAACCCAGTGGGCAAAGGCTGTCTCTGGTGTTCCAACTCTCAGATTATATCCGGGTAGGAATGCTTGGCTCCTCCCCCTGGACAGGGCATCTCACAATGGGATGATGTAATTTTATCAGTCATGCAGTGACACTCAATGGCCCATTAACAGAACAGATCTCTCTGGAGGGAGGATTGGTTGTGGAAGAGATAAAGAAAACTGCCCAAGTAACACAGGATAACTGCCCCACCTTTAACAGATAGTAATTGAATACACCCCCCATATCCAACCTGAGACAGACCTACTTGTTGATCATCTCTGAGTAATTACAGCCTGCTTTTCTATATTTCCATCACAACCCAGAGAGGGTGTATGGGAATTAAGGGTGAATGAGTTCTGCAGGAATTCTAAAAGAGGCTTCTGAGGTGACTCCAGTGAGATGAGAAAGGCACTCATCTTCTGCCTGCCTCTTCCTCTTTAATATTTAAAATTTCAAATATTTTTACTTAGCCATTTGTCAGTCCACTAATAATAATTACAATGACAATCACAACATCACTGTAAGCTATAAATTGTTTGTGATGTTCCAAGACACTCCATTAGTTGAATGGCACCATAAAATAAGAAGTTCAAAATTTTTTCTGTGTTATTTTTTTAAATTTTACATCTCTGTGTAAAAAGTAAAGACAGCATGCCTTAAATTTGTAATATGAAAAAAGCAGCTGCCTTCACCTTTCAGCAATACAAATACAGCACAACAAACTGTACACACATACACCCCACTCTCACTCTACACAGCTGTTAACAAATACATATTTTACATTTAGCCACTAACTACTGTTCAAGGTTTCTCTCTAGACGCTCAGGGACAAGCTAAACATCACTTTGATTACAGGGAGATGCATTCCCCATATCAAAAGCTAGCAAAAGGAGTTTCTTTGATAGCAAAAGAAACAGCTAGTGGTGATTAAAACAAGCAAATGTCCTGGGGAAGTGTTTGAAGTGAACTGCAGGCCCTGATCAAAGCACAGGTATTGTAAGCACACAAGGCTAGCAGGAAGAAATCCTGTCTTCTATTAGACCAGCACACACTACTGGAGAAAATGGGCAACTTTTCATACAAAAGCCTTTCTTCAGCTCTGTCATTTGGTGTATAAAAGGTGTTGTGTCTCCCTACCTATGTTGTCTCTCTTCTGCTCATAGACCACTGCTGAGCAACATGGTCCCACACTTTAGGGGAATAATCTCAGAGTTCAATTATTTCAGTACAGAAATGCAAAGAGAATTTATCTGAATTATTGAAAAAGAGCTCTGTCTGAGGAAGAAGAAACAAGTTTGTCAAAACCCAACAATTCCATTGCAACAATAGCAAAAAACTGTTTTCAACATGATTCAGGTTACCATAGAGCAAAGCTGTCTAAAGTCTCTGTCCTTTACAATTGCTCTCTGGCTTTGTTCAACTTTATTCCAGTGGCTTCAGATACTTGTTTCTTAATCTGTATCTATGCACCCCTCTGCCCTACCTGTCTGTTTGTCAAACTGAGGCAAAAAGAGCTCTTCTGCCACTTTCTCTCAAGAGCTGTGAGACTGACAAGAAGCACATCTGACAGCAAGTAGAAAGCTGAGAAGAGCCCTCCCCAGCTCACATTTGCAAGGGGTTCACTGCTTCTCAGCTTTTCCTCATCTCTCAGCAGCAGCTTTCTCTATCTTGAGGCCTTGCAATCTCTGCAGGGAAGGAGGCTGAACTCCTCGTAAGAGCCTGAGCCACATGTGGCATGGCAGAGAGACAACAGTGAGACAGGAAGGAAGAAGGGAAAGGTGATTAACAGGGGTGAGAATTCCTGCAAAGGCAGCATTTGACATCGAGGTAGGCAATAACTTGAAGAAGAGCAAGCCTCAAGTTCATGTTTTGGCTACAGAAGGACATTAAACAGATTTTTGGATTGGAATTGATTTATCTTGAATGGATAGTTGGATGCCCTGGAGAGCTGTGGGATGGGACTGAACAATGGGTACCAGTCCTGGGAGGGCTCTTTATTAAGCATCTTGTTGAAACTACCTCCCCTTCACTGGGGTGTGTGTGAGGTTCACCAGGGGAAAAAGCAAGACAAGGCCAAGAAGAACAAAATGTAAACCTAAGCCTTTATTTTTGTGCCACTAAATTGAATTCATCAGTGAAAATTTTTGACTGAAGGTAATGCTGAAACATGCTCCACTTGTAGATCTGCCAGTTTGCTTCCAAGCTGTCTGTGATCAGAGAAACATTTTCCCCAGCCAGCTCTGCTGCCAAACAGGCAGGCAGGCAGGAGTGAGACTGGGGGGCTGACTAATTTCCAAATGTCAAAGTTTGCCTTTGACTGTCTCCCTCCCCCTGACAATTTTAGAGAGGTAGACCTAGCTGTTTGTGATGGCTGTGCCTTGGGCAAAAGAATGTCATTGCTCTTGGGACACGGGCTACCAGTGCTGACCACTGCTCCTGAAGTCTCATCAAACAGTAATCCCTGAGGAATGCACCTTCATCTGTTTCTTCAGGGGATGTTTTCTCTCACTCTGTGCAATATTTTGTGAGCAAAATACTACTGTGAAGTCCTGAGTAAATGTCACTTGCACTTTCCTTGTCAATGAAGAGTGGAGTTCTTGCTACAGATCCTGGCTTTGTAGCATGTACCTGTTTATTCCTCTTACAGACAGACACAGTACCCTGTGAACAAGACTCTCTCTAGAGAGCATGTAAATAGTTTAACAATAACACATGGCCAGATGTATTTCCTCTCAGCCCAGAGGCAGAAGAGATAGTATTTCCCCAAATAAACACAGTACCCATCTATCCAATCGTTCCATATTCCTGCAGGCAAACACCTGGGGAAAGAGATGAAATTGTAACCTTTCCCTGAAAGCCACTGAAAGTCCTTGCCTGTCTAGGACATGGCACAGTGGAGCTTTTCACTGGAAATGTTGCATAGCTGTGGCACATTAGACCTAGGCCATGGTCTGTAAATCCCCCAAAAGCTCTTAATGAAAGATTTGGCTCTGTAGCTGTCAAAAATCAAATGCTGAGATATAAGCATGAAGAAAACAAGAAACCTCTCCAACAGCTGAGAACCAGAGTGGTGGCAATGTCCATCAGCTACTGCCCATCCCCAGCTCACGCTGCAAACCATGAGACGCATGAGATGCAGCTGTGTTTTACTGAGGCTGTAACTCCTCTGGAAACTCTCAGAGTGATGCAAAATGGGATAACCCCATCTGTAAGTCACACCACAATATAAGAAAGATATTAAGCTGTTAGAGAGCATCCAAAGGAGGGCTACAAAGATGGTGAACGGGCCTTGAGGGGAAGCTGTATGAGGAGCAGCTGAGGTTACTTGGTCTGTTCAGCCTGGAGGGGAGACCTCACTGCAGTTACAGCTTCCTTGTGAGGGGAAGAGCAGGGGCAGGCACTGATCTCTTCTATGTAGTGACCAGTGACAGGACCTGATGGAATGGCCTGAAGCTGTGTCAGAGGAGGTTTAGGTTGGATATTAGAAAAAGGTTCTCACCCAGAGGGTGTTTGGGCACTGGAACAGTTTCCCAGGGAAGTGGTCACAGCACCAGCCTGACAGAGTTCAAGAAGTGTTTGGACAATGCTCTCAGGCACAGGGTGTGACTCGTGGGGTGTCCTGTGCAGGGCTGGGATTGGACTCAATCATCCTTGTGGGTTCCTTCCAACTCAGCATATTCTGTGATTCTGTGATATATATCCATAAACATAGAAAAGTTATGTGGAAAGGTGCAAAGCAACATGTGAATAGAAAAATGAGAGCTCTTCACTACATACATTAATAGAAGCTTGAGAAAAAACAGAGGAAGCAGAACCCCCTCCCCCCTACATGCCTTTCAGCCTAGATGGCCTTGGTTTTCTCTTTTCCCACTTTGTTTGGCTTCTCCTTTTCACCGTGCTGACAATTTTACTTACTGTTTTAAGCCTGTTTTTTTCTCAGCACTGTTTCCAGGAAACACTAATTTCCTTTTGCCACATCTTTCTTTTATTTCTTTCTTTATTGTCTCACTGGTTACACACTTCACCATAGCACTGGGGCAGTGTCCTCCAAATACACACTTCAAATTTGCCTATTATTCCTCATTATTTTTGCTCCAACAAAAGCCCCAATGACCTGAGCTCCTCCTTTCCTGCTGAGAACCTAACCTCAAAAGAGGCTTTTCTTCTCTCTTTACTTCTTTCTTATTTCACTGTTTCTTTTTCAATGTCATTATCTCTCTTTTCCACAACCAAAACAACCCCCTCAAAGCTGCTCCTGTGTTTATTGTCTTCCAGCATCTCCCATGACTCTCCTCATTGAATTTCCCATAAGGAACCCTGCAAAAATCACGAGACCCACAGAAACCCCTGCCACAGTGATGAAAAATGGATTGGCTCTACCTGTGCTGAGCGTGGGAGCATAATTGAGCCTCTCACATCAGTTGTGAACTCTGCTGCTCACGTGGTCTTCTGCAAAGACTGTAAACTAAGCACAGGCTCCTGTAGAGAAAATAAAAGCTGGAAGGGCTCCCCTGGTGCTTCACATTACACTGAAGCTTCAAAAAGGTAGGAAAAAATACATTTGACCTTTGCAAGACAAGGAAGCACAGCAAAATGCTGCAGAATGACTCATTTAAAAGAGTTTGAGAAATGTGAAGGAAATAGAGAATGCTGGGTTAAGATGCAAATGTGATACAGAGCAGAGTGGTATAAAACTCAGGAAACTTCAAAGAAAAAGAAGGGACTGGGAGGAATTGGAGCCAGTGAATTCAAAGTTAACCCAAATGTTGCATATATGGAAAATCACAACCAGGTTGGCTTAGAAAGGCTTAAATCTGTCTCAGCACCTTGCTGCTCCAGGTTCTCTAACAGTGTTTGTCCCTGGATTACAAAGAATTTGACAACCTAAACTCTCTGTAGCTTTATTAGTTCTTTGGCCCATTTTGCTGTCATCCTAAACTAGGTCTAGCACAATTTAAGTTGCAGAGGACGTACATAAGGGAATATTTTTGCACACAGGGCTGTAGTCTTTTGAAAATTGTAAAAGCTTAAAGTAGTTAGCAATTTCCCAACGACTGACATCAATAAATTATATGAGGAAAGAAGGCTGGAAGTGAACTGAATCCTTGGATGAAGTACAAGAAAAAGAGGACAGGCACTTCTGTTGCATTATCAGAGCAAGGGCAGGAGAAAATCTGATCCTCTCATGGCTCTTTGGACAGGTTCTGAGGGACAGCTGTGGCTTGCTCTAGGGCAGGGGTACTAAACTAAAGATTTGAGCTCTTCCTGCTGCTTGCTCACGAGGCACCATGAATAAGCAGCACCTCTGGTCAGATCATGGATGTGTCCCTTCTTCACTGAATAGCTGACCTGGTACTTAAAAACCTGTGACACCACCACTGATATTTATGTATACAATTAATTTCACATTAACACATTTTCCAGGTGAAGTTTTTGCTTAACATGTCTTAACAGGGAGCCTGTTTTCTCCAATGGTTCATTAAAACAGTCAGTTCTGACTTGATTTTTGCATTGTTTTTATAAAACCATTTGCTTCTACACCTGAGACCAGACAATGCCAGCTAAACCCAAATCCACGACTTCAGTGATTACAGTGAGGTTGAATTAAGTGATGTATTTAGCCTTGCTTGGTAGTATTCTGCTCCTTCTGTTTCAGATAAATTAACCACTCATGATCATGAAGTTTTAATAAACTGACAAGCTTTAATTTCTTCATACAGCTGTGAGCTTCCTACCTGATAAGCATAAAAAAAGACTTACTGATGTCACTATTTTTAATCACCTTTGAACCTATGTTGTTCTTGTTTATATCTCAGTCATCTAATTTTTTATTGATCTTCTCTCTTTTTTGCCTAAATACCAGTAGAAATGAAGCAATGTGTGAAGGCTGAGAAAAATTACCATACAAGCAATATTTCAAAGAGAGCAGTTGTGCAGTGCTCTCAGTGTAAACTGGGAGGAGAGAAGGAGCCAGGGGGAATAATTCTTTGTTCAGGCTAGGCTGCCTCGGTCATTCAAGAGGACAAAATGAAGACAGTAGGGCATTGCCAGGCTGCACTTCCACCTCCATCTGAAAAGGGCCCAAGGGGAGTTGTGCTGTGCTAGCTCGAGCTATTTTCCTTCCCATCTGCTCAAGCTGATTTAGAGAAGTGCATTATGCAACCTAACTGCTGTGCTGGGGTTCAATGAGTGTGGCAGTGCACTTAACACTTCTAGGAGATGTTGTGAGGAAAAGGAGGGATTACATAAAACCAGGCCTTTCAGTCTGCAATGGTAAAGGTATTGCTACATGGCTATTAGAAGAAACAAAGAAAAACCTAGCAGGAAACCCCCACAAAACAAACCAGAAAGCCAAAACCAACCCAAAGCAAATCTTAGGAAGATGAAGATTAAAATTGAGAAAGGCTGAACCACACTCAAATGTATCAGCAAGATGGAGCAATAATGTGAAAACCATTGAGGACAAGAGCAAAAACACCTTACTTGCACAACTTGGGCATTTGGCAGTGAAACACTGATGTTATTGCACAACAGTAAACCAGAACATGGTCACCTGCAGTTCTTCAGATCGTTTCACTGCCAGTACCAAAAGTAGCATTTGTAAATCACACTTAATGTTCTTGCCCTCACACTAAAAAAACCCCACGCATTTAGTGTCTGTTTGTGAAGTGTGATGGAACTTTGTTATTAATATTTCTTAACGAAAGCCTTCCTCAAGTTCCCTACATTTTCTCTTACAAAACTGATTGTGTCCTTTACACAGGCTGGTATTACAAACAACACCATTTTTCTCCAACCTTTTTTATGTCATTATTATGCACCTCCCAGGTTTATTTGGTGAATCAGTATCACTCTGAAGACCGAGGTTCCCTAAGGAAAAGCTTGATAGCAAGGTTGTTTGTCAGTTCTTCTCTGAAACATCCAACATTCAGACACCACAGCTCCCATTGATTCAGACACAGGCTCCAACCCAATCCTCTCTACAGCTGAAGCCAGTGGACAGACTGACACTGAATCCCATGAGATTTGGATCAAGCCTCATGGGTCTTTCTCAAGGAATGACAGAGGTCTCCAGAACATATCAGGAAGCATCTTCCTATGAAAATTTTGAAAAATATCTTAAATTGCGCACTTCTCGCAGTTTTAGCTAGCTGAGGCTTTGTTGATACTTGATTAAATTAATGAGAATTAAAAGTAATTAATTTTCAGAATCAAGTCTAGAACAGAGACAGCAACATAGTTCTGAAATTATTAAAAAATCATGGTATTTATGAGTTACTGTTTATCTTCTGATCTATGATAGTTCACCAAAGTGATATCAAATTATCATTTTACCTCTTTCTCTCTCTACCTCAAAGCAATATCAGAGAAAACCATGACTTGACAAGAATAAAGTTGGTAAAAATAAATGTCTTCATCAAAAGAGTGAGTGCCACAGGATACAAGTAACCTATTTTCAAACCACTGACAAAATTATGTTAATTTTATTCTAGAAGTTTTCATAAGCATTGAAAAATAAAAGAGATGCTACTTGACATTTTTTTCTTACAGTTGAAATTTGACAATAATTGTGAGATATCTAAAAGTTATTCCAGGTCACTGGTTTTCCAAAAAGTTCTGGAAACTCATAATAAAGAGCAATTGCACTCTGAAAGTGATATAAAAACAGTAAGTTGAAATCAAAGCATGCATACCTTGCACTCCACATCTTCTTTCTCATAGTCTAGGGGTTAGTGGCCTTCTATAAATTACATTTTGTTTATCCTGTCACAGTTTTTAAAAAGAAGCTAAGAGGGAAAGGAGACCAAGAAGGAAGAAATTGATTTTGCCTGTCCAACTTGTAAACAAGATCTTCAAAAGGTCTCCACCACTTCTAACTCCTTAGCATTCTTTAGAGATGCCAGTAGAAGTAAAACTATTGATGTGCCTTAAAACTGGCTTTTATTTTTGCAGCAGGTGTTGGACTTGATAGCAATCCTATTTTTGATGGTCCTTATTCAGGCAGTCTCTGTAGGCTTCTATCTTCCCTGGACAACTCAACAGAGAAAAGCAAAGAAGCCTTTAGATTACATTTCCCAAATGGAATGACTCTTATTTTTCCAGACTTGCCAAAAATACTTCATAAATCCTTGTTTTTCCCTCCAACTCATTTGTATACCTGTTTGTTCCTGTCAGTGACTGATTAGGGATCAGCTTGAACTGATCTCATTTCCAGCACTGATGTTTGGACTCAGCAGCTTCCCCTCCTTGCGGATATTTGCTGTCGCATTTCCCCCTGCAGGGGTTTCAGCCTTTTGTTTCACTTTACGTTTTCATTTCCTTTTGCAACCTCAACATTTACTGTAGATTGCCTTTTGGGTGAGGCTCTCCTCTCTCTGTGCCATACTCCAGATGGCACCAAGTTGTAAAATGACAAAGAATTGACTGGATTATTCTATGGTTTGATCCTGTCACATGTGAGCTGTCTCCAACGTTGCAGCAGGTGCCTGAGGTGTGTGCAGGAATTGCTGCACTCCAGCACCATTCCCACCTAGCAACGACAGCTGCTGGCATTACAGTTGTTCCTCAACATCTCTACCAATGAAGAACAACTCTAAAAAGCTGGAGGGACTTCAAGGAGGGAAGGTGAGCTGAACATTTGGATCCCCCAGTGAGCTGGATGGGTTTCTCTCAGTCCACATGTCAGCTTGGGACAATCGTGTCTGCCTGCAATAAACTGAAAAGCATGATTGTGTTGAGAGGCACAGAGCTCAGCACATGCTGATAAGGATCATCTTCCCTCCTGGCAGGCACATACAGTTCTTGGGCAGGAGACAGAGAAACAACCACACAGTTTGCACTGCCTGAGAGGGGCTTTTCTAACAGAGAAGACGCGGGGAAAGAGGGGTGGATTGTTTCCACACTGTTTGAAATGTAATCTGCTTTGATACAACTTCTCTGCCAAGTTCACACCAGGTAAAATTGGGCATCATGTACTTACACCAAGAAGTTATTTTCAAGCACTATGTTTGCTGCATAGAATGTATTTAATTTTTAAATACTGACAGTATTTCAAAGACATTCCTTTGTCAGTACCATTACAGAAGTAGGTTGCCCATTTGAAATAAGGCCCAGACTTGTTGCTGTTTGAGTGCTACACACTGAAATGCTGCAAGAAGCAATGATCATAGTTCAGCTAGGAGAACATCTGCCTCTGAGACAGTAATTGCTGAGTGTCTCTGCACTGAATTTAGGGGTCACTGGGGCTGCTGAATGTGCTGTTCTTGTATGAAATATGAAACAAAAATTCTAGTCACTTGTTGGCCATTAAACCACTGATGACAACTTTCATCAAAGACTTATAATAGCTCTGCTCCTCTAACTGTGCCAGGTAATTACATTCTCTCTAGCTAAATGAACTTTCAATTACACAGAGTATCTTTCTCCTCTAAACTGTTTAGAAATAATGTTACACGCCATTAAATGATTTCCCCTGTCCCACCTCAGAGGTGGCTCAATTTCAGCACAAGACAAGGAGATCCAGGTCCACACAAGGATGCTCCCGTCAAGCTCTGGCCTGGCCTCAATTCAGCTGCTGTTATGCCCTCAGGCATCTCTGAAGCCTCATCCACGCTGTGC
This sequence comes from Zonotrichia leucophrys gambelii, assembly GCF_028769735.1. NCBI lineage: Eukaryota > Metazoa > Chordata > Aves > Passeriformes > Passerellidae > Zonotrichia > Zonotrichia leucophrys. The sequence goes on along the minus strand of NC_088172.1, from coordinate 64,836,105 downwards.
CACCCCAGCTGCTGCCGCACTGAAATGTGCCCATCACTGTCCCCTGTGAGTGCCTGCAGAGGAGTGCAGGCTCCTTGCAGCACAGGCAGAGCTCCGGGCAGGCGGAGGGCAGTGTGGGACAGTGGCATCAGCACAGCTGAACTGAACGGTGTGGAATGGGGCTTTCTGCAGCCTCCGTTTTGAACTTAATTATTCAGCAACTCAGTTCAGGCACAAATCTGTCAACTTGCATTGTAGCAGAGGAAAGGTCATGGTAAGAGAACACAGGTACATCTGAATAAAATTATGCCCCCCCTAGCCAGCATTATAGTAATTTACAACTGAAGAGGAATGTTTATCTCCTGAGCAGTGTAATCTACTTCTATAGTGAAAACATGTTATCTAACAGATTTCCATATTCAGCCTTGAAAAAAAAAATCTGATATACACAATTGCTAAGGGCAAACACAGAAGAAAGAAGCAAGAAATACGATCTCTTTGCTAACATCCCCTGACATAGTAGTACATAGAAACTTCCATGTTTATTCCAAATGACCATTTCACAGAGAAATAAAGAATTCTTTTTTTTTAAATTACCAATGACCACTCCTCACTCAAAAAGGCCTTGAGGCAGATACAAATTGCTAGAGAATCTGCAATATACTGCACTCAGCAAGCATGAGTCCTTCCCCCTTCTGTGCACCCGCAGCCATTCCTGCTCAGCAGCTTGCTTCCCGCTGTGCTGTTTTGCCTGCAGATTTAGAGCTCCCATCATTTTTACCTCAGATGACCTTAGCCCATCCTCCAGATCTGACCCCAATGCAGATCTCACTATGCAGATCTCACTAAAGGAAAGGGTCTGCTCAGTGTCACTGGGATAATAAGACAAATACCCTTAAAGCCTGTAGCTCTGATCCCCTGGCGATCTGCTTTCAGTAATCAGATTCTGGAAAGCTATTACTGTAAGTCAAGTCGGACTGTTGAGAGTAAGAAATGAGTTGTTGTGAGGCTAACAAACTGAACTAACCACACAGACTGGTAAAAAATGCCCCCTCAAGCCACCTTTTGGAAGAGGCAAATGCTTATCAGAACTATACTGAACTCATGGGAAGGAGGAGAAAAATATCCCAAAGCACTTTGAAGTCCTTTTTACTTTTCTTCTTTTTTTTTTTTTTTTTTTCTTTTTTTTTTGACACAGCAAAAGGAGATGTAGGGAAGATGTTCAGAGCCACTAAGAACTTTGGGCATGAGGCTAGTTTATTACTCAGTTACCTCACAAAATCTGCTGTCTTCTTTCATGGCTAGGAATTTTCATATAATACGGAAATTATAAATTCCTACAGCCTACCATTGTTTCTCATTTCATTTTGGAGGATTTACTTCTGCCAACTGATAAGAAGCAATAAAATGGCTTGCTTTCTTAACTACAGCAGAAATCCTGTAAAAAAGGATACATTATAGGATTATGAATTTGGTGTAGTCCAAATTACAATTATTTTTTTCTAGAGTTCACAAAATGGGGAAGAATCTATGAGGCGAGGTAGGGGGGAAAAAAACCTGATACCACTACATCTAATTGAATAAAGTGAGAGGACAGAATAAGGAGATGTAAAAACAAACATAGCAGTGCACGGAGTGATGTACTGTGGAGAAGATTTATAGTTTGATCTAAATTTGAACAGAGGTATGAACAAACCATATTTTGGCATCATCAGGAAAACAACAGTTGGATACCTCAACTAGAGGTCCCATCAACTTTACTTTCAGGTCCAGTCTTATTTTTCCTTAGCATGGTCCTTCCTATAATCCTGAACTGGAATTTTTGATGTGAAAGTATATACTTTGAGTCTTTTTTTCCCATTCAAAACACAAAAAACAGCACTTGGAACTGACTGCAGTGTAAAAAATACAGTGAGAGAGAGGAATTAGACCACTCATCACTGCAGAAATGTAACTATTTGTGATGTGCAAATGCTCTTCAGATTTCTATACTGTTTCTCACTGCTTTAACTGACGGGCATAAATTAGTTCAGAAATCCTCACTGAGAAATCTAAACCTTTGTATTTGTGTTTTTGGCACTTTGTTCTGAATCCTGCAAAGACTGAAGTGTCTTTCTTGGGTACCTATGAGGTAGCAGTCCTACAAAAAAGGTAAAAGCCCTCTATTGCTCCTGTTCACTCAGGTAGCTTAAATAGAAGGATCTCTGCTCTAGATCTGGGATACCACTTTGCTAGGGGCCTAGCTGAAAGTCCCTGTGATATGTGTTAGAATATGCTTGGGGTTTCACCTTTTAGGCAGAGATATAAAAATTTACCTGGGGAAAAAGTGTCAAAATTAGGACCCGACCATTTTTATTTAAAACTGATGAAAAATGATGCCTAAGGATTGAATGATCTTTAGCTGAAAATCTAGTTTCTGTTTGGATATACCACTATATGGCTTCATATATCAGGTTCCAATTATACCCAGTGAATTCTGAATTCTCTTTGGCCAAGTGGCTGCGATTCACATCATTTCCAAAGCACCACAGAACAGTCTGATCTCTGTTCCTCCATACCAGTGATAAAAGCCATGGGCCTCATGAGAAACAGAGTGTGTACAGGCACTTTAACTACAGGGGCAAATGGAAGAGTAAAGCATGTGTAACTAATTATTAATTTGTCTTGCTTATGCCCAGATTGTGATATCTGGATCCTGACTGGCCCTTGACAAGTAATTTTGACTGCAAGTTAACCCATTGAGATACATCTTCCCCACACAAAAAGGATACTGACAGAAGGGCTCTGGTGCATCTTTTTTGGCAAGTTTTAGGATATCCCTGATGCAGAGCTGACAAATGTGATACGTGCCACATTGCTGCAAACTCTGGAGCATTACTTTAAAGTTCTAATGAAGGTAGCTTTAGGCAGAAATGCGGCTCTGTGCAGGGTAGCTTGAAGCAGAGGCACACGTTCTTTTGTCAGTTCTGTTGGGTGGAAAGTCATTCCTAGGAATCACAAACCAGGCATTTAATATTAGTCAATGTTTTTTACCATGACCTACCTTCAGCTCCCTGTGTCCTCATGTCCTCGTTCCAACGGGGATAACAACACTACCTTCTAACAGAGGGCTGTCATAACGAGGAATTCCATTAACATCTGTGGATAACTCACTTATTAGAGGGGAAAACATCAGAGAAAAGGCTGTAGGGAACAGTCTTAATGTATCAGTTCAAGGTACACTATAATGCATATAGATCACCACATTTGGAGAGAGGGTTGTTAGTAAATGATGCACAAATGATACACAGGCATTGTGTATCCTCCTAATGAATTAGGAAAGGAAAAACATCACAAATGAACATGTAAATTAAACCCACACCATAACGCATAAGGAGATGTTATGGGACACCACTCTCCTGGAACTTCCTAATTCTTTATGACATAGCAGCATATATTTTTAATGTGGGGTTTTTTGAGGTAACATCCTTAGCAAAGATCGGTTTTGACAAGTAACATGTTTCTGTAGTTCAATTCTGGGAACCAACAAAGACCAAGAGGTCTATACAGCTAACAAAAGCTGCTTCATAACTGAAAGACATAACTGCAAAAGACTCCAGCTTCCATTATCACCCTGTTATAACTAGGTCAGAATAAATAAAGCAGTAGATTTAGATTTTAAAGGATAATTATGAATTTAGTATGAATGAAGGCTAGATAAGATTGCCAGTTGAGAGAAGGGTCATTGAAAACCCAAAAAGTGGGGTTTTTTTCCTTTTTCAGATTACAAAGCTGAGCAGTAAGATAACATAAAGTTCTCTGCAATGGTAAATGTGACAACAAGGTGCCTAAAGGACACGAGTGTGAAAAAAATGCACTCAGAATTTATTGAAATCAGGTAAACGGAAAAAAAAATTAAGATAAGGTAGTCTAGATAAAATAATACAAGCTTTTTCAAATAGCTGTCATCTGGGAGAAAAACAGGGGGTGGTGAATGGAGAACAAACAAATGCATTTGCTAATAAGCAGAAAAATAGTACAGTGTGTACTTCTTTAGCAAACCAAAACAAGATTTTTGCACTCAGGCACCCTAGGTTGACACTTTTAATCTACCATAAGGATGGTTTAAATGCCTTTATTTTCATGAAAGCTATGAGCACAACTTTATTTTTCACAATCAACTTGGGCAGAAGTAGCATCACGCCTAACAGGGGGAAAAATCTTCTTCATTCCAGGGCAAAAAGCATTAAAAAGCACATCAGGTTGTCTGAAAAATCAATCCCTAAAGTGTGATGTAAACATGAAGAACGATTGGCAAAAGCTTCCTGAACTTTAAGCAGTTTGAAAACAATTGTCACAGAGTCCAATGACATTTAAACCATGAAAAAAACATGCGAGTCTGGGAACAAAACTGAAAGTATGCAGAGGCTTAACTCAAAATCACCATATCTGGGTATTTCTTGAAGAGAAAACCCCACAAACAAAGCAGGGTCATGGGAATAGGAATGCACCTCTAAACAATCTAGCTTGGCAATGGCAGCATATTTCCAGAACTCCAATTTAATACCCTGCTTTGGTTTGGATTTTGAATAATCCAAAACTGCCCTATTTTTTTTTTTTTTTTAAGAGACTCCGGAGATGCAAACATGTCAAGGAGAAAGGGAGGAAGCATAAAAGGCACAAAATCAGAGTTGGCACATTGAGGTTGTGTTGCTGTGGCCACATTGGCAGTTTTGGGGATTCCCGTGCCACATCCCCGGTCCTGGACCATGGCTCCCTCTCCACAGCCTTCTCAGGAAAGCACCTGGGTATTTCTGTAAAGCAGAGCAGTAATCCTCTCTGTGAATAATGCTGGAAGACAGACAGCGAGCTAACTCTCAGATTGAGAAGTTGGACTCACAAAGCAGATAGACCCAGGTTTGTGTAGTTGCAATGCTTGGAGATAAAACACTTTAAGTACAAAACTTGGCTGTGAGCATGTGAAGGGGAGGTGGATTAAGCTCAGCTGGAAATAAAGCACCACAGCTGCTCGCTCAGCCACCCCACGCCCCCACACCCCCTCCCTCTCCCCCAGTGGAATGGGAAGAAGAATCAAAAGTAAAACACATAGGCTGAGATAAGAACAGTTTAATAATTGAGAACAAAGTACAAATAAAAAAGGTGAATATCCCTTTGGCCAGTTTGGGTCACCGGTCACGGCTGTGCTCCCTCCCAGTTTCTTTTGTGTACCTTTTTCCCGGCAGAGCATGAGACAGGCACAGAGACAAAAGAGAGCCCTTAGGATAAACACGACTCAGCAAAAATCAAAGCATCAGTATATTATCAACATTACTCTCATTCTGATTCAAAAACACGGCGCTGTACGGGCTACTGAGAAGACATTTATCCCAGCTCAAACCGGGGCAGAAAGAAACCTCTTGATGGTGAGGGAGAACAGTGTCGCGTTATCCAGGCGACTGATGCAACACCATCGCCACAGAAGAAGCGGTCACCTCCGCCTGCAGCAGTTAATCTGCTTTCATGCCTGCTTTCACTGCGCTTCATCCCTCCCCCAGCCCCGGGCCCGAGCCCGGAGGCTCAGCCCCGCTGCCGCAGGGCCCTTCTGCCTGCCGTGCCCGGGGACCGAGCGCTGCCGCGGGGCTGTTTCTGTGGGGCGCGGGCTGAGGCCGCACCCGCAGGGTCTCACCGAGGCTCACACAAAGCGGGCCCGGCGCTGAATCGGGGCACCTGCGGCGCGGCCCCTCCGCCGCCCAACCACCTCCCCGGCCTCCCTTCCCTCGGCCGGCCCCGCACGGCTCCGGCTCCCCCGCCCCCGCCCGGCCCGGAGGCGGGGCGGGCTCCGGGCGGCGCCTCCCGCGGCGGGGCCGAGGCGGCTCCTTCCGTCGGTGGCCGCGGCTGCAGCATGAGCGGGCCGGGGCTGCCGGGGCCCGGCGGCGGTGCGGGGCTGCCGCCGCTGCCCAAGAGCCTGAGCGGGCTGCTGAACTCCTCGTCCTCGGGCGGCGGCGGCGGCCAGGGCGGGCGCTGGCGGGACCTGGAGCGCCTCTACGCGCAGAAGTCCCGCATCCAGGACGAGCTGAGCGGCGGCGGCCGGGGCTCGCCGCGCCCGCCCAAGCCTCCCAACCTGGACGCGGCGCTGGCCCTGCTCCGCAAGGAGATGGTGAGCGGGGCGGGCTGGGGCTAGGCGGGGGCGGCGGACGTGGCGAGCGGCGGCGGGGGCGCCGCCACCTCCCCGGGGCCAGAACGGCGCCCCGGCTCCGGGTGGGCGCAGGCAGGCCGGTGCAGCCCCCGTAACCCGGCGCGGTGCCGGCGGCGGGGGAGGGCACGGGCCGGTGGCGGCGGGGCTGCCGCGGGTGTGGATGGGGAGCCGCTCACCGCGCCCTGCGGCACCCCCGGGACCCGGCAGCCACGCTGAAAGCTGGCGGTCAGAAATCCCCCAGTGTCGGCGGCGATTCGTGCCGCCCAGGTGGCTGTGGCTCGGCGTGGTTCTCTCCAGGACTCTGTTTTGATCCTGTAGCGCGGCGTTGTTATAGCGAAATTCTTCCGGGCGACCTGGCGCACCTTTTGATTAAACACTAATTGGGTGTTGGTGCTGTGCTGGTGCAAGCTGCAGCTGTAGTGACTAATAATAGCCTAAGCCTCGCCCGCTGAGGGTTCTGTACAATCAGTGCAAGAAAGACAGGGAGATGCTGGAGAGGGTCCAGCGGAGGGCCACAAAGATAATTAGGGGTCTGGAGCATCTTTCTTATGAAGAGGGACTGCAGGAGATGGATCTGTTTAGTCTAGAGAAAAGAGAGCTGAGAGGAAATCTCATTAATATATATAAATATCTGAAAGGTGAGTCTCAAGAGGATGGTGTCAGACTCTTTCTGGTGGTGCCCAGCGACAGCATGAAGAGCAATGGCCATAAACTGAAACACAAGGAGTTTCACCTCAACATGAGGAAAAAATTCTTTACATTGAGGGCAGCAGACCACTAGAACAGGCTGCCCAGGAAGCTTGTGGAGTCTGCCGGTCTAGAGACATTCAAAACCCACCAGGACACGTTTGTGTGTTACCAGCTCGAGGTGACCTTGTTTTGGCAGGAGCTTTGCACTGGATGATCTCCAGAGATGTCTTTCATCTCTAATAACACTGTGGAGCATAGAAAATATGGTATTGCTGAAAATCTGCCAAGTTAAAGACTTTTTCTCAGGCTAAAAATGTGCTTGAGGACAAAAAGCTCTTTTGTAAGGTCTTTCTGTGGATTTAGAAGAACAGTGTAGTGTGCTGAAATCCTAGTCTGCCACCAGTGTTTCAACAGTTAGAGATAATTCTTAAAATTGTGTATTAGAATTGCCAGTTTGCATTAAGGCTCAGGAAGGACGGGTGTCTATCGACTGCCGGGGCTTTCTTCTGCAATGCTGTAAAAGGAAACAAGGACATATGGTCTTAGTCGTCTTAAGCCTTTCCAAAAAAGCAAAGAGAACTCATTAGGCAAGTCTAATCTATTTTTTTTCCTAATGGGAAATCAAATGAGATACTTCTCAAAGTAATTTGATAACTAGACTTCCACTTTAAACTTTCCTTTAATACTCTGTTAGCCTTGATGATAATTTGATAAAATACTTCTGAAGAAAAAGATACTTCTAAACACATCAAAGACTTTCAAGCAACAGGGTCCTTGGTTCCAGATGTACTTTTTTGTGGCCTGTACAAATTAGAGAGACTCTTGTATACCAATAGGCTGTCTTTCATCAAGAAGATTAAAGGGCTTTATTACTGATATTGAACACTCTTTCTTGCAGCAATCAAAGATATTTTTATTGAGTAATAGGTTTGATTTAAATTTTCCATAGTGAGTGAGGAAGAAATGCACAGAGCATCTTTTCCTGCATGATCAGGCAAGGTACTGTGTGTATGTATGTAAGTTTCTAAAGCTGAGAAAGTGAAGAACTTGGATGCTTTGGAGAGAGAGGGAGGAAAGGAGAGGTCATTTCAGAACTGTGATTGTGAGGAACAGAGTTATCACATGGAATTGTGCACTATAGGTTGTCTTATCAAGAGTCAAACACAGCTTGGCTGGCATTAAAAACTGTGCTAATGCTATCAGTGTTGGACATTTCTTCAGGCTTTTCTTACCTCTGGGATCATACTTGAAAGTTTTGAAGAGGCTGCATTTTTCTCAGTAGACTTCCTGTTTGATTGTTTGATATTAATGACAGCAACAGAAAAATAAGATATTAAACATAACCATTTGGTTTAAAGACCTATTATGTTAATTCTGCTGGGCAATTTTTCTCTTGAAGTTTGTGCTTGGCAGTTAGTAGGATTGAACTTCACAGAAAGTGCTCAAGTCTTTTATGGAGCTGAAACAGGAGAGCTGCTGGTGAAAATGCTCCCGCTTTGCTTGGGAGACAAAGGTCGCTGGTCTCCAGGTTGACTTTTTTGCCTTGACTCACTCCTGATTGCTTTTTGAACAGCTCTGGACTGCAGTCTTGTCCCTCAAACATTTAGCTCTCATGCAGGTCTGCCAGGTCGATCTCATGCTTGTATGTCAGAGCATTAAGTCCAACTTCACAGCATTCTTTCTTACTTGAGGTGAGCAGTTTAGGTTATAAAGGAAAATGGATGAGAAAAGTTGCATAGATCTGAGGTGGTGGAAAGACTTACCTGTAATATCCTGGCAGCTAGCACAGTGCTCCATGTCTTGTCCTAAAGCCTTCACGTTTAGCCTGTGCAAGACTTCATCTTTTGGCTTCGTGATGTCACCAGGTAATTTGTGTTGTTCTTGAAAGATGCTGTATCCTGTTTTTCTCAGTGGCATTGTGGTGTATGATTTTTTTTTTCTCCCCACTTTCAGAAGGAGCTTCTGGTAGAATAGTTCAGCAATGTCAAAGTAAGATCTTCATGCTAGCTTGTTGTGGTTTTCTTGTGTGCTGAGTCTTGTCCTGAGAATTTAGAGGCATAAGGAGAGGTTAGAGTTTTCATTATGAATAAAATACAGCCTGGTGTTCAGGTTGCAGTAAAGGCTGCTAACATTTATTTATTTATTTATTTATTTATTTATTTATTTATTTATTTATTTATTTCCTCTTGACATGAGTTGTGGCAAAACTTTTTATTTGATGAAACTGAGGCTCACTAGGAGCAGTCTGTTGGCTTAACACTTTGTTGAAAAATAAGGCTGAAATGGCTGTTTCTCTAGAATCACTAATTGGGTGGTGGTTTAAATTAGCTGCAAGGCAAAACCTAGTTTGAATTTGATCTGACTTGGATAGGTGACAATGTCAAGTAAACTCTCCATTTTGTTGCCAGAGAGGGAGACTGAATTGAGTTAAATGAGTAGCATGATTTCAGTTTGCAGTGCAACATACTGGTTTTGTACCTGACATAAAGATGCAGCCTTTTTTTTTAATGGTTTCAAATCTTTAATTTGCTCTGGAATAGTTGAGAAGCTTAAGGACCAAAATATTAGGTGCTTAATTATAATCAAGCACCATGTGCTGAGTGGCACAGGAAAGTACTCTGAAGATTTGTAAGAGATGAAGTTTGTCCTTGTGTCACTTTTGCTTAGTTTTGCTGCCTGGAAGTAGTGTGCTGTATTGTGCTGGACATACCTGGCTTTGCCAGATGTCTATGGACATCAATATCGAAAAGGAAATTAGAGTAGGAATACTTAGCTGGGAAATGGGAAAACCAGTCAGAGTCCCATTTAAAACTTTTGCTCCAGGCTGTTTCAGACAAAAGCAGAGCACCTTGTGATGGTGTCAGAGAAAGATGTGTGAAAGACACACGGTGTTTCTGGAAAAGTATCTCCCTTGCATAATGAGGAATATAGACTTCATGAATTTATCTCCATGGCTCCAACAGCAGTTGAACTGCTTATTGGAAGTTAGGCCCATCATTGTAATACAGCATTTGGAAGAACACTTTGCATTTGTTCTGTACTATTGCATCACATCTTTCCTTGTTCTTTTGTCCAGTTTATCCCATGGGGCATCTGCCACCTTAGAAAATGAATTTTACTTTCACTTTTTGTAACTGTTCAAGGCGGAAAGAAGCTTGAACCTCCTGTTTAGCAACAAAAGATATATAGCATTATACTGCCATAGAAAGACACTTGCAGTAATGATGGCTTGAATTGTTGCCCCTCCAGGTTGGCCTTCGGCAGCTGGATATGTCATTGCTGTGTCAGCTCTACTCCCTGTACGAGTCCATTCAAGAGTACAAAGGTGCCTGCCAAGCTGACTCTAACGCAGACTGCTCGTACGCCATGGAAAACGGATTTTTTGATGAAGAGGAGGAATACTTCTAGAAGCAGGAAGATTCCCCTCGAGGCTGACTGGACTGAGGTTCTTTGGTCCTTCTCTCCCTCTAACACACCTCAACAGCAACGACTGGAATTTGTATGGATCCCTCTTCCTGAGGAGGAACACCCAGCTACCCCGAGTTGTGTTAAATTCTCTTATTTTAACAGGCTGTCAGTACAAGTTACTCATGCAAATACCACTTGAGCAAAGTGCTGTACTTTAACTTTTGAAGAGTCTTCAGACATGCTTGACAAGAGTTTTCAATTTAATTTGGAAGGTGGGTGTTTTCATCTTACAAACATCGGTAGCTTATAACTGGAATTCTAATCGTAGTAGACAGCAGCGACTTCCTGAGTTGTAATAACTTCATAAGGGGGGAGGGAAGCCTCTGCTGTGGTGTAAATAGCTCTAGGTGATTTTTGGGGGGTCAGTGGCATTGATAAATGCATTTTGAACAGGCATCTGGATGCACGCACATCCTCAGCACTACTAAGCTAGTTCTGCTCTTACCGGCTGCATCCAGTTTTGTACTGGGTGAATTGTTTACACAGTGAATTTTTTTTTCTCCTTAAGCTAATTTATTCCTAGCTTACAAGCTGTACATGTGATAGTGAATGTTATCAGCAGGGGTTTTTTTTCTGTTGATCTAATTCACTTTCTTGGTACTGCCACTTGGCATTAACTTTTATACTCTTCTCTGGATTTCTTGCATCAACGTAGCTCTTCGACCTGCTAAACGCTGCTCTGAAAAGGTTTGCTTAGCTTTTACTGCACTGCATAGTAAAAGCACGTTTTCAAACATAGTCTGTCTGCCACTATGTGGCTTGGAATAACATGAACTCTTGTGCAAGTGTTCTTGATCATATGAAGAATAAGGAAACCTCTCATATGACACAATGGGACAAATTGCAATATTTTATACTGGGTGAACTTTGTTGCTGTAAGGTAGATGACAGCTCTTTTTAAAAATGCGAAATAAGTATTTTGAGCACATACTTTGCATATGTTAAAACTTTTTATACTAACTTGTTCTTTGAAATATAACTTATTTTTGTTTTCAGAACTTACTAAAGCACTTGGTTAAGTTTTTATTAATTCATTGTGTGAAATGCTTAATCAGCTGAGAGTTGCCAACTATCTGAGTTTTCACCCTTCTCTATTTTAAGTAAAATCAACTCCCAATGTGATTTTAGTTTAAATTTAATTCTGAAGATTGCTGTAAAGCACAGTGCCTGAATCTTGACACAAGGTAATAATTAAGGGCTTAAACCTCAAAGGGTTTTTGCATGGTTCATGTCTGGCATGCATGCAGTTTGCAGGAAGAATTGGAGATCACATTCTGGGGTAGCCCCTCTGTTAGTTTGTAACAAAGGCTAGGATGTTTCAGTGATAAAAGCCAAGAGACTTCCAGGGTGCATTCCCTCTAAAACTGGCTTATTTTAGTGGAATTCAAAGGCCACGAGAGTAAAGACTGTGCTGTGATTGTGTGTGTGTATAAGCTCTTAATCTAGTCTGTGGCAGTGGTTGGATATTTTTTAATGTTAATTATGGTCTAATTCTTCACTCACCCAAAACTACACTGAATGATAAGGAAAACACAGATAATTCAGATAGTTATATCTGTACTTAAAAGTTGTGTGCCTATGTGTGTATACATGTATAAATATATATACACACACATATTTACATGCAACTTTCTGCTTTGACTTAAGAATGTATACGCTTTTAGTATAATTTGCTGTGCTTTTAGTATTTACATGAGGCTTTTTCTAGTCTGTTGAAGTACTGCTATTTTCTTGCTCTTTCCCCAAAAATAAAAAGCATGATGTTTAGCATACCTTTCTAATGTTGTGTGTATTTTAATTTACCTTTTCAGTGAATACAAACCCTACCCCCCTTCCCAACCCTCCCATAAGAAAACTAGGACTAGTCATCACCCTGGACTGAAGAAAGCAATTTTTGAATTAAATTGGGAAAAATTCCACCCACCTCTATTTGGAATGGAATTTCCTGCTTCTCTGTCTTAATTGGATTTTATTTGGTTTTGAATTCAGGAGAAAATCCTGTTTCTACTACTAAAACTAATAATTCTGTTTTACAGATCTTTAGACAGCCATTCCTTAATAGTCTTGGTGATGAGAATGGACTTGAGCAAAATTCACAGTACTTTCTCTTACATAAATTAAAAAGCAAAATGATTTATATTTCTAATCCTGCTCGTGATTTAGGCAACGTGGAACATTTGGCTGGTATTCGCTCTACCAAGGGAAGAATAAATGTCCTAAAGCACTACTCCACAAAATTTGGACTGAAAAACAGGATGGATTATAAGGACTTGCTAAGTTTTCAGCACCCTGCCCCTTTTAATAACACCATCTTGCATGGGAGAGAAGTTATTGTCTGTGTTCCTAAGGAAAACCCAAATGCCACAAAGGCACAAAGAAAAAGGTTTTAAAAGTAAGCAATAAGCAGTTGTTTCAGAGGCTGATTTCTATGCCTGATGTTACAGTTTTGAGCTGTATCTCTTTTCCACATTATTACAGCATGAAATTGCTCTGAAAGAGGTGCTTGGTATGAAAGTGTAGCTTTAAATACTGAGTAGTTGCTGCAGGCAGCTTCAGTCTGAGTTTGGTGTGCACACAACAGAACGGAGTCATGTTACTACAGAAGCTTCCTACCCATGGTCCGAACCTCATCCCAACACAGCTTTCCCACTTTGACTCCATAACCCCAGGTCAACTCCTATGTTTTTAAGGATAACATTGTACATTTTAAGGATACAATGAAAGAAACCCTTGGAATCTTCTCTACCCAGCGAACACTGCAGAACTTTTCCAGTCCCGCGTAGCACAGGCAATAATGAGCAGGCCCAGGAAAAGACAGGTTTAGAAGGAAGCAAGAACAGTCAGGCTCCTGCTGCCCAGAGGTGGCAGGAAGTGAGTGCAGCAGTTCAGAAGGCAGTCTATGCTGTGTGACTTCAATGGCCTTTCTCCAAAGGGCCTATAAATGTGGTAAAGCAGTTAGAAATAATTGTTAGTTCTCCACTAGCTGTACTTGAAGTTTTATTTTTACTTCACAGCATATCACCCTCATTCCATTGCTATGACAACTGCAGAGTCATACTGTCATAATTACATTACAGTTTAGTTCCCTGGAAATTTCCTTAGTCTACAAAAAGAGAAGAGTCTGGAAGAGAAGAGTCTGCTCTGCTTTGGAGAAAGTGGGTGCCAAAAAGTAATGGGTGACTGATACTAAGGCTAATATAACAGATGAGCATTAAGGTTCAGCTTCAGCTCCTGGTCAAGTCACTGTCAGTACTATTGACTTTAGTGTAGATTGATTTCAAAGCAGGGATCTTCTCCTAAAATCAGAATTGCTGTTTGTTATTTCCAAGACTGTGGAACAGCTGCATACTTAGATAAAGGAGATATTCAAATACACACTACAAATGTATTACTAGAAGGTACTGCATTAATGCACTGAAATGCAGTAGACAATCATTAGAATAGTTTGTAAAAAGCATGAATGTTGCTTCAAAGAAGGAGTTTTCTAATAAAGATGGGGCAAATCTGCACTCAGTTTATGCATAGTTTAGATGCTTGTTAAAGTTGAGGCTTTAGTACAGTATTTGGTGTAGTCATGAGATTGGAACACTAGGAGAATTAGGCAGAAATTACTATAGTATTTGTAATAGTATAGTATTAATTTAGTTCCTAATCATAGGTAACCAATCATTTTATGTGACTTCTAAAATAAGTTGATTTTTTTAAAATTATGTTTACGATTTCTTGTAAATAAGACAGTTTGCAAATTTTAAATGCAATGAAGAGAGTAGCAAAGCCCCCACAGTGCTTTATAATTGATCTAATTAGTACTTATTTACAAGCCTAAGGTTTTGTGTCACATCTAGCCTTCATCCTAAGGAAATAAAGTGTATGCAGTAAATCTGTCCAGGCATTTTCCATCAGTCTGCTTGCTATGAACGAGCTGATAAGGACAGAAGTTGGTCTGTTCTTAGAAACCTTGTAAGAATTTGGAGCTGGAGGAGGAGAGAGACTTAACTGCTTCTTCCTTGGACAGGATCACAGTTATAATTCCCCTTTTGGCTTCTGTTAGGCCACCCTGCTGCCAGAAGGCAAAAGCTGTGTGGTCACACAGCTGCTGGCAGCTCTGCAGTGCTGGGTGCCAGGGGGCAGTGGGAAGGAGGTGAGTCTCAGCACATCTTTTAGGGAGTGAGGATGAAAACTGCATACACATTGAGGGGCTGCCTTCAGTGGGATGCTAGAAGGGAAGAGCAGTGGGGAGGAATATTATAAGAGTTTCTGGAGGTGAGAGCTTGGCACAGTTTGGAAGAGATGCTGAGGTCCTGGGACACGAGTTCTTTAAAGTCACATGTTTGATTAGTTCTGCTGCTGACACCTTGGGGGATTTTTCATGCCCTTTTTTGACCTGTTTAGAGGCTGGGGTTCCACTACTTGTTGTGTATTTTTAATGTGGCAGTCATTTGTTGCAGGTATGCATTTTTGCTTAACTGAAAAGAACGTGTTTTCTTTGACTTTATTTAGCTGCCTAGCTAAAGCCATCCATTTTCCTTGAGGAATTAGATTGCTCTGAGGGCAAAGGAAACTAATTCCCCCAGTCTGCTGTTCAGCTGGCTGCTGGGGAGGAATGTGAAATGGATAAAGCAGGTATGTGCCAAAGGGAACCCTAACAACAGGTCTTTTCTCCAATGTACAGCTCTGTGACCTTCAGCCACTTTGAAAGAATTTACTCTGTTTTTGTGAAGCCTGCCTGTACAGGATACATTACCACAGCAGTTTGAGGTTCATATTCCTTTTCATATATGACATGCATTTTCTCAGAAAATAACTCCTCAGAAGTAGATTTTTCCATCTATTATCTTTGGCTTATTTGAAGTTACTACATTTAACTCTGGACAACGCTGCATGACCTAAGGAAATAACTTGTTTGTTTTCTTAGCAAAGTAGTTAAAAGATTTCTCCTATTTCCAAAGTCATCTCCTATTGATTTTAACATTTTCTGTGAGTTTCCAAGCTCCCTATGTGTAAAGCCTCTTAACTGCTTATTCTATGATCCTGGGCTCTCCAGCTCTGCAGGCAGCTTTGCAAACACCCAGGGTCTGCTGTGAGGACTGGGTTCTGCCACGGCTGAAAGAGCCTGGGGGATCTGTGCACAGGGACACTCTCCTGAGCTGAGGTGGCTGCACAGAACCCAGATGTGCTCTAGGGATTAAAGCCAAGGTAAGGCTGTGCTGGACTGGCACCTGCAGCCTGTGGGGCAATTGCATCTTGTGAGGAATGAAGAGGATTAGCGAGGGGCTCTCACTGAGATGACTCACTCAGCAGTGAGTTTGGCTATTTGGTTTTAAATGACAGAGGAACTCACTGCAAAAGTCTCTTTCCCTTAGGTTTTTGGCCCCTTCTCTTTCATCTATTCTAGTCGCAAAACTTAATTAAATGATTGTGGAAACAACCAGCCCTAAGTAATGAAGCCAACATATGATTTCAGAGGAATGTGCTTTTAGCAGTAGAATTTACATTTTTCAGATAAGGTTGGTATGCAAGTTAAAAAGACAAAGCTATCTGCTACTGAAATACACAGACTTGTGACTATTTTGGCTCTTCTCTGAACTTTTGCCACAGATTATAAATGCACTTATGCTAAGACTTTATTAAGATAATGTCTTCAAGAGAATGTAATCTTTCACAATTCCTCAAGTTTAATATGTGAGGAGAAATCCCATGGAAAATAATGGATTTATCCATTCAAAAAAATGGATAAATTAGAATTTAATGACTGAAGCAGATTGTTTGTAATTGTTGGTGCATAGAGAGTTCAGTTCTATGTCAAACCACGGCCTTAAATTCATGTTAGTTCAATCCTCCTTGCAGTGCTAACTACTCACTTTCAGAAATCACAAGCATTTCTTCCACAGGTCAGAAATGTCCCTGTGATTATCTGGGTAGACACATGAGTAAGAGTTAGTGAGCTGCTTTTGGCTCAGGATACCAGGTGCTGTCACAAACAATAAAGTCGCCTGTCTGAGCCCTACCAGCTCTTGCTTAAACTCTTTTGACTCGTCAAACAGCAGAACCTTTTAAATCATTTACAAGCAGGCAGTGTAATAAGGTCATTTCTTCAGTTATGAAAGCACCTGCATGACAGGGACAGTACATTTTGTTGGGTTTTTTTCCTCTCTCAACTCTTTACAGTATCTTTGGTTACCTGAATCTTAATTTTAACAAAGCACTAATTATTTGTACTGAAAGGCCTCATGGATGATGGAAAATTCAAACACTGAATGCAGAGGTGACCTGACAAGTGAAGTTTTGAGAAGGTAAAGTACAAGCTTATACAGGACCACATATTACCTCTTCCATCACTCCTAAACAACATCAAAGGCTGTATGGTGGAATAAAATAACTTCTTATATGCTATGTTGCACTATAGGTAAACAACTAAAATATTAAAACGGTTTGGTATAGGGGAAGGACATTTTATCAGAATCAGCTGAAAAAAATAGTATATAAAATCAGAGAGAAAATTAATTTCTCATAGTATTAGAATATCAAAGCTCTGTTACTATGTGAATTTTGTCCTGTATGAACAATTTTGTATCTTTAAAATAACCTTGCTCTTTCTGACTGATACTTAGTCATGATGCTCAAACTGGAGAAGCATTTCCTTAAATACCTTGCATCATTCATATGACCTGTAGAGAGCATGGAATATATAGCACCTATTCAATGTATAATTTGTGTGCATTTTTAGAAGAGGAAAGACATTTATGACCAGAGTTCTAGTATATTTTTGGAGACCGTCATTGCACAGTTGCTTGCATACAGGGATTAACCCTTAAGGATAAATGAGAGCAGTAGAAATTTGCAGTAATCTCTGTGGGGAAAAAGGAATTCTAGTTTTTGCATATATTTTATCCTGTCTCACGTCCTTTCTTATAGGGTTTGCTTGAGGTCTGAGTTCTCATATGTAAATAGGTTTGTCTTGTCCCCAGTGCTTTGTGTGGTTACACAATAGGACTTTTCACTTATCACCAGCCAGTCATTCAAAAAGTCCTTTCTGTTTCTGTTGCAAATGCAGGACTGTTTGAAGCTTTCAATGTTCCTTCTTCTCATAGAGAATAATATTCTTTTCTGTGCTTTTGAGTGCAGGTGTGTACAGGCAGAATACATCAATCAGTGTTAGAGAAGCCAAGCATATCTTGTTATTACTGCAGACATTTATTTGTATAAGCATCTGCTAAAATCTGTGCCCACTAATGAAAATTTACACTACAATTTCTTTTGCAAATCAGGAGAGAGTTTGCTGGGATGCATTTATTCTCCGGGAACAGAGATCTCAATGCACCATGCCCATTCTCTCATTCTCTGCATTACTTCCATTTGTAGGCACTGATTGTATTTTTGTTTCAGCTTAATGGTGTGTTATCCAGTGCCCATGTCCTTACAAAAAGTCTGTAGTAGATCCACAGAGGTGCAGGCTGCCTTGCTCATTTAAAATCAAATCTCCAATGCTTTGTGGTCCTGCAGCCAAGGAATTTGATGGATTTTCGTGTCACTGGTTTAGCAAGGCTAAGCAGGGGGTAGGGGAATAGGAAGCAGGCAACCTGGAGAATAAAATTGAAGGACAGAAACTTTCTAAAAGACCAAGCCACCATCTTCACAATGGATTCCTCAAGTAAAATCTTGTATTTTCACAAAATCATATTACTTGAATAAATGGTCATAGTTGAAAAACAACTGGGCATCAGACTGCTGCTGCTGCATGCAGTAGGAGCTGATAGGTCTCCTAATTTGGGAAAGGCAGCTCAGGTTTGGTCTCTGAGAGCAGAATCTCTGCCTGCCAGGGAGAACATCTGTCAGGAGTGCCTATCCATCCCAGCGGCTGGCGGAAGGACCAATGACCTCTGAGATCACTTCTAGCCCTGTCTGATTCTGTGAAAACAAAACTGTTCCCAAGGGGGAACCAGAGGCAGCTGCCTGCTCAGGACAAAGAGCTGAGCCTTCAGGAGCAGCTGCTGCAAGGAGTTTAGAGGAGACAGCACTTTCCAGTATAATGGCATGAAATGACAGATGGCACCTTCCACCCTGCCATTATGGGGAGGAAGGATCTGCACACGAGGGCTTCCTGTTTTGCCATCCTCTATTAGGTTGTGTTGGAGAGGATTAAAAACACCTCTCTGAACTTTCAATCAAAGTGCTTGTGCAGCTGAATTAGATTAGAATCACCATGCTGGCATTTTGTTACATAAAATAGCTGAGTAACAATGAGAGAAGGGAGAGACATGGTCTCTACATGCTTCTGATACTGTTTTGTCAGGGACATGACTTTTTTTTAAAACTGATACAATCTGTTATGTTGCACAATACTCAAACTATTGTGGGAGGAAGGTGCCTTTCTTGCTGTTGGCATTTTCTTTCAATGTAGGACCTTTAAACAGACAGAAGCTGCACCATTTCATACATAGATAAGGCAGAAAATACACAGGCTGTAGGAACTGGTTTGACCTTCCCTCTCCTTCCATCTACACACACATACACATCGTTTACATAAATTGCACAATGCAGTTGAGCAGAAAACTATTTTAGGGAAAAATCCACTTAGAGAAGTGCAAAATACATTTGAAAAGATGACAGTTCTAGTACAAATTAAGTCTTGTCATGTGGTTGTGAAAAGAAATTAATACCTGCCATTGTGTCCGTCCACAGCAAAGTTAATTTGCTTCTCTAAAGAAAAGGCTTCAAATTATGTCCATCATTCCTGAAAAAATTCTTCATGAATCATCAGTGTTTTATTTTCATTTTGCTCCCTCCAAGGACAAAATGAGTAAGAGATGGATTGTGCTTTCCTTGCCATGCAACCCATCTGCCATTTTCATACTGCTAAGTAGGATAAATGTCCTTAGATGGAAACAGATTCCTGCTTTGGACAAATTTATAAGGTGTATGCTCAATGTAATACATTCTCTTTTGGTCCCTATCCTGCAAAATCCAAGACATTTTTTCTGATGCTGGTATGTGGCATGTTATTATCCAGTGGATGTTCTAAATGGGAAATGTTTTCTTCCAAGTTATTATTACACTTCTGTTGGCTTTTGATTTTCAGTGATCAAAAGAACGCTGTAGCCCTACTGAGAGAAAGAGAGACTATTTCTACTGTAGCCAAGACATGATACATGTGTGGCTTTGATGGTTAGAACCAAAGCTTTATTCTGGAAGAGAAGTGAGAGACCAAAGAAAGGATCAAAGTTAAGGAGTGATGCATGTATGACAGTATCAGATGGGCTGCAGCTTGCCTGGCAGGGAATCACTATAAAGGCAACACCCAGAGATGCTTACAGAGTGGATAAGCAGTTCTGAGGAAGGAGTGCAAGGTGAGTAGAAGTGCTTATATGTTGTTGAGGTCTTGTTTAAATCTGTGCAATGTTACTGAATTTGTTTACTGAAAAGATACCAATGGTTTGTAGTATTTTTTAAGAAATATTTTTCTGCAAAATGTACCAGTGCTTTCTACCTCAAAGTCTCAAACTGTCAAATAAAGTACCTTATTTTTTCTTTTAGATACTGAAAGTAAGATCAGCTAATGTGCAAGCTCCCTTTGCTCGTTTTTTAACTAATTTCAGATTTATTTTGGCACACAACAGCTGCAATAACTTCAAAATCATAATAAGGGATCAGTGATTTGCTGTATATACTCCTAAGTCTACAGATGTTTATGTTCCAGAACTGCATGCCAGCGAGGGTCAGAATTAAAGCTTCCCTTAGTATAACAAAGACTTTAAACACGTCACCTTTAATATTCACATTCTCTGGCTCCTGGCATGTCTGTTTCATATCTGACATTCACAGTGTTGACTGACTCCTAACAACCTGCAGCTGAAAGGACTTAATGCTTTTCATCTTTCTAAGCAGACATGAACAAATTAATCCTCCCCCAAATCCTGTGATGGTGGAGATACAATCATTTTATGGAGCCACATATATGACTTGCTCAAGGTCACAGCGCTGCTCTGTCTTAGAGCCAGGATTAGGATTCAGGTCTTAATTCAGGTCCCCAGTCCTGTGCTCAGAGAGCCATGGCACGCACTTCTGTGCAGCAAAACAGTGCTTCTGCCTAAAAATGTCCTCAGAATTATAGTCAGAGATTGGAAGAAATCAAGGGGATCACCTGGATTTATTTCAGCAGCAGCCAGCACATGTAAAATCTCTTAAGTTCACACTCTTATGCTCCTATGTAAAGGAATTTAAACCACATTTTTACCCAGGGGAAAAAACCCAAACAAACCCAAACAACAGCTATTATTCTAATGAAAAGCAATTAAAACATCATTAGCAGTATTCCCTAGTTGCTTTGCAGACCAGTCATTTGTCTACAGAGAGCTCAAAAAAAGCTTTACAAATTTAGGACAGCAGATCAAGATTTTGTGAAGCTCCTTATGTTCATATCTTCTTTCTTGCCACCTCAGTAATATTGTAAGCATTACTGGAAAGACTAAGAAGGTCAGAACAGCTAAAAGGCAGGAGAGAAAATGGGAATCTTGTTATATGCACCTTCTTGCAAATTTTAACTGCAGAAACCTGAATTTCAATTAATTTATAAACAATTAATTCATAAACAAAAATCCTAATGATTTTTAGCAGTGGAGGAATGTATTCATTCTCTCTCTTGCCACATGAATTTTTGCAGAGCTCAACAAGATTCAGAATAATTCCAGCTTGTGGGACTACTTAGATTTTTAAAAGAGGTCATCTTGAAATAATTTGAATTTTAGAGCTTTCTTGTTGTATCTTGAATTGACCTTGATACCAAGTCACCAAAACAAATATTTTGTGATCTGTTTTCCATCACTAATTGCATTCTCACATTTCTCCAAACTGAAGATGGATGTTCATTTTTAAAAGCTTGGATTTGTGATTTTAAAAAACAAAAATTAATCAAAGAACACATATGTAAGAGTGTCTGTATGTTCCTTCCAGTTTTGAAATCAACAGTGTTTCCTCATCAACTCCAGATTGGCACTGCAGTGTTCAACACTACTCAGCTGGGGAGTGCCCAAGGAATGCAAAAGCAGGCAAGTCCCTGAGAAACAAGGGCCTGCTTGTTTTATGAGAAATCAGCTCATAGTTTTCCAGTACAGATGTCCTGCTTTACTTTCAGTTTGGTGAAGACTGGGGTAACAAATGGCAGCTTATATGCCTCTGAGATAGGGCTTGTGTGGAAGAAAGGGCTCCCTTGTCTGTATGTGCAGGAGGGCACAAGGGTGGTAGCCCTTGCACCAGCAAAGCCTAATGCAGCACAGTAATGCAGAATGGAGGGAGAAGCTCTGCTGTTGCACAGCTCTTCCTGTTCACTGACTAGTTCTATCACTGTACAATTGCTAATTCTGCCTTATAAAAGTGTATTTTCAAGGCTGTAGTGCAAACCATTGAAATAACGAGGTTACTGAGATCTTTTCTAGGGAAACCCACAGACTTTACTGCTTGGAAAACATCTTTTGCTATGTCATGTTGTCACTTAGACTATTACAAAAATGTTTGCAATTAATACTACTCTTCTTTCATGTTCATCATTTGTAAACTTGGTAGTAGGATGTTTTTATATTTGCTTCATGATACTCATAAACATCTATACTGAGTATTTCCTTACATATTTTTCTTGAGATGCTATCTCCTTAGTTTTTACTGCCATCTTACTTTTGTAGAAGTCTGCCAGACTCCTACCTTCTCTTTTAACCCTCCTTAGCTTTTACTCTCATTCTCCAATTTTGCATATGCTAATTTCTAAATACTTGCTACATGGCCTGTGGACCTGCAGGAGTTCCCAGCTCCCACTGCGCAATCACTGAGCCATTGCTCAATCCAAGTCTCAGTAACAGCCCTGGTTTTTCTGTGCATTTCATACAGTTCTGAATTTACTCCATAGGCCACAATACCCCTTCTGATTCCAAGCAAAACTCAAAAGAGTTTCTATAGGTTCACTTCCCGGCTGCTGTTTTTTTAACTCAAATAAATCCTCTCATATAACTTAATGAAACAGATTATGATACATAGAAAGGGCTATTTGCCATCCATATTCCAGCATAGGTAACTGTTTCATTACAAAAAGCTGACAAAAAAGAGTAAAAGCAAGAGATGTGACAGTTTTAAACAGGCAGAAACTTAAAAGAGTTTTGGTTCTCTCTGAAGCACTATATGCTTTCAAAAGCATAAAAAATGCACTCATCTCCCTCCCCTCCCCCAGTGGGTGTCCTTAAGCTCCCCCTAGATTTATGAAATATTAGTGTATTTGTCATGTTTATTTCAGTAAAGGAGTAACTTTAACACCAAATAATGCTGAATGCCCTACATTACTAATGATGCCTCTGAAGACTGAGAACCTGTACCACACCTGCTTTTGTTCCACACCTCTGTAGCTTTTAATTGTCCTCTCTTCAAAGTTGTGTAAGGGCAGTGGTGGCTCCTGGCAGCGTTACAGAGTGCATAACTGATACATTATCAGTGTATGTGGCACAATGGGTAAACACTGCTTCTTTCAGAATGTGTTCATGTCCATTCTAGGTGTTCTGAAAAAAACCCGAGAAAATACCTGATATCAGTTTTTAAAAATCAAAATCAAGTTTAATTTAGGAAGACTGTTCTCAAATAAAATTTATTTACATTGTATTTACAATTTTGCTGTTGACAGCCTTGTGTTCACATATAACAACCTGCATTAGTTCCACTGAAATGGGCTCCACTCAGCCTCTAGACTGAAAGCACTTCCAGTGCCAGTCTGGATGTCAGATGCTCACCAAAGCTGTTCTGTCATCCCAGCTAGGCACTGGAGAGAAAACAAAAGGAAGGGCTCATGGGTTGAGATAAGGATGGGGAGAGTTTAGTCACCAGTTACTGTCATGGACAAAACAGACTCAACTTGGGGAAATGAATCCATTACCAATCAAATTAAGAGTCTCCCATATTTAAAAATGTTGCAGTTGGGGTTTCTTGCGTTCTCTGACATGCTCAGGAAGTTGCGAAGTGTAACACAAACAACAAAAGTGCTGTCAGCCTTTGATTTAATAAAAGAGAATCAGCAACCATTTGCTTTTCTGATCAAATAACTTGCATAGCATGGGCAGTTCCATAAGAAAAACATGTTTGATGTCTTTTGTGGTCATAATCTAGACTTACTCTAAACCTGTTGGGAATTAACTTGAAGATGTTGCAAAAAGCTCTTTGATTCATTCTGGAAAACACAGACATGAGACAGCATCTGAGGAAAACAAAGAATGGAAGTAATCCCTATGGACAGTACAGCCTTCCAGAACTCTAGCAGGAGAGTTAAATATTGGATGGGATGAATAGAAACTGGCCTGCACAAAAGTGGGTTTGTGCCCTTTTTACTGTCTTGTTGAAAGTGAATCTGTCTGTTCCTTTGTGGGCCACTTAGCTCTCCTTTTGCCTGCTGAGGAAGAAGGTGCAGAACTTCTATAAATGTTTCTTCATTAATTTAGGCCTGAACATTTTTGTTTGTTTTATTATTTTTAAACTACTGCTCTACTGCTGAATGGCCTCATGTTTCAATTTTTGCTTCTAATAAATGTGCAGCCAGCTGAAGACTGGGTGTGGGGGATGTGACTAAAATTCAGAAGAAGCAGTATCCTGAACAGCCCTACATCTTGGGGGTCAGTCCTTTCACTCTCTCTTCAGCTTTCAGAAGAAAGCAGCATTTATGAGATCACACAAAATTTCAAGTATTTATGAGATTACCTAAAATGTCAAGCCAGTTTAAAACTATCATTCCTAGAGATTACTCTAGAACTAGATATTTTATTCTTTTGGATTGTTAACACAAACATTCCAGAGAATGCAGCTTGGCTTTCCCACTGTAGTTTCACTCTGGAATACTTGCCTTTTCTCTAATAAACTATTTGCAAATGTTCACTTTTCTCTTTGAAAATCTGGTTTTACGGAAATATAACTTTTGGCTTTTACATTTTTCCACTGACTCTCTTCCTCTTAAGGGAACAATTCATCCTCTTCTCTCTGCCAAAATGCACTGATTGATAGCAGGGCTGGGTTTTTTAGTGTACCTTTCTTCTTAGAGCCACAGCTATGCAGCCAGATTTATAAAACTGTTAGGATAGTAAGACATTCATACTTTTATTGGGAAAATAAACAACCTAAGGCTGAAGTTTTATGGCTCAGCACAGGAAATAGCCAAACTTCTAATGCTTTTTTGTTATCTATCACCTTCTTTATCCCTATGAAAACAGTTCTTTTGGAGCCTGTTGGCAGAGATTATTCTGAGAAAATTATCATCACGTTGTTGGTATTTCTTCACTGGGTTGACACTTCAAACATCCCATCCCATTTTCTGGAACAAGCAGACCACACCATTTTCCAAAATTAATCCAAAGAAGATGGCAAACCAAGGGAGTATTCGGTTCAAGTTCAATGTAACTGCAAAAAAAAAACCAGAACAAATTTATCATGTATCATTTAAGAAGATCACAGAAATCATATGAGAATTCATATTAATTTGTGTGTATTAGAAATCACACAAATTTGTTAAAAGTCTGCAGTCCAAAGACATGAATCAAATTAATATGAAATTTTCATTTTTCAGAAACTGAAAAAAACTCTATTCTCTGTTTCAATGACCCATGAGTTGCCTCAAATTGCAACAGATGGATCTGGTGGATATAATACTATATATACAAAGAGATGATGGTTAGATAAGAGGTACTTTTTTCCTTCCTTTTTAATTTTTTTTTTGTTTCAATCACTTTCTATTAAAGTTTAAGGAACACAGTTTTAAACCAGAGCTATTTCAGTCACGTATCTGATATAGATTAAAATGATAACAATAATAGTGACTTCTGTAACATCAGCAGTCTCTCACACATATTCTGCAGTATAATAAATGCAAAAATGTACCTCTAATTGCCTGAGAGTTTGATATCAAGACAAACACTTTTATAAATGCAAGGCACAAAGGTGTGTAGTCGTGCTCCCAAATAACAGCTGGAATTAGCAGGAGCTTTCCATAGGTGGACAACAGCAGTGCTTTGAGAAGTAAGATGAAGTCAGACTTTGTTTTCAGCATCTCAGGTGTCATCCACCACAAGGTAATGAAAATACCAATGAAAAATGAAGTTTGTTCTGAAAGGAAATAAGAGGCGTTGGAAAGAGAGAACATAGTGCCAAAAATCAATTCCAGATCTGAATGAATTTCAGTAAAATGACATGTCCCAAATGCAATGGAGTCACTTTTTAAAAAGTCACAGGCAAATACAAATGCTCTCTATCTCCTGTGTTCATTTTAATATTTAAACCAATTCAGTATCATGACATTCAGAATAATTCTATCACAGGATTCTATCTGTAGGATTATCATATTTGTGATTTCTGACTCATATAGGGCACAAAGTTAAGCACAAGAATCTCTTCACTTTCACTTTTTAGCAATGAGAGGGTTTTTTTTCAACTGTCTGTTAGGCTGTAAAACAAAAAAAACCAAAATCAATCCTTCTTTGCTAAAGGTCACCAGCAATGAACCCTTTTCATCCAGCATGAGAAAGAACACCAAGGTGAAAATACCTTTGAGCTACCAGACTTTTTTTGACACCACTCCTGTGATATGCTGGCATTAATGCAGATGTCAAAGAAACTCCCGCAATAATTGTAATAGATGAGTCACTACTGAAAAATCAGTTCAATATTTTTACTGACATATTATAAAAACCTACTTAAAACAACATTAGACAATAAAGGATTTAAATTAAGTTCTGAATGTGTAAGAAAAATACTAGTTTTAGTGTGCAAGTTTGACTTAAACAATCATCTGAAAAAGTATGGGAAAAAATGTTTTAACCAGCATAGAACAAAACTGCTTCCCTGCCTTCAAGTACAGTCTTAGAATACACAGGTCTTAGAATACACTGCTCTGTATTTTAGTGTATTTGTTTAAAAAAACAACCCCGAACAGATACAACTTTTCCCAATTTTTTACTTTAGTAAGGTTGTATCACCTTAATGAATAATAAACCTTGAAGTCAACGTGAAACATGGAATAAGGCCGAGCTTTACACTGATCTTCAAACTATGTGAAAAGATATCAGGCAAAGATTTCTGAATATTGCCACTTTTCAGTCTCTTCATATCTAATGCTGATCATATCAGTCTGAACTGTAATCAGGACAGGTATTTCCATTAAATGCAGGCAAATTAGAGAGTATGTGTTTAATTGTTTAACCATACTGGGTTGGACATCACATCCATTCTCTATCAATTTTTGCAGTATGGGCTTGAAGTTCTTCAATGCTTAAGGAGTATATAATACAAATCACCAATCTTACCTAAAGAAGCTATGCCAAACATTCTATAAAAATCCCATTCCTTGGCATATCTGATTAAGTCATCAGGATCTGTATTTTGGCTTGAATCCTGTAGTTGCAACCACCTGATATAAGCTTCACAGAGCAAACAAAATACACAGAGCTTCCCATGAATCTGGTAAATGAAAGAATAATAAAAGGAGTACTATTAAATCAGCATAAATTAAAGCATTAGTAAGAAATCAGCATTTAAAAAACATTTAAACACCTCCACACAAACTCTGCAGGTGTATTAATTTTCTTTAGCATATAAGCAAAATTACTTCTGCTGAGCCACTAATTTATCACATCATCCTTTTAACATCTGCTAACATGATAGTCAAATTAGAACATGCACAAAACTGCATTAACAGTTCTGTACAGAAGAAGGTATATAACTGTGGTTAAGGCCTGATTGGGAAGGCTATTCAGCTAGGAATGAAAAACCAAAATTGTACCATTGCTAGCATAGAATTATACTATCTAAAACTTCTGTTTAAGGGCAGCTACTCCATTCAGCAAACTGCTTTAAGTAGCCTTGTTTCTCTTTTTCCCTGGTACAATCTCCATTAGAAGAAACTAGTAGTGTAGTTATACCAAAATATTTCTTACCTCATATAAGAGTGAGACACCAAAAATAAAGGAAGCTGTATAACCAAACAAAGCTATTTAAAATATCTTCTGAAGTGACATCAAAAATTATGTTGTGAGGGCCAACAGTTAGCATGTTTCCACATTATACAGTCTGTAAGCCAGTGCATATATGAGGTGATTTCTGGTTTTAAACAAGATTTAAACAAGTCATAACAATTTCTGTGCTGGATTTTACTTCTTCTATTGGAGGAAAAAGTTACGCCAACTGCACATAGATGTATAGGCTTTGCCAGTTAAAAATTCAACTCAAATTATTTTAATAGATTAACTTTTCACAGACAGTCCTTCCAGAAGCCTCACAGAAAACATCATTACAAGTGTCCAGAAGCACCGAATTAATTAAAAATATTTAGATAGATTTATGCTTGAAAGATGAAGCGAGTGTATTTATCTACACTGGCTAAGAGGTACCAACATGAACACAGCACATACTTATGCTTAGAGATTTTGCTCTAGATTAGCTTCCCTCTCCTGGGAAATCAGTCCTTACAGTAAAACATGTAATACTAAAACACTGCACCTCCAGACCTGGCCAGCCCAACGACATAATTCTGCATCAACCACAATTCAAGTGAAAGCCACCAACTTTTGCTCTGGTTTTGAGGACATGGTTAATTACACAGTGAGAAACTTGTGAGAAATTAGTACAGTAGATTTAACTGGCACAGTATTGTTAATTTGGTATCTTATACTCCTATTGCTCATTTGAAAAAGAATTGTTTCCAACAGAAATTCAATTTGAAAATTAATCTGCAATTAGGTCTTTCTCTTACAGTGGAATTTAGCACATCATTCTTTTAGCATCAATTAACATGATAGGCAGGTTAGACGTTAGGTAGGAAACTGCATGAAAGTTCTTTGCAGCTCCTTCTCTTTAACATGTAAGATGACTTTGTATTTGCTGGTACTGCAGCATCACTGCTGTGAAGACAGAAGCTGTCTTAGTAACAGTGGGAGTTTGAGATTCCATGTGTTCTATTCATCATATAACTGGTTCAGCTTGCTGAAATCTGTGGAGGGGCAGGAGATGAATAGTCTTTAAAGTTTTATAACTAATACAACAGACGCTACCAAACCTAAATACATTTTTAACAAAAAAAGCACAAGGTAGGGACATAGCAACTTACATTTATCTTTGTGTTGAAAAGGATGTGCCTGTATGCTTGTGCTTTGCATAAAACAGCATTAATCAAGATGATAACAGGATCATACTCAATATATTTATCCACAGGTTTCTGGCAGGATTTCTGAAAATCACAAAATAAGAAGAATTAGGGGAAAAAAAGGAAAGGAAGAGTTTATAAAATTTTCCTCTGATCTTAGTACAACTGGATAAACACAAATTAGCAATTCAATTATAAGTAGTTTTTCCCTAATGTAATCTTCATTTTCAATACAGTTTTAATTCATCCAGAAAAATTGCTTCTTCTCCCTTGACACTACACTTGACACAGAGTTCCCTTATAAAATAGAAAGATTTATTATTGATTTTTACAGGCTTTGGATTAAGATCAATAATGAAATATGCAGGAATAGACTTAGTTATCATTTTGTGCTTATCAGATGCAAAAAACTAAACTACTTCCCTAAGACTCAAGAAATGCACCAGTATCATGCTAAAGGTTAACTGATCATGGCTCATCTGCATATTTGGTGTTATTTTGGGTATTTTTAGAAAGAAAAATAATTTCTTCTATCACTTGTTTATTTTCAAAGATGCTTTATCCTCCTATCCTATCCTATCCTATCCTATCCTATCCTATCCTATCCTATCCTATCCTATCCTATCCTATCCTATCCTATCCTATCCTATCCTATCCTATCCTATCCTATCCTTTTTCTTCCTTTCAAGGAGACAGTAAATGTTTTTTGCTGTTGCATTGTTCTTCCATACTGTTAAATTGTCTGGATGTTTCAACCAGTTTTCCATCATTAAGCAAACACCAATACATTCAGAATACTGATAATGTAGTTTTCACACAGATCCACAGTCAGTTGCCACTAAGCAGTGGTAGGACACTAAACCATCACTTCTCCAACACTTCTGCTCTTCTGCTAGAGAGGTTATTTCACCCAGAGCACTGGGAACTGTTTGCCATCAATCCCTTCCAGCTTTATTGACTTACCTGCCTGGCTGATCACTCCTTGATTTGAGCTAGGGCTAATAAAAGGCTGTTATACTGTAGGCAGGGGGGTTAAATAACCTTACAAAAGGCTCATCTAGCAGACCTAAGGGGGAAGTAACTTCTAGCGGCGAGCTGAGGAGCAGCAGAGCAGCAGCAGCCACCACTTCAGCCCAAACAAGTGAGAGAGCACTTGCAGCAGGGTGCTCTCCTGCAGGCCAGCTTTCTCCTGCTGCTCATCCTCTGGTCTGACTGCTTGTTTCCTCCAAGCTGTCCTAGCTAATCTTGGTCCCCCAGGCCTTCACATTAGCTGCCATGCTGAGAACACAACAGTCACAGAAACTATCTTTATTTCCATTTTAATGAGTGCATGGCGGTGCACTGCCAGAAGAGAAATGTTGGCACACCACTTTCTGAATTGCTGGAACAGTCAAAAATGCAGCACCAGACAACACACACCTACAGACAAACTCCCAGGACATAACATATAGGTTTTTCAGCTTTTATTTTTTTGTCATACAAAGACCAGCCGAGTACCACACTGCTGCTCACTCACCCTGCAATAGAATGAGGAGGGGACTCAGAAGAAGGTAAAACCCATGGGTGGTTAAAAGAATAGTTTAAAGAATAGTTTCATAATTGAAATAAAGCAACATATAAAAATAGTAATAGTAATGAAATGGAAGATAATAAGAGGGAGATAACACCCAGGAGAAACAAGAGCTGCACAGCACAATTTCTCACCAGCCACTGCCCAATGCCCATTCCGTCCCTGAGCAGTGATCAGCCCCTCCTGGCCAACTCTCCCAGTTCATTTACTGGGCAGGACACTCTGTGGGGTTTGGAGTATCCCTTTGGCCAGTCTGGGTCAGCTGTCCTGGCTGTGCTCCCTCCCAGCTCCTTGTGCACCTGCTGGC
Organism: Zonotrichia leucophrys gambelii; assembly: GCF_028769735.1. Lineage (NCBI taxonomy): Eukaryota > Metazoa > Chordata > Aves > Passeriformes > Passerellidae > Zonotrichia > Zonotrichia leucophrys. The sequence continues at coordinate 64,805,768 of NC_088172.1, read as the reverse complement.
TGGCAGAGCACGGGAAACTGAAAAGTCCTTGGCTTGGGGTGAGCACTAATAGCAACAACTAAAACATCAGTGTGTTATCAACATTATTCTCATTCTGAATCCAAAACACAGCACTCTACCAGCTACTAATTTTACTACTTAAAATTAAACCAGCCAAAACTAGGACAGTGTCCAAAGTTAACACTGCCTTGCTATTTACCAGAATTATTTTTGTAGAATCTGAGAATGCAGAATTTCACCAGCAAATTGACTTAGAAGTCTAACATCAATGTCCAGAAAAGCATCTAAACAAATGTATAAACTGCATACAGTGTTTAGGGAATGCTGCAACCTATAATCAGTGTTTCTGGGTCCAGCTAAAGGAAAAACAGCTCATTTCAACAAGACAACACTGTGTATGACAGTACACAGGTTGGACGTAATGAATTAAAGAACTCCCTCAACTAACCAAGAGTTTGAGAAATCTAAAGTGAATTAGATGGAAAAAGGACATAACACAAGACCACAGTTATACAATTTAATAGAGTAAAAAAGAAATTGCTACTTTAATTAGAGGCAGTGTCTTGCTTAATTTCTTTCTACTAGGAAATCATAAACAGATATTCTTATAGGTGATAATTTGCATATGTCAAATCTCTGGGTTGATGTAGCATCGGACAAGTGCAATTTTTTTTAATAGGTTTATTCACACAAGCACTGGACAAGTCCATTCAAAGTAAGATTATTCAACACAATGGGTGTCATAAAGGTTAGATGAAGGGTATCCTATGCACACCCAGTTTTATTATGCTCTCAAATTCTCCTACAAAAGAACATTTTCTGACCAGGACCAAAAATATTTCTGAGTAAAGAATGGTATTTTCAACTGGATGATCCCAACCAAACACTGATCAAAAAATTTGCAGTTAAGAGGTATTTAAAAATTTTCACTGACACCTGATGTGAATTTTAGACAATGAAAATTAATGAGACCAACCATCCAGGCAAAACCAACAATTCAGAAATTTACTGTATATATATACGGAGACTGCTACAAATGAATACACAAATAGTGGCGTCTTCTGCCCCACAGCTTCTGGCAGCCAAATACCAAACCTTCTCTGCAGCTGTGAAAATTATGTTCAATGTAGTATTTCTGTCTTCTAGAACTAGATGAGAGCCCTATTCTTAATATACATTACATTCCTAAGATACTTTATTTCTATCTGAGTCTCTGCTGCCAGAAGGAAAAGTCCTCTGTGCTTACCCAGCCAGTGACCCAGCCAGCGTGAGTTCACCCAGGGATTTGTGAGACCTACAAACCACCTTTGCTGCAAAGACTTGTGTGTGCTCTGCTACAGACTAACTGGATGATGGCTGATGTATCATTAGTACACTACAGAACTAATATGCCCTCTAGGAAGAATTTTTTTCCATACCTGGCTATTTCATTATTTTTTCCAGCTGCACAACTAAAACATCTGACACCAATTTCAAATGCCTGGGAAGGAAACCTGTGAGTGAAGCCTGACTACAGCAAAATCAGTGCAAGCAAGGACTGATGCAGTTTAATACACATATGTTTCACTAGATGGTTTCAGCTGGTCAAAGGGATGCAACTTTGGGGACACTGATAATCACTTACACCTTGAGAGAAGATTGGTATGAGCAGCTCAGCTATGGAGAATTGCTTGCAGGCTTACTTTAAGATTTTAGTCAGGCAGTTTAACTCCAGTCCTGGCACTCATGTCTTGTTCCTCACTGCTGTTCTGTACAGCTATAGTCAGTGGCCTGGGCAGCATGAGTGAAGAAGGCACACCTTTAACACACTGAGCTTTCTAATCGTCTTTGGACTTTCTCAAAGATGTGCCTCAGTTATCACAAAAGCAGTAAAAAGAGGTAACTGGATTTCTCCACGCTTTTAGCCATTTCCCAACTTCTGCCTTAAATATGTAATTGGCATCAGAAACAAGTAACTGGTAATTTTTTTCTTGAAAAAATATAGACACTACTTTGATTAAAAGATACTTTCAGATTACATGTCAGAAGAAAAGTCAAGCTTCACACCATAAATTCTATTTACACATCTTCTTCTGATTTGGTAAATTTAAGAAACATTATGAATGTTTGATAGTGACATACAAAAGTCCAACAGATACTGTGCTCCCCTAAAAAAGGATGTTAAAAGTATATCAATATTCTAGCAAATTTAAATGGCTATTACTTTAAGAACTGTTTGATTAATCAAATATTTAGAATAATCTGACTATGCTTGTTTGTTGTTTGAAAAAAAAATCTTCCATTTTCATAACTTAGAAGTTTGCTTAGTCATCTTAAAAAAATTAAAACCAATTATCAAAGGCAAATTAAAGAAAAAAAACTAAAACTTCAAAAGCGAGTACAACCATTCTTCTTCATAGTGTAGTATATGAGATTCTTTTTGATCAAAGCAATCCAAAACATTTAAGGAAAGTAACATACAATTTAAAGTCTCAGTTGTATTAAATATGACCAAAAAAAAGTACTGATAAGTTAATTCAAACTTCATGTCTATCAGGCTTTTATAAATCACTACTCAAAAGACATAACGCTTGCTTTGTTCATCAAAGATACTCAGCTTGGAAAAAATGTGTGCCCAATACAATACAGTATACAAATATTTGAGAAAACACCTTCTGTCTCTGAAGGATAAAGCTTCTATAGTATATAAGCATGACTTTTTTGAATTCATCTCTCTAGTTTTAAAACATTACTTGTTTTTAAATACAAATATTTTGGGATGGGGTGGAAAGTAAAAGAATTCCTGAAGAGGAAGCCATAGTACATGACAGAAAGTAAAAATGTACAGTGAAGAACAAAGCTTCATCCTGATCTAAAACTACCATGAAAACCAGGAATACATTTGCAAATCTCTGGACATTAGAAATATCAATGAAACAGTCTTATTATAGTATTCCTTTCTCCAGAGTTTGGAGTTCGGCAAAATTGAGCTACAATTTTTTGCTGGACTACACATACAGCAAATTGTAATAACATTTACATAGCTTCCACATGAACAGAGGTCCATTTGCATAGGTTCATAGGCAAATTAAAGACTCTTGTGAGAGTGCCCTTAATCCCAATTGCACCCTTAAATAATAAAACACATTAGCTGTGCTGCTTTCAGGAATGGATTCTTTATTAGGGATGCAGCCAAGTGTCACAGTAGACTGAAAAACAAAACAGCCCAGTTTCAGAAAACAAATTAATTTTTTTTTTCCAGTAGTGTTGGTCTGCAAACAGAGTTATGTACAATTAGCATATGTTATTTTCCAGGATGATCTTTGTACTCTTGACAGATTCTTTACCACACCACATAAATGCTTTGCATTCAAAGCAAGGTCTCTCTGCCTTGCTGCAAAAAAAAAAGAGCTTTTCAATTATTTTTTAATTGCAGAAAAGCTAAATGAAGTGTGCACTGCTCAGGCAATTTGGCTTTCTTATTACAAAACACAAGGGGGATCCTGACTGTGCTCTATATATTGCAATAAGTAATTTATTTTCCTTTGTTATGGTCTGAAACATTTTTAACATTTTATTTTTAAACATAACAACATATATGAAATTGAAAACAAAATTTTAGAAATGTTTGCATGCTTTTCCTTCCATTTCTGAATAATTGAAGTTTGCTAATTTCTTTCTGTAATCATTGCACTTCACAGTTTATTTCAGGTTAGGCAATCGTGTTCCCACCCCACACACCAGAATTATTACTGTAGTAGCAGTGTTATTTGAACAGTATTTTTTCCTTACTGCTCTTAATGGTTGCTTTGTAATATATTCAGTGAAGATTTGCTGTATTATTTACAGATCAATTAAATTTTAAGGGTCTCAAAATAATTAGCAAAAACCTTCTCTAGAAGGAGAGCCACCTAGGCTTACCTTTACCATAACTTTTTGCTGGGAATAGGGAACAAATCTGTAATTCACAGATTAGGACTAAACCCAGACCCAGGAGATGCAAAGTGAGTGCCAACATGCTCATCCTAACATGCCCACAGATTCCACACCCTCCCCTGCCACCCCTCAGTCATCACACTGAACAAAAACCATACTGAAGAAGTCCCTCTGTCTCTTGGAATGCTACTCCCACAGCTAAGTACATGCAGGATGAGAAAATGGTTCATCCACTAAATGTGCAATGCCAGAGGTCTGGGCTAGGCTTCAGCTGAAAATGGCCTTAATTAAACAAAACAGACTTAAAAAGAAGTTACAGAACTTGAGGAATTTGTGGCAGTTAGCCACCTTGCAGAGTTATTAAGAAAAGACACGACCCTTCCATCCCAAGTGTACTCTGTGGACTTCTATGTTTTATAGAAGAAAGTTTCTTTAGTTCCTTCAGCATCTATTACAAATTTATTCCCAGAGTGGATAATAACACTTGTGAGGTCTTTAATGCTTGCCCACATTAAAATTACAATATGGAGTTCAAAGAAACTTTTAATTATATTAAGAGCAGTAACTAAACTAAAGCAACATTAGGCTGAATTTCCAAAATTGTACTCTAATATTGTGGGCTGGAAACACATGTTCCTTAATGAAAGCTTTTGGTATTTAAGCCTCTGGAAAAAAATTCATTCTTCTCTTCAACAAATTAATAACAGAATACAAAATCATGGTATTTTGCTTAGACATTCAAATTTAAATCTTCCACCTCAAAATCACATCCAGATCAGGTTAAACACATCCTAAAATAAATGTAGGGCTAGATAGAAGTTGCTGTTGGGAGAACTTAGATAATGCTCCAAAAAGTGTTGAATTACAGGGTTGTCCTGAGAATGGCAAAGACCTTTTAGATACAGATTTCTTAATGTATCAAGGATAACTTTAAAATAGTATTGAAGAAAGTCTGTAGGTCAGTATGAAACAGTGATGATCTTGACAATGTTCTGTTTGTTCCAAATTTTCTGGGGCCAACAGTGAAGATTTTGATAATGTTCTGTTTGTTCCAAATTTTCTGGGGCCCTCTATTTTACTTACCACCAAATGTTGTCTGGTTTTTTTCCTTAAGGTGTCAGTATTTCCAGATACTACTTGAAAATAGGAATGAAACACAAGTGCTTTTAACAAAAAATAAAAATCTAGATTATGCCCATTAGCCTCACTTTGAGTATCAACATAAAATCTTTTTATGAATTTTTACTACTTCTGTCTAAATGCTACAGTGGAGTAGCAGTACTCAATGCTGTCACTCCATGAAGGCAGATGAAAAATATTCTCAGGCTGAGTGATCACACCTTCTAATCTCACCTCAGACCTTCAATTTTTCTTAAATACCTTCAGCTTTCCTTAAGTTTTTAGAGGCCTACACTCTAAGTTTTATATATAACTGATATAAATGATGTTTCACACTGTTAAGTGGGGTCTTCATATATTTTTAATCGAAGACTTCTAAACTGTCATTATTTTCAGATTTGATCATCAAGAAGATTCATAACACAGACACACTCATATCACTCACTACTCATGAAAGTCTGTGAAGGGTATCAAAGGACATTCAGTCCTTGACTATTTTTCATTGTCAGCAGCACGATGATGAACAACTTTCCAGGTCTCTGGCCAGAGCACAGCCTTGCCTGCATGGAACAGAATGCCTGCAGAGAGCTGGTACAGTGACAAAACCATCCTTGCAGATTGAAAAGAAAAGGTAAACCAAGCACTGCTCTATTGGAAACCATGGGGCCTTGGTAGCTGGAGACAACAGTAGGGCTTTCCTGCCCAAAGTCACATCAGTTCAACTGAAAGAATCTTTTGATCCTGGCAATCTTTCAACATTCTCATCTCCACTTTATGTGCCATGAGCTAACATGTCTCCTGCTCTCAGCACTGCCTGGGTGGCCAGAAATTGAGGGAAAGCTTTGTGATGATATGACACATGCCACGTAAGAGCAACTAGGACTGAACCTGAACCATGACGACTCACAACAGGGCCAGAGCAAACAGACTGGTACAAGTCAGTGAAAAATGGTACAGATCTGGGGCTGCATGGAGAAAGGTGGATAGAATTCCAGATTGCTAGGAATATGTGACTCTTTGCTCTTTCTTTTACTCAATTCGTTACTCTTTATATATGAGTTTAGCATTTCTGATGAATATAGCAACTGGGACTTAAGTCTTTGATTCTACATGGCATGCCACAGTTGCAACAGACCAGGATCTTTGGTCCTCAAATGGTTAAATGCCAAGGGGAATGAGTGCCATCTACTGGCTCCCAGGCTGCCTTAAATCTGTTTATCAGCATTAGATTAATAAACCAGAGGAAGTTGTAGATTTCAATGAGGTATCCCTTCAGCCTCCCCTTCTCCAGGCTGGACATGCCAAGTGACCTCAGCTGCTCCTCATATGGCTTCCCCTCTACATTCTTCATCAGCTTTGTGTCCTCCTTTAGATGCTCTACAACAGCTTTACATTTTTCTTATTCTGCTTTGCCCAAAACTGCCCTCAGCACTCGAGATGAGGCTGCCCCAGTGCAGATCAGAGCAGAACAATCCCCTCCCTTGCCTGGCTGTGATGCTGTCCCTGATGCCCCCCAGGACAGGGTTGGCCCTCCTGGCTGCCAGGGCACTGCTGGCTCTTGTTCAACTTATCATTGACCAGGACTCCAGATCTCTTTAGACAGTCATCACTCAGACCCTGGCATTCAGGTCCAGTGGCACGGGAGCTGTGTTCAGCCATGGAGCCACGCTCAGATCTGCCCTTCAGCAAGAGCCAGGCTGAGCACACAGAGCAGCAGACACACTGCAGTGCCAGTCAGGACAGCTCCAGCGCACAGGGGCACTCAAGGAACAGGAGACAATGACACTGGGAAGCAGAGCAGACAGAAAACCTGCAGAATCACAGAAAGGGTCAGGCAGGAAGGGACCACACAGGGTCATCTGGTCCAACCTTCCTGCTCAAGCAGGGCCATCCAAGAGCATGTGTCACAGGGCTGTGTCCAGATGGTTCTTGAACATCTCCAGTGAGGGAGACTCCACAACCTCTCAGAACAATCTGTTCCAGTGCTCAGCACAGTAAAGTTCTTCCTCATATCCAGGTGGAACTTCCTGTGCATCAGTATCTGCCCATTGCCCTTTGTTCTATTGCTTGGCCACAGAGAAGAGTCTGGCTCCATCCTCATGACACCCTCCCTTTAGATATTTATACTCCTGGATGAGACACCCTCCCTTTAGCTATTTATACAATTGATGAGTCCCGCTCCCAGCCGTCTCTCCTCGAGGCTGAACAGGCCCAACTCTCTCAGCCTTTCCTCACAGGACACGAGGATTCAGGGAAAGCGGCCCCAACGCGCGGGCGCGGCTCCGGCCCGGCAGCAGGGGGCGCTCCAACGGGCTCAGCCGCCCGCGTGCCACCGGGCCCACTACCACGTGCCGCGCGCCGCCGCCTGCTGACGTCAGAGCTTCCCACGTGCATTCCTGGCCTCCCCCAAGCACTGCTCGCCGCCCCGACTCACGCAGATGGAGATACGGAGCACTCCGCGCTGGTAGTCCCGGTACAGCTCCGTCGCCTCTCCGTTGCACTCGATACAGCGGTAGGCGCCGAGCGCCGCCATGGCGCGCGGGAGCACGCCCAGCCCTGTCAGCGCTTCCACACCGCCTCCTCGTTTCCGCGTTCGGGAGCGCGGCCGAGCATGACCGAGCCGCGCTGCATCCCGGGAGCTGTGGTTTTCCTGCCGCTGCCGCAAGCCCGGCTGCGCAGGTGGAGAACTCCATGTCCCAGGGGGCAGTGCGAGTGCGGCCCCGTGGGAGGGGCGGCGGGGACACCCCGTGTTCCCGGGCGAGGCGGCGCACATGCGCGCCGTGAAGATGGCACCTGCTGGCGGGCTGGCGCGGGGTCCGTGGGTGTCGCTGGCCGTGCTGGCCCTGCTGGCCCCGGCCGCGCTCGCCCTCACCGAGCGCTACCCGGCGCTGTCCCTGTTCCAGCAGGAGCGGCACCGGCAGCGCCACGGCCCGGCGGGGGAGTGGGCGGAGCAGTACTCGGCCGAGTGCGGTGAGTCAGGGGCGTCGCCGCGGTGACCGTCCGCAGCCCGGGGCGGCGGTGCCGGTGGGGCCCGGGGCGGTGCGGGGTGCCGGCGGCCCCCGGGCTGAGCCGCCGCTGCCCTCGGCTGGCTCACAGCGAGGCTGCCCGAGGGTGAGCGGCAGCGCGGAGCCACAGGGGCTGTGGCAGCGAGCCCGGGAAAACCTCTCACCCCTGGGCGGGCAAGCCCTAGGTACCACACGCAGGATCTCTGCTGCCCATTCACCTCCGAGCCCGGCTGCTGGACTCTGCTGCTTTTTCATTCCCGCGCTCAGTAGTTTGCGGATACGCCTGTACTCTCTGCTTGTGTTACTGGGTTTCTCAGTACAAGGAGCTGCCGGAGAGGGTCCAGCGGTCTGGAGCGTCTCTCACGAAGAGAGACTGTGGGAGCTGGGCATGTTAGTCTAAAGGAAAGAAGACTGAGAGGGAATCTCATGAAGGTGTCAAGAGTATGGTGCCAGATTTTTAGTGATGCCCGGAGACAGGATAAGGAGCAGTGACCACAAACTTAAATACAAGTTCCAGTTCAACCTGGGGGAGAACCGCTTTGTATGAGGGTGTCGGAGCACTTGGAACAGGCTGCCCAAGGAGCTTGCAGACTTTCTCTATCTGGAGACATTCAAAACCTGCCTGGGTGTGTTCTTGTGTCACCTGCTCAAGGTGACCCTGCAGGAGGGTTGGACTGGATGCTCTCCATAGGTCTCTTCCAACCATATCAGTTCTGTGTTTCAGTGAGTGAGGTGTGGCTCGATTTCATTTCAGCTACATTACATCTATTTTACTGGTGACTTGGGTGCTTCTCTTATGAGTACCAAGTTTGAGTGGCAGATCTTCTGCTATTTTTCACGTTAACTGATGGCTTGTAATGCAGGCATAGTTAAAACTATTTTTATCTGCTTGAATATCTTTTGCATCTGGATCGTGTGGTTTAATGTGTTGTGATTGTTGATCTTGAGCATGGTGTGAATGAGCTGTACAAAGATGCCAGTCTGAATCGCAATGTGCATGCAATGCAGATGAAGAAAAAGGTCTATCAGTTGCTTGGAATGTGATACTAAATTATGTATAAGAGAATAACCAGTGATGTGTCATGATATCCTAGTTATCAGCATGGTTTTGTGATTTTTTCCCCTTCCCTTTATTTCATAAGGCCTGTACTCATGTCAGCAATTCCATGGTCCCTAACGACTAATATAAAACTAATGTAATCCACTTGAATAACAGACTTTGTGGAAATAACTTCTTATGAGTTTCATGTGCCTGGGTTTTTGCTTTCTCCCCTCCCTTCTGTGTGTGCTTTTGTCTTCACACTATGAAGTTCTTTGGTTAGTTTTTATCACCTTTGTGTGTGTGTGGCTGCAGTGGCTGAGAGCCATAGTACCTAAAGGTGAAACCAGATCTTGAAAGTTATCTCAGGTAACCGTTGCTACAAATTATTCAAGCTTAAGCATAAAACAAGAAGACTTTCACCCAGTGTTGAGATAAAAATCTGTATACCCTACAAGTTAATAAATGGCAAAGCACTTGATTACATCTGTTACTAGACCTGACATGAATGATTGACTCAAGGCACTCCTTCGGAGGTGGAATTGGAAGACTAGATTCTGATTTAACAGCGGATGTTGTTTTAAAGAAACCGGTGTAACTAGGATCGGTACAAAGAGTTCTGATTGAATCATCAGGTGTCTCAGGTACCTTGCATGCCCTGGGAGTAAGATAGGCCTTGCTTACAGAACAACTTACTTGCCTTCAAATAGCTCTATACCAATTCACTCCTTGCTGTTTACGTGCTGGGGCTAAATGAATTGCCAATTGAAAAATTCCCTTGAGCTCTCAGTCTTTGTTTTAGTACAACTTGCACAAAAGCTGAGATTTTTTTTGGTCTCAAATAGTTTTCCCTGTAGCCTGCTACAAGGTCCAAAGTACTTTCTCTGGTTGGTGTTTCTGAAAATGAAGAAAGCTTCATTTTCATGAAGTTGTTAATGTGGTTCAGTTTTGATTGTGTCTGACTTGCAGACAAAGGCAAATCCATTTCTCCATATGAGTAAAGCAGTTTGTTTCGCCAAGAACTGCAGGATTTGAGGGAGCCTATCCCTGCTGTAGCTTGTATCAAGCTTGTGGCTTGGCTGTCTTATTCCCTACCACCTTACAAAAAATTATTTCAGTAAATCCTTGCTGTTGTGAAGAAAATTATTCCAGAGGTAGGCCATGCCTGCACCTCTTTGTTTTGATGTCTGAAGCAAAAGTTTCTTGTTGAGTCTGCAGCCAGAACTCTGAAGTTACTGAATCACAAGCACCAACAGGAACAAGTAACATGTTCATAACACTGGCGTAGCACAGGAGTGTTTGACCGATGTGAAGAACAAAGGGCAGGGATGAAACGTCATGCTGGCAGCGCTCTTTTTGGAAACTATGAGTGGTTTGCTACTGTTCTCACAGGACTGACTTTAAACTTTGAACTTCTGCTTTTTACTACCCTTGCTTTTGTTGTAAAACTTCTCCCACTGCTTATCATTTATGGCTCAATGTAGATCCAAGTTCCTGTTTACAGGGAATGATTTTAGATGCTTCCTTTATTTCTCTTTACAAGAAGACTGTATCTTTTTTAGCTCTGTGCTTATGAGAGATAGGGAATTAATTAACTACAATCCTTAAGAAGTCAAAATATAAGAGCACACCCTGCCCCCCAGCCTTTCAAACTTAGCATCAGGTTTAGATTTACAAACATCAAGGGAGATGATAAAATTTGGTATTTGTGACATGGTTTCAAGGAGATAATGCTGTATATTTTCTTTTTCTTGTTTATTCTTGAAATATTTAAAGATGATAGAAGCTCTAGGTTCCAAAGATTTGAAAGTTAACAGTTCTATTGCCATAGCAATTAAAAGCATGACATAGAGGAAGTGGTGGTTTCTGTTGCCTGTCAATCTGAGGGAGTAGTTGATTATTATTGTTACTTTATTTGTTTGATATCTTAAACTTTTTCTCTGCTATGCCAACAAGCTGTGTTTGACTTTTAGGAGAAATGAATCAGCCTTATGCTTTTTAAAATGACATTTTTAGTAACTTACCTTTGTATATGTTTGGTCAATTACAGTTCATTATTCTGACTGCTTTTTACAGTCTTTATACCTCTGTTTCCTGCAGCTTTCCCCTATGTCTTTGTGGTCCATTCCATTTATTTCCCTCTCTGGGATTGGAATGAATTTTATCTGCTACTTTTTGGATGAGAGAATGGAATCATAATGCTAAAAGAAGACATGTCTACCCCAAGCCCTTGTTATTTGCTTCCAGCTTCCTCCTTTTTCACCTCTGCCCCATTTTTTTAGCACTTCTTTTTATTAATCTATTCATAACCAGAAGCATAAACATAAGTAGGGATAAAACTAATTAGATGAAGCTTTCATGTCAGCTATTGCTTCCCTGGCTCTGTGGGTGTAATGCTATGGGCAGAGAGCACTTCATGAAAGTTCTGTCCTGGGGGATGCCCTGTGGGGAAGCTGTTCAGCCAAGCATGAGGAAATGTGAGATGAGATAATAGAACATATACTCTATGAGTTCCTACAAGTATTTTCTCTCTCTTCTCCCAGATTCATCATTTTTGCACTTCCATGAATCGGATTGTGACATAGGAGGATCATCGTCCTGTGAATCTATACTTTCCTTGAATACAGAAAAAATTCTGGTATGTTATCAAGAATATAATGTACAAAATAATTTTACTAGATTGTTGAAGTTGCAGACTGCTTCAGCTGCATAACCAATTAGAATGAAGTTCAGGGAAATAAATGCAAATAGATCTGTTAATCAGTAGGCATTGCTGCCCAAAAGGCTTCAGTATGAATAAACTCAAGTTGCTCATAAAAGTATTAATTTGTAGGTATCTGTCAGGAGTCTTTAGGGTTGTCAACTAATTGAAGCAGATGCTGTCACTGAGAGCTAACCTCCACCTCAATTAATTAACCAATTTATTTTTTGGTTTTGGGGGTGCAGGGGCTATGCCTGGAAAAGGGGGAGGTGCATTAGCTTTTTCCCAGATTAGCTTCTGAGGTTTACTGAAAAATGCATGTAGAAGTAAGAGTAATAACTTCTAGTCTCTACATAAGTAACACTGCAAAGATGAGAGTTAGAGACTTCAGACTGTATTTCGCTAAATGTGATACTGACCTGGCATGTGAAGAATATTCTGACAAAAGAAGAGTATTTTTTGGTAGAGAGATCTCAAGAAGACTAGTTTGGAATTTGGGTTTTGTTGCAACACTACTCTTAGCCTTTTGAGAACAAAGGTTTGATGTTACATCGTCAGTGTGAAGGTGTTGAAAATCTTCAAATTATTTCCATGTGAATAAACAAAGTAGCTTTGGCAAATTTTTAGAAATTATTGGCTGAGGGAGTGTGTAAGCAATATTTTAACTGGAAGCAACTTCTCCAAAGGTGGTACTTGGAATTAAAACTACTATACTGCAAATCCACTAAGCTAATTGTTTAACTTGAATATTCTCCTTAGACTTCATCATATATTGGTCAGGAGATCTTTCCTGTCTAGTCCAACAGTACCAGCAATTCTTTCTAACAGTGAAATGTGTATTTGTTAGAAAGAAATTTCCCCGTTAAAAAAACCCAAAAGATTTGTTTTAAAGAGAGCAAGAATCAAATCTGTTGGGATATGGTGCTATGATGAAAATTCTCCTGTTTCTTGAAGACAGAGGGACTGACTTTTTTTGTGTGTGTAGAGTTGCAGGATGTTTAACCTGTACCTGAATTCAGAGTTTGTTGAGGAAGTGTGAAACCACTTTCTCTGCCACCACAACAGTTCTGTTACTCTGTAATGTCAAAACAGATGAGTAGTGGTACTTCTCTTGCTGTCACATGCAGCTCAGTAATCCATAGCAAATCATTCTAATGTATTGTGAGATCCTTCTGCTTGGGGCTTATTTTCCAGCACCAGTGTGGAATCTGGCTAGATCTTTGTCTGCAGACAAAGACGTGTAGATCTGCTTATGTAAATCCATCAAGGAAGAGATTCTCCTTCAGTAAAAATGTTGTGCTGTTTTTCCTAATATTAAGACAATTATAGAAGAATAATGTTTTGTAGAGTTGTTAAAGATCATTTTCTGAATATTGCATGACAGCCATTGGTGATATGAAAGCGCTGCGTTGGTAAATGCACATGGATTGCAATGTAGATTTAGTTTTCTTATTGTTATATCTATTGAACTGTGCTCATTTTTGTGCTGTTTTACTAATGGCTTTTCTCTACAAGGGTAATAATTGCCACACTCTGTTAGTGCAGAGGTGCAGATACAGGCAGAGTAACAATTTTCAGTGGTATAGTGTAATGTAGAGCACATATATCGCCTGTAATTGCAGTAAAAAATAAAAAGTTGTAAAATCCATTTGCTTGTCATTCTTGTTTTCCAAAACACTAAATTCTTAGAGCAGACCAGATGTTCTCCTCGTTATTAGACACACAGAGCAAAAACTGTGCAATGGAATCTGGCCATTTAATTTTTGCACTTTTTAGGTAAATGAAATGTCTGTGTTGTGGACACAGTTAATGTGGCTACTTTTGATTGGACAGGCAAAACAACCTTAAAGGAAAACAGTAGTGGAAACAAGCTGTTTAGTTGAATTGAAAGAAGATAACTGAATGGAGAGAGATGTTATTTTCCCCCCTTCTTGTTTCCTAAAACAGTTTGAAAGACCAATTGATTTAAATGAACACTTTGTATTTTTCTAACATAAGCTACTCTGGTAGGCTTACAGCTGTCTATGAGAAGTATTTGTGGAAATAAATAGAGCTGAATATTTCTACATTTCTGAGGGGCTTGTCTTTGACACTGTTGGTTTCTATAGGTGCATTTTTAGGGAACAGACATCCTAGGTAAGACTACAGTTTAAACAAAGTGTAGAACTGATAGAATGTCATTGTTGAAAGGACAGCCTCTTTAGTATGGCATTGTGCGGTTTAGCTGTTCTATATTGATGGAGTGATACTCTTTTCAGTGTTTATTTTCAGTGTTTTACTCTTCTGCAGTATTCTTCTCTTGCAGGAGACAAAGGAATAATTATAGGGCAAACAGTATAAACTTTCATAAGAAGTAAGGTGTCTTAAAAAGGCCAGAAAACTTGCCCTTAAGCAAAAGCAATCCAGAAGCATCAGTCCCTGGTAAAATGCTGACAATGTTCTTTCTGAGGTTTGATTACCCTTATGTTAGAGCAGAAAACAGCAGCATCTGACTGAAGAGAAGCTTTTCTCCCTGTGGAAGACTAGGAATGAACTTGATTTCAGTTACCTTAGTGAAATCACATTCGTTTTAACTTTGTGTTTTAAGGCATTCTCTTAAGGATTTAAGACATGGATTTTCTGTTAAATTCTGTTGTTGTTTGCTGAACACTTGAAAACATGATGTTTTTCAGAGTCAAGCGAAGTTGCTTGCAGAACAAAAACGATTTCCATTTGCTACTGATAATGACAACACAAATGAAGAACTGGGTAAGATGTTTTATATAAGGTTTGTGCAGGTGAATGATGTGCTAATTATTAGCACTAAATGTTTTGAAAATTGATGATTGAAGTGATGCATTAACTTCAAATTGATCTTAATAAGTCTGGAAATACAGCAAGTTTTCTCTGGTCGTATAAAGCAAAAAAAATGTTGCTAAAAACCTTTCCTGCTTTCTTCACTAGAATTCTTCACCATGTCTGCTTAAGCAGATGTTCAAAAAGAATTCTGATTAAATCCTTTTTAATATGCTCAGCTACTTCCTGTTTCCATTTTTCTGTGATTGTTGATGACTAAAACTGTTCAAACATCCAGAAAATGCAACCAATGCAGTATGTTTTCTATGAAGCTTAGATCTTGGATCTGTTTCCTGTCTCCACACTCCTCCCATCAGAACTTATGTGCAGCAGGAAGACTTTCTGAATTATGTCTTAGGCTGCTACTTGAAGTTTTTTCAAAGCACACTCTGCACAAAGAAATGGGGGCATTTCTAATAAATGAGCAGGAAATAGTTTCCGCAAGGGACTCAAAACAGAGTTGCACTGGTTCTTCAAATCATGGTATTACAAGGTAGCCAAGAGATTGTTGAGGATGTGTGTCAAGGAGGGCAGCAGACCATCTTTTGTATAAGAGTAAAGAGAAATTTTAATCCCCTCTAATGAGTTTAAAGTAATTAAGAAGGTTTTTTTCTGACATAGTTTCTACCTTCATGAATTTATCCAGGAAAATTTGGGAGCTTAATCTTTTTTTATATTCCTAGACTACCTAGCTCTATGTTCGTAGAATCCTGCAAAGAATACTAAACTTCTATTCAGATGAAAATATCTGGTACTTCTAGTATCTGTTCTGTAGACTTGGAATACTCTGCTAGAAGTATGCTACATGTTTGCCATGTAGGCTGGCACCTATCTACCCACTTTAGTCCAAGGATGTTGTGGTGTGAGGAGCCTGGTTTGGTCCTTCTCGTTTTTGCATGTTGCTTTTAACTGTTCTGAGGAGAAGTAGCACAGAATGTATGGGGCCTTCTGAAGGAATGTTGAGACTGAAATACTTTGGCTAATGGGCCATTGTTAACCATTAGACTTTTTCATAATGAAGTACTTGTAGTTTTGTAATATTAAAGATTAAAAAATCAAGAAGATACTGTTTAAAAAGAAGTTGGTACTGTATCAGGTACTAGCTGTCAGCCCCTTGCCAGAGTTTTGCAGACAGTTCACAGTTCAGTGTGGCATTTTGCCAAGTATCTTGTATAAACTGAATACAGTTGTTATCAGTAAGGCAACTGAGTGACAATATTAGTCTTGGTTATCTTGTGTCCTCCAGATTTTTTCTTAACGCTGAAATGGTTGAGTTGACTTTATTTTATGTTCCACTTTTTCTGCGTTCTGGGATTGAAAGCGTAAAGATGATAGTAATAACTGTATAGTCTTGAAGAAGAATGAAATGAGGAAAATTCAAGAGCTCTTCATCCTGTCCTTCCCCCTGGCCATTTTTTTTCCCTTTTTTGGTAATCCTATGTATTTGTGCCAAGTGAAGCTTTTTTTGTATTGAGGAGAAAGCTTATATTGCACACAAATATTTCCTTCTTCATAATAGAAGTGCTCTGAGTATGAGACAAGCTCTGGATTAAATACACTTCTTATTTCTTTTTCATTTAACTGTTTTCCTTTTTTAATGAACTGTGCTTAGCAGCGCTGCCAAAACAATGTGGCTCTGCCTGCCTGAAAGATAAGTGTCTGTGTCCTGTTAATAATGCCTTTGCTTTAAATGACTTACTTGTCTCTTCTCATGTTTGAATAAATAATTAAGCTAAGAGGTGCCCCTTCTGTTGCTAAATTCACTGTAAGTGGGGAAATGTGAAATCTGCTTGTAGTTCCACTGCCAGCTGTTTGAACAAACTGCCTGGGGAAAAGTTCTCGCTAACTTTCATAGCTGTGGGCTTCAAGGTACTGGCTTGTGTTGGCAGTGTAGACAGAGCTTAGTTCAGAGTTAAGAATTGTGAGAGATTAAAACATGCAGAATGAAACAATCTTGAGATATTCAGGTGTCAGAACTGAACTTCAGTCATGCAAGCAAAACTACCGCTTTCCAGTCGTATTTTTATATCTTGTGGAGATTACAGGAACGTATTTCTGATGGTCTGTTTCTTTTTCAAACACTTGGCTTCTACTTCAAAATGTGGGGAAGCACAAGAACTTGAAAGCTTCTCATAATTATAACATAGCTGAAGATTCCGTTGTTTTCCAGTTTCAGTTTTTTAATAGTGAAATCAGTTTAGTTGAGGTATTTCTAGGTAATTCAAATGAAGGAAAATCTTATTGTGAACTAGTAAAGTTTATTAATATGTGCGCAAACAAGTAGAAGTTCCCTAATCAAATTGTCAAAAAAACTTAGCCAGGTGACACTTCTGAGAAAGCATCCAGAACTGTTGTATTGGGATCATAGTGCCTTTTCTGATCCTAAGTATTTGAGAAGCAAACATGGGTCCTTTCCTAAAGGACTTGTAAAAAGGAGAGAAAAAACCCACAAGTAGATCACAAAATCCCAAAAGAGCTCTGAAGAGCACAGTATGAATTGAGTAATTCATGAATGCTAGGTAATGGCTGAGGGAAGTCATGTCATTTTGGTGGCCATTCAGGAATCCTCTGATTAAAAGAATCTTCACTGCCATGTAGGAACTTAAACATTTTACAATTTCGTAGTATGTAATAGCTTTAAAAAGTGATTTTTTTTTCTGTGTTATTTACATTTTTAATGTTTTCTTAGCAATTGCATACGTGTTGATTGGCAACGGCTTGTATGATGAAGCTATACGACATTTTTCAACAATGCTGCAGGTAAGTTTTCTGCTTGGACCCCAAAAAATAACTCAATGAAAATATCCATTGCCACATATGGCTTTTAATAAAACAAATATTAAATTAAGGATTTTAAAATGAGAGTAATTATTCTACTGTTTGTTCATTTTCTTTTCCATCCAAACGTAAGCATACTGTTAGAACTGGGTGATCAGTATCTTGCTTATTTGGTGAGTATTTTTCTCATCTGTAGGCATAAAGTTTTTATGGCACTTTGACCAAAAAAAGCACGTGTTTTCAGAGGCCTGACCTCTGCAGAGCTGAAGTTTCTTAGATTGTCTGCTTGTTGTGTAGGATGAGATATTTTAAAGTAGACTTTTTTGGGTGACAGCATGGTGCCAATAACATAAGAAAAAAAGCCCTCATAGAGATAATTTATTGCTAGTGGCAAGTAACACATTGCTTTCACAGTGATAAATGATTTTGTATGCTGCCTTTGTCCTTTTTCAATGGTAAGAATTTAATTAGTTTAATATATAAATAAAACATAACTAATACTTATGAGTGTTTTTCCTGACCAAAATAAAGAATTCAGAATCTTCTACAGTTAATCAAGTAGGAGGTAGTCACATTTAAAACAAAATCAGCCCCAACAATATTATAAGCTTCAACTAAAGATGATTTAAAAAATACTGCATTTTTATAGCTAAAAACCTGGAACGTTCAGAAGCATGGACATACTTTTTCATTTAAACTGTTTAAAGTACACAAATGCAAGCTGGAAGCAATATTGCAAATAATGGCTTGTATTTCTTTTAAGTGTCATATGGCTTGTTCTTAAATTGACTGGAAGTGTGGCAATTTAATGGAATTATTCCTGGGAATTTATCTGAGGACAAGAATGTTTGGGGGTTTTTTGTGCTTTTATTTTTATTTGGTTGATACCAAATAAACTAAATAAAGGTTTTTAGTGATATCTGTCTTTGATTTGCTTTAATGTGAGGATTTTTTTTTACCCTAATGAGAAATCCTGCTTTCAAAACCACTGGATTTATGTATTGTTTCCTGTCTTTATTTAGAAGGAAACTTAATACTTAAAAGGTGAAGATAAGCAAGATACACCAACTGTAGAAAGATTCTGGGAGAAGCATTTATGTGCTAGAGTACTTCTGCAGTGCCCACATCTCAGTTTAAAGTCTGCTTTAATATCATGCTTATGGTATGCCTGAAAGGCCGTAAAGTAATCATGATTGTTCACTCAGTTTTCCACAATGCAATTTTAAATACATATAAAGTGAGCATTAAAACATTTAACTGAATAAAACAGCCTTGCTTAGCCATAGTGTTAAGAGTAGGAAGCTATACCTACTGCTGATGTAGCCAAGCATAAACTTGGAATAAGCTGGAGTCTGGCAAACTGCCAGCATTGATATACCTTGTATTCTGTTGTTTTGTCCACAGCAGTTTGTTTCTTAGGAAACAGTTTGTTTCTTGGCAGATGGATGTCCCAATTTAAAAAGACCAGGCCTGTGCTACAAACTTTGTAGGACAGCTGTGTTCCTTGCAGGTGTGAAGGTGGAGATTTCTGCCTGGTTTTCAGGGAAACTTTACTGTGTAGGCATTGTTGTGTTGACAAAACAGTTTTGCTGTATAGTTCTTGAAATTTGTAGGGGAAACTGTGGTTGGAGTAAATGACATCAAACAAGAAGTAGATTTACTATGTAGGGTGCATCCTGTCTAAGTGCCCAAGTAGCAAAGTCACAAAATTAAATCTAACCCAGGGAAAGTTGGTTTGAATTTTACAGAACTATTTTAGTAGAATACCTCTGGTTTTAGCTGCTGTCTGAATATAAATTTCATCAGGATGTCATAATATCTTGCTCCCAGATTTTGAATCTCAAATTTAAATTGCATGGAAAATAAGCTTTGAGTTGCCAAAATGTATGTTTTTTATCAGTTCAGTGACATGAGACAGAAGTTACATAATTACCACTAAGGTTACAACTATTGCAATGGGTAACAGAGTATTCTAATGAATACTGTGTATTGTAATCTAGTCTAATGTACACAGGGTAATAGTTTTGGTAGGTGGCACGATAACTGCTCTCTGTTTGGCTTTTTTATCAGAGAAATACTCCAGAACAATTCCATTAAATTGAATTGGAAGTTGTGAGCATATGAAAGTATGGACTGTGATACAATAAATTTCCTTGCCTGGTAGCTGTGATTGTTCATTGCTTACTACTTTAGATCAGCTAAAATTAAATACATATTGAAAAACCAAAAAACCCACACCACAAATTAATATTTTATTTGTTTAACAGGAAGAACCGGAGCTGGTTAGTGCAATTTATGGACGAGGGATAGCATATGGAAAAAAAGGACTGCATGTGAGTAGATAATTTTTTAAATTAGTATCCGATTGAATTATTTGAGTCTGAACTATCAGAAAGCCTGTAATAGGAGTAACTAGACTGGTGAGAATGTGTTAAGTACACCCCAAAGTCCTTGAGCTCCTCTGTTTCATGAGGAGTCTGTCCCTTGGCTGGTGCACTGTATGACATGGAGGGATCTAGCAGATCATACTGCTCAAGCCATGGGGGCATTTGCTTTGTGAGACTGTGGAAGTAAAGCTGCACAACGTAAGTGTGCCAAAGGAAGGGATTGGGCGCTGTTGTGAGTGCTAGATAGTAAGGCTGTGAGCCACAGCTTCTTGATAGAGTTGCCTATTAAGATAACAGGCAGTATTTTGCCTCTGAGAGAAAACTTATGAAGTGCCACTGAATTCATCTCCGTACCTCAGCTGTATTTGGAAATGAAAACGTCTTTTGCAGCCTGGAAACATTGTCAGCTCATCCAATACAGTGGACTTTGCATTGCTTTTTGATTGCTTATGCCTCTTGATAAGTATACCACTTTGAATTTGTGAAAAAAAAAAATCAAAGTTAAATTACTTGGTTGCAATACTTACTGCTCGAATAACTTCTTGATCCGAGAGAAATTTGAGAAATTTATGAGTAGACTGTGGTCCTTGTAGGAATTTGTGGCCAGTTGAATCATGGTTGAATAGTTGCTAGAGTTCTAGAAGAATGAGTAATTTAGTAATTCCTTGAAAATTTTCTTTTTCAGAGTGTTTAATTATCTAGGGGTACTGTCAAGAGCTTGAGGTCCCTCATATTTGCTTGTTTTTAACAACAATGTGAGTTTGTTTTCTTGATTTAGCTAGGTGTTGTTACAGTTTCACTTGGTAAAAGTTTTTGAGTGACACCTTCAAGACACAAAGGTGATATTAAGCACAAAATTTCTTGGCTTTGAGAAAAAAAGAAATCAATGGAATCTAATCTAGAATGTACTGTATAATTACTTAGAATTTTTTTCCAATGAAGTAACTACTTCCATCCTATTGATTAACTACTTAATTGAGGACAGTTTATAATTTGAGATAGGCAGGATGCTGTTGGCATCATCCCATTCATCAGTACTACTTGGCTTAAGTTGCAGACAGTGCTGATGACAGCACTGGTGGGTATGAATGTTCCTGTGTGTTGGAATTCACGTGGGAGCTTGAACCAGCTTTGCTGCCAAGCAAAGTACCTCTGGAGCTATAAATCTAATATTTATTCACAGAGTTATTTAATAAATTATTAGACGTACAACATAAAGATTATGTGTAGAAACAAAGTTTAGTTTCATTGTTTGTAGCAGATGTGGTTTTTTCCAGCTATTTGCAGAATAATGCCTCTTGATGTTTTTAGCAAAGATGTGAAGAGCTTTTAATATCGACTGTTACACTTTCAAACACTTAGCCAATCTAGTTGTCCTTCATCTTGAGGGTATATTAGTCTAAGTATGCACAGTTGTTCACCTTGTTTATTTTTCTCATTTCCAGGATATGAAAAATGCTGAACTTGCTCTGTTTGAGCTCAGCAGGGTGATTAGTCTAGAACCAGATCATCCTGAAGTATTTGAACAGCGAGCAGAAGTGAGCATTTTTTGTGTCTTCTCAGACTTTTGGAGAAGTTGCAATTATACTGTGTTTCCAGTCATATCTTAACTGACTTAATGCCTAAAGCTTGGTGTTCTGTTCTCCTTTCTTTTAAAATACACACATTTCCTCTCAAACAGTGTAATTTGTGGAATGTTTAGTTTGAAAATAAGACATAGACCATATAGAGTTATTTTAGCCAATGGAATGGCATATATTATGTGTAAGTGTTCAGTTTTTGACATACTATATAGCAAGATCATTTGTGTTTGTTTTTTTTATGAAATTAATGAAAATACCACTTGAACATTACTGTTTGCACCTTTTGTCACCTTAGTAAATCTACAGTGAGTACTAGTTGTTAAAATACCAAATTTTTTAAAAATTGAATGTTCCAGGTTTATATTTGTGCATGTAATTTAAAAATCATTCCAACCCACATATATTTTTTATTTTAAAAGTCAAGTATTGTTTTGCTAACTACGTTACAGAAAATGTTAAGATGTTAAGAAGAAGCTTTGTAGACAAATCAAAAGTATAAATATTAAAGTCAGCATACTGTATAGTGATAACTGCCATAATATTCAGAGTTTTAATGTTTTTAGTGATCTCGTATCACATTTGTGAACCTTGATTTAAAAATGTGAAGGACATTAAAATAATTGGAAATGGACCATTTTCCATTGGGAGAATGTTTTTTTCAAATTAGCCTGTGGAGGATACTTTAATTACATTTTCGTTTAAATATGTTGAAATGGCTTGAAATGGAGTATTTTGCTTTGATCAACTTGTTTTTGGTTTGGAATACAGGATTTCTGAATATGTGGTGATGTTCATGTACACTGATAGTTTTGAGAAAAATTCTTCCAGATTTACTCTTTCATAGGGATTTAAAAGCTATAATTACTGACATTTACAGTGGAACTTTCCAGCCTATTCTAGCAAATACAATTACTCTGTTAAAGCTGAACATGGAAAAGAATAATCTTCTATTTCTATAACAAGTCCATTCAGTCTGTCTGCCCTAAACTGTATTTTGGTTTTGTACTCTTAGATATTGTCCCCACTAGGACGAATCAGTGAAGCATTATCAGATCTCACCAAAGCTATTCAGCTACAACCATCAGCAAGGCTCTACAGGCACAGAGGTACCCTTTACTTCATATCTGAGGTTAGTGGAGTTTGGGGATTCTCTTTGGCTTTGGTTGTTTGGGATGTTGTTCATGATTTTGTTGACTTCTGTTCTAGTTCTTAATTTTGTTCTAGAAGTTCTTTCCTATTTAGTTAAAAAAACCCAAACCAATCTAATAACAAAAGCCCTGCTTCTCCTGTAGCTGCTTTCTGACAGTTCAGGAGTATTCACTAAGTATTTCATTGACAAATCTATTTAATGCTGAAAATCAGGGGACAAGTACCTTGCATGCACACCTCAGATACTTTTTGAGGTGTTTGAGGAGTAGGAAGTAGATAAAGAATTTGACTTGATTTTTAACCTGCAGTTAATTAGTATTAATAAACACCAGTCTAAGAAGGAAAATATTTACGGCCAAGGCAGTAAGTCTTTTATATACTTAAAAAATCATTTCTCACAATAAACAAAAAACCCCTACAAAAATGCTAACATCCCATTTTGCTATGTGATCTGTGTGTGGTGTTCTTAAAGCTTCAATGTAGAACAAGTAGCTTTATCTTCAAAGATTGTGTGAATACTAGATAGCTTATTTCTTGCTTGATTCTTTTGATTTTACTGTTTGCTTCCAGCTGTTTTTGCATTTATTTTACTATGTTTTATACAGCACTTTCTGTAAAAGTTGGAAGTGTGTTGTGCATTCTTTAATGTTCTGATTGGTAATTGATAATCATTGCTGCTTAGCCATGAGACTGACTTCATATATTAAACAATATTCTGTAGTTTACGGAAATAAAAATGCATATTCTTCTTTATTTGTATGGTGTTTTCTGTGTCATCTGAAACCTTCTTTATCATAGGATTATGCAACAGCCCATGAAGATTTTCAGCGCTCACTGGAACTGAACAAAAATCAGCCTATAGCTATGCTTTATAAAGGCTTAACCTTCTTTCACAGAGGACTTCTGAAGGTAAAGCTATATTAAACAATAATTCATGTGGAACAATACCTTTAATTTAAGTTATTTCCATAAAACAGTAGAAATATCATTGGTGTTGATACATCTATTTTCTCTCACATAAGGAAGATTTTTAAGGTAAAAGAGTGCAAGCAAAACAAAAAGATTACATTATATGATTTGTAAATACTGCAGGTCTTGTTGAATCTCATTAGGTCAGTGATAACAGATATGTTTAAGGATAATGCTTTGAAAGATATTTGTATTTAGCACCTCTGCTAGTATTTGTATGATTATGTTCAAAAATTTCAAAATTAAGTAGAGATTTCCTAAGTTTTAGGAAGGGAAGAGGGATGAGGAAGAAATTAATTTTAAACTCTTCCTTGAATGAGCTAGGAAGTAATAAAGGAAAGTACTGGTAGAGCCTTGCATTTATGCATGTTTATTTCAATCCTATGTTGTTTCTGGAAGGCTGATATCTAACTTGAGGGAACATACTTGCTCCTTCAGTGTCCAAAATCAGCGGCAAGTAAGTTCATCCCATGTCTTTAAGTTTTCACCATTTTT
Organism: Zonotrichia leucophrys gambelii; assembly: GCF_028769735.1. Lineage (NCBI taxonomy): Eukaryota > Metazoa > Chordata > Aves > Passeriformes > Passerellidae > Zonotrichia > Zonotrichia leucophrys. The sequence goes on along the minus strand of NC_088172.1, from coordinate 64,781,793 downwards.
AACTCAAAACTTCTCTCTGTTTTAGGTGTAGCAATATTGCCCCTGTTTCTTGTTTAAGTGTTTAGAGGTGCTGCTGCCATTTTCCAGGGGAGAGAGTAATTAGACAAGTTATCTGAAATCCTCAGTTGGAAAAATTAAGATGCAGTGGTGTGATTCCTGAATTCAACAGTGGAAGCTGTCTTCTTTTTTTAACTTCTGATAACAGCTTGAGGTTCATTATGGGTTGTATGCAGTGCTTTCATAGGCTAGCACTATATTCTTATCTCGAATTTTTTTTTTTTTTTTTTTTTGCAGTCCACTTCCTCACTTTTTTAGTACTCAAGCAGGTATTTTTTCCACAGTCTCACTGTATGCTGTGAGAACATCAGACTCTCATTGAACTTTTATTGTCTGTGTCTTCTTGCAGTAAAAAGAGACACTTACAAATAATAGTCTGGATTTCTGTTTTTTGTTTTAGGCAACAGAGACCCCAAAAAGTGATGGCGAAAATAAAAAGCTGACTGGAAAGTTGACAAAAATAAGTGCTGTCTCAGTTAGCAGAATAGAAGCAAAGTTTTCTTCTTTCTGATACACAGGTCAATACGTTTCTGTATTGCCACATCCTTCTCCCCAGTTTCTTTTCTCAAAGGAAGCATTTTCCCACTCTGATGTTCATGTTCAGAGATTATCACTGAGTGGTTTTTCATTCCCAGGTACACCTTAGCTTCCAGTAAGATTCAGGCTGCCATGTGTTAGGTTTTATAAGGCTTGCTGAAAATTGAAGATTGGGGTTGAGGGTGGATGTGTTCATTTTTGGGTGAAAAGAGATTTGTTTGAATCACTGGTTTTTGGAATAATAATCTTGATTTTAAAACTTATCTATAGGATATGAGCCTCTCTATAGTTGTAGGTGATTGTCCTACATTTTTGTTCAGTGGTTATTTTTGTGCACATTGTAGTACTCAGAATATATTTGATAGTTTTTCTAACCAAGAATTTCTAAATTGACTAAAGATACTAGTAATTCTTTACTTACAGCATCTAATTTATTGCATTGAAGACTTCAAGATACTTTCCAGGCATTCCTTAGTAATATAAAGTAGTTGATTATTTCATCCTTAATTCTAAGTCTCTGTATTGAATATTCCAGTTTGTGTAGCCACTCTAGTTTAAAAAGCTGAGTTCTTAATCAGATTCTTTGAAGAGGAATATTTCTTTAACCACATGCTTATATTGTTAGCTTTTGTTTGAATTACATTGTATTCCTTACAACAGCAATAGCAGTGATAGCAACAGTACACGCTGTTGTGTGAAGATGATCACTTACTCTGTAATCCCTAAAGAGAATTGTTTCCAGCTGACACAATAACAAAGAATGCAATGAGACAATTAAAGGCAGAGTGCAGATTTGAAGGAGTCTTTTGGCCTCCAAAACTTAAGAGGTGCATTATGAATGAAGAAAGAAGACTGTAAGGAGAGACTGCTTTGCTTTTGGGAGCAGACTGTGCTTTGAAAGCAAACTCTGAAGGGATTTCATCTCTGAACTCTATTAAAATGCTAAAAGAATTGCTCATTCCCACTGCATGTTAGACAAAGGAATTTCAGATAAATCTGTCAGTACTGTAAAAGATGTTTTGGTATTTCATTTATTATGTAATAATTTTTACTCTATAGATTTTGTAATAAATTCGTGCCTCGTTTGTTCCTTCCAAAGCTTGTGATGTATAACCATAAATTCCATAGCTAATAACTACTGAGGATGCTGAAACTTAATGAATGTAGTAAGTTACAGGTTTTTCTGTTGATTCCTTTCTGTAGGAAGCCATTGAATCCTTCAAAGAAGCTCTGAAGCAGAAAGCAGACTTCATAGATGCATATAAAAGTCTCGGACAAGCCTACAGGTACTCATAATCAGAAGTAGTTGAAAAGTCATTTTTTCATCCGGTTGTGTTCTTTAAAATGCACTCTAAGTTTTACACATTTATTACAAGTTGTGCAGAACCAAATGTGGTATTTGGTAGCTCCAGCAGTTGGTATGGCTGTGTCAGGATATGTTCAATATAAATAATTTCTATGTTTGCTTTGTATTTTTCATTTAGTCTCTGGGAGCTCTTTGAGTCTCCCAGACACAATGGTTAGCTAAATGGCAGTTTTCAGTAAGATGTGTTTTAAGTATGCTAAGTGATTTTAAAATGATAGAAAGGGTTAATACAACATGAGCTATAGGTGATTAAATCCTGCTTCAAATGTAGTGGCTTTGGTGTTCATGCATTTATTTGAAAGTAAAGAGCTGTGGGTAATCACTATTCTGCTAAAAATTCTTCTTGGCAAATGTATTTAAAACTAGTAAATCTTGTTTGTTTTTCTTGACTTGCTCTTTTTTGAATTACTGAACTGAAAAACTATGATAAACTAAATTGTATACTATTTCTATTTTAATTTTCTCATGACAGTTTGTCTGTGACTGTTTTTACTGTCTGCTGACATGTACAGCTGTCCTGCACATGGAGTAATTCCAGTCAGTACATTTTTAGTTCGTTTCAGTTTTCAAATACCACGTGCTTTCTTCTTACTCAACATTTAAGTAGTTGGTAAATTTTTAATAACATTTTTGTATTTTAAAAGTTAAAAAGTCCTCTCAAAGATATTTTTTTCCAAGAATGCTTTGTGTGGAAGTTTTATTTACTTTAGTTTCTGAAGAAATACCTTAGGTATGTGTTTTTATAGTTTTAATGTCTACTGAGGATTTTGAAGATCTGTGCTCTTGTGGGGTTGTATGTCAGAGTACATATTTCTGGAAGTAACAAGCTGTGCAGCTGTTCTTTTATTGCCACAGGAGAATGGTTGCAAAATTACTGCTTTTGTTATAGAAATTTTGCTTTAGTACTTTGTTTCTCTTTGATGATATCCCCTTTGGACACCTTAAAATCACCTTTAACAATTTTTTTTGTCACTGTTGCCTTCTGTTTTTATTTTTCACTTTCTGTCTTCTGGAATCACCTAGAGAGCTTGGCAACTTTGATGCTGCTACAGAGAGCTTCCAGAAGGCTTTACTGCTGAATCAAAATCATGTCCAGACATTACAGCTCAAGGGAATGATGCTTTATCATCATGGTAGCTTAGATGAAGCACTAAAGAATTTTAAGGTAAGCAGGCCCTAAGTAAACACAAAATTTACATGTTTTAGCAAGGTCTTGTATTCAACAAGTGCAATAAAATGGACAAATTTAAAAGTTTTTCATTCTGAATGTGTGTGCATTTGAACTAGAAGTATTCTTTTCTGAATCTGTCTTAAAAGATAAAACTTAACAGTTTGTAATTAAAAATGTAATCTTGCTAAAACTAAGGTGGCTTCTTTAACTGTTTTCTGTGTTTGTAAAGCCAAGCGCTAACTGAAATATTTTATTTTTCTTTTTAAACTGGTAATTGTGTTCTTGCTGATACTTTGACTTGAAACTTAAAGTTTTTTCATATTGGATAAAAGGTAAAATGTACTAGTCTGTAATTTTCAGCTGAAAATAATTTACAATGTTTATCTAATTTTTCTAGAGTATTTTCTTCTGAAAAATTCAGCATATGTTGTGATTCATTGTGCTTGCAGAAATTTTCATGTTGCCAAAAATCTTGCCTATCTCTACTGGCATTAAATAATTGCCTTATTTTGGAGACAGAACAAAAAAAGGCAGATGTTATTTGTATGCCCATATTCTTAAAACAAGGAATGAAATAAGATCCCTTTCCAAATGAGTCTGTGCTTATCCCAGGGAGAACACTTTACATGCATTATTACATATTCACCTTCTATAACCCAGTTTGTAGATGGTGATGTAATTGAAAAGGTACTTCAACTTCTGAGATGGAGATGCTCTTCTAAAAACATGTCATTACTAGAAGAATTGGAGCATTCATTTCTGAATCATAAACAGGAATTTGCTGTGTGTTTAATATACAGTAAATAGCTGACTAACATAGAAGTGTACTAATGCATGAAGTAGTGAAGAGATGAATGGGGGAAATGACAAAAGAGATGTATATCTATATACTTAACCCAAAATAATTTGCAATATTGTCAGGAGTATATTTTGCCTAATTTCACCCAGCTAACATTGAGCTAATATTGTTAGAGCAAAGTATGCAAAGACATATTTGCATTGACAAGGTTTGGGGTTTCAGTTTTTCCCCTTTTATAAAGCTGAAAATATTTTTTCTTAAATTTGCTAGCAATTTAAGTGCTCAGCAGCATTTGAAAGAAAATGATGATGGAAGTGGATCTTAATAATCATTAAATCTTTTCACATGTCTTCTGGCCAGACAGGTTGGATTATTTGAAGATAGTCTTTCTGTCTCTTGATTTATGGGTGCTTTGTTCCTTTAATCTCCTAGAGATGTCTTCAGCTGGAACCATACAATGAAGTGTGCCAGTACATGAAGGGTCTCAGCCATGTTGCAATGGGACAGTTTTATGAAGGCATAAAAGCTCAGACCAAAGTTATGTTAAATGATCCTCTACCAGGACAGAAGGCCAGTCCAGAATATCTGAAAGTGAAATATCTCCGAGGTAAGTTGGAATTATTTGGGGTTTTTAAAAAATTTTCTTAAATGCTTCAAGGACCCTAAAAGTGTAAGCTTGCTTGTAATTATGGTCATTCTAGAGAAGACAGTGTACATTCTCATGAGCTCTGTTGAGTATGTATGTTAAGAAAAAGATACACTGATTCTTATTGTTCATAAAGTTAAAAACTAAATCCAGGAATGGAATATATATTTCTGTATAAGTGTAGACTGTTGTGATACTTGGTTGAAAAAGACTTATTTCTATCTTGGAAATTGGCTAATAGAAAAATGATATTATCTAAAAATAATGACTTATTTAAGTGATGTTGTTTAACTGCCAAGCATATAACCTGGTTACTGTTTTTGTGTAATGGCATAAGTAAACTGATTATGCAAACAGTATTAATTTTATTTCTTTCCTTCAGAGTATTCGAGGTATTTGCATGCACATTTGGATACCCCTCTTACAGAGTATAATACTGATACAGATCTTCCTGGAAATTTCAAGGATCACTGGGCCAAAAATCTTCCTTTTCTTATAGAAAATTATGAAGAACAGCCAGGGTTACAGCCACATATAAAGTGAGAATTTTTATTTTTAAATCTTATTTTAAATGGGGGGGGATCTGCCATTGAATTCAGTAAGACTGAATTAATTTGAGATATTGCATGTAAACTGCAACCTACTATGTATGTTCAGTGGACTTGAGGAGGAATGAGTGTTCTTTATCCTTTAAAATGTTTCTCACACAAATGGTATTGATTTGTAAAACACAGATTTGTTTGCCAAATGCTTTCAGGACTTTTATAACCAAGCTATGTCTGATGCATGTTTTTCTCCTCTGTAAGAGATGTGTTATTTCAGAATTTCGAAAGCTATAAGCCTGATGTGCAAGAGCTCATATGTGTAGCTGATCATCTGGGTTCCATGATGCAGTATGAGACACCAGGATTTCTTCCAAATAAAAGGATACATAGAGGTATACTGAAAATGTTCTGTGAATTTGAGCGGGGGCAGGGGAGTCAGTGTGATAGTTGAATGCTGTATCTTTCCTATCTGCAAATTGGGTTTATGCTCTGTTTCTTTCAAATCAGATAGAAACTTTAAAATAATGATTGGCCTAGCTGAGCATTGGAAATCAGGATCTCTCAGACTTTCTGATGTTGTCCATTCTATTCCTGTAAATACATTGCTTTCCCACTTCAGTTTTCCTGTCTGTGCAGCACTGAGTATTTGGCTCTGATTGGTTTTCTGTTTCTGTTGTTGGTACCTCTGTCCTCGTGCCTCACCTCAGCAATGGGATTGGCCACTCTAGAAGTAATGCAGGCTGTGCAGCGCACTTGGGCAAACTCCAAAGTTCGGATGAATGGGAAGACCAGGCTGATGCAGTGGAGAGATATGTTTGATATTGCTGTGAAGTGGAGAAGGTAATGGTCACAGAGGGCAAGCCTGGACTGGTTGTCATGATGATGAGTGCTCCAGGTAACCAAAGGGCTGCAGTCATGGGCAAGAAAATGAGCACTAGCTGCCACTCTGTAACTAGAAAAGTTCTGATAAAAGGATGGTGTAGTTCTGATAAAAGAAAAGGAGTGCACTTCTGAAAATACTCCATTTTTCTTCTTCCATAAAGGAGGGAAAAAAAAGGTATAGCATTTTCCAGTTGAAGCAAAACTGTGAGAGACCATAGGATCCATTGCAGCTAAGGCAAATAAAAGCTAACAGGTTCAACTCCAGAAACATCAAATGTTTGAGTTGTATGGTTTTTTATAAGAAAAATATCAGTATTTCAGGAAAAGTTCTTTTCTGTAATCTCTGAATTCTAGTTTTTGCCTAAAATTGTTTTGTCTGTGAAAAAAGCTTTATTAGAAATATTGCATGGATTGAAATGTGTGCCAAATGTTGATGTTGTTGTCCTTTGTCTTTGTAGGATAGCTGACCCTGACCAGCCTGTGCTTTGGTTGGACCAAATGCCTGCCCGGAGCCTTAGCAGAGGTTTCAATAATCACATTAACTTAATCAGGTATGAGAGTTTTACCAAACAGCATTCCCACACACACTAAGGGGTTGCACCAGAATTGCCAGCTCTTTGTGAAACAGCATTTTACAACATTGAATGTGTATGTGCTTACTGTTTTACTTTAATATTCATTTTATGATTCCTGATGGAACATTTGGGATTTGTGCACAGTTTTCCCTTACGACATTTCCTCTTTTTCCTGAATTGCAGTTGTATTACTGAGTTGTAGCAGTGTCTGAAAAGGATCCAGAATATACAAATTTTCACATGCTATTTTTAATTCCCAAGTAACCTTAAGTGTAAAAATTTTATTAAGTTTATCATAGTTTATCATAGTAATTTTTGTCAATCCTGCTTCTCAAAGGCAGATTGAAACAATGCTGTTTTATTAGTTTTAATAGTGATTTACAGTGGCGAGGGAAAACAGTTCTCATACTTGTTTTCAAGGCAGGCCAAAGTAAAGCAAAAATGATGAAATAAGTAACCTGTGAAATGTAACAGTTGCACTTCCAAATAAAGATAAAATTTAAAAGATTCAACCAGTGTTGTACGTTCCATCTTCTCCCATGCTGCAAAACTTTGTGGTCATGACAGTGCTACCCCCTTTGAAGTGGTACAAGTGTGACAGACTCAATGTGGCAACATCACTGTCAATCACAGGAGCAGAGTGTGTTTGTGTAAGTAAATATGTAGCCAGGTTTCAGCTTAATCCACCCCCTCCTGGGAAATACTGAATCTTTGATCTGTCATTCTGCTTTTATATGTGTCTATCTCTTTGTTCTTTGACAAGCTGTACTGAAAAAGGAGAATGAGGGAAACAAAGCCTTCTCAAGAATTATTTCAGGCAGAGAAAAATAGTGATGTTCTGATGTTCATATGCAGAGGCTCATGAGGATTTGTCCTCACTCTTCCTTTCAGTCTGTGGAATGGACCCGAGCAGCCTCTCCTTTACTTGGAGTGGTTAATGCTGCATTAAACTCCAGTGCAGATCATTTACTTTGCAAGATGTGCTGCTTTTTGAACAGTCTTGTGCTCAGGTTTCTCTCTTCACCCAAGCCATTTGGGTTCCAAGCTGTTTCCATCTTTGCTGCATTTCTCTCGTGTGGTGTGTACAGTGCAGCAGAAACCACAGCCATCTGTCCTTGGGGACAGAGATGCATTCTGTACTTCACCTGTTTCTTAGTGGTTTTATTTCTAAATTGGAGAGTAAAAGCTTAACTTCTAGGTGACCTGTGTTGGCAGAAAGGCATTCATGTAACAACACTTAATTAACATCCTTAAACTAATACTGAACATTTAATCTGCAGAGATATGTCCTTGTACAGAATCTCTGTGTCAGGAACTCTGGTTTTGCAGTGACCAGGGTACTTGTTTTCCTTTCATCAGAGAATGCTGGCAAAACTGAAGATGTACTCTTACAGCTGTTTTGGTCATTTTATAGAAGTCTGAAGTAAGCTTCAGAATTGTAGGCCCACAGTGAACCTAATTCTAACCTTTTTGGTTTTGCTCAGCCTTGGCTTTTGGGAATCTCATCAGCGTTTTGGTTTGACTTGTATAATAGCTAAGTAGTGGTTCTCTGAAAAATACTGGTTTGCTGCCTGTTTTGAAGAAATAGATTTGAAGCAGCCTAAATACCACTGTCTTAGGAGTTTCTTGTGCTTTAGTACTGGATGGTGATTGCATTCTTTTTGACTCTGGAAACCTGTTCTGGTTTGGTCATTCTCCAGCCTTAAGTAATAATCACTTGCTTTGATCAGCTTTCTGTTATTTGTTTCTGCTTTTGGCTCCATCCTGATTATTTCGTGTGATGTGAGGGATAAAATAAATGGTCATATTAAATGGTAATAGTTGTTTTTTCACAGTTCTGAAGCATCTTCTAGTTCACAGATTTCTAAATGACCATTTCTTCTTAAAGAATTATGCAGATTTGTATAATTTCATTTTTACATTACTCAGCTTGTAAAATGGCTGCTGATTGAAGAGACTAATAGGGCACAGAACTAATGCCTTTTTCTTGATAACTGAGGTGGTTTTATAGTCTTTTGACTGTCCTTCAGGAACATATACTTTGTTTTATAGTTAGGTTATGGTTTGAAAGTTATTTTCATACCCATATGTCTAAGGCTGAATTCTTTCTAAAACAGCATGGCTACCTGACAGCCAGGTGTAACAGTAGATTTAGGCTGACAAATAGCAGTTTGCATGGTTATTATGTATATTAAGATAAAAGCTGTTCAGTCAAACAAGAAATGTGGCAACAGCAGTTGGGTGTTCTTCCAGCATTTGTAAAAGATCTAGTCATGCTGAGCTCAAGCTGTCTCTAGGTTTTATTTCATCTGAATTGCACACCAAGAATTTCTGTGGGGAGAAATACTTAGATTACTTTTCCTTTTCTTTAGTCAAATTCATTCCATTGGAAGTCCAGTATTGTTCAGTGATTCCTGTCAAGTGAGTCTTGTCATGGAGGCATTAGCATTCAGTGTCTGCTGAATTAATTTTTTTTCTTTTCTAGAATGGCAAAATGTTTGGAGTGTGTCAGAAAAGAAAAACCTTTTTTGTTTGTTTTGTGTCAATTTGGGGACCTTTTTAAAAAGATATATAAGAAACATCTTGCATTTCACAATTTTTGATAGGATTTCAGATCTTAAGATGCAAGTGTCAGTCAGCTGTCTCTTTGTTGGTCCATGGACAAGGGTGAATTTGGCTTATCTCCTTTCTGGCATAAATGATCAAAGCTAGTAAAGTTTGATCTAAAGTTGAGAAAACGTTTTGGAAAGCTTTAGCTGTTTTCATAGACAAAGCAAGGATTTGTGATCAGCTAAACATTAATGATATGCTTAATGTTCTTATGGGAAAAAGAGGCATTCTGGAACACTGCAGCTTTTGAATTCTTGGTGGTAATGTTTGCTAAACAAGAAGAAAGAGTGGGAATAAACACAAATCACTTCTGACCACCCACCAAAATTCTTTCTTGGTACAACAGCTTCTCAACGGCCTTATAGAGGAGAGGTCTGCTTTGGATGTATTTTCCAAGATGACACTAAAGGAGAACCCACTTCCTTATACTGACACACTACTGCCTGTTGTACAGATATTTTTAAATACAGATGGAAAAGGATGGGACGTACAACAAGGGCAAATTCTGTATATTAGGTTTGTCTTCATCCTTCCACTTTCCCTGCCTCCCTTTCCTATGTGCAGATGTGTATGTGTTCTAATTCTGTTCAGTTTTTGAGGACTGTTTCTGCTGGTTTTCTGAGACTAGGCCTCCTAAGGTGAGAGACTGTCAAGTGAGACATTAGACAGGGACTTGAGCTGACAAAAATCCCCTAAAGTGGAAAGAAAAAGCTAGGTGCACACAGCTTCCTGTGATTGACAGTGGTTTTGCTTCCTCAGAGAGCGATAACACTTGCTTTATAAAATCTTGTTTTGTAGACTGGGAGAAGAGGAAGGACTCCTACAAATGCAGTAATGGTATGTAATTTTTCCTCTCAGAGTGATTGTAATCCCAACAGGTTTCTACCACATCTTAATATTGATTTTTATTTTTTTTTACTTAGAAATCCAAGGGAAAAAGCAACACCTTTTAATGTTTTTGTTTTTCAGTTACTGCTTGTAATTCTTGGGATTAAAAGCAAAAATAGTTCAATATAGAGGAACATAAGTGAATAAAGAAACATTGTATGTGAACAGTCAGAGCAGATCAACATGTATATTGCCAAATATGTAAACTGGAGCATGTTGTTATCTAGATGTGCAAATTGAGAATTCTTTTCTAGTTGTGTTGTATCTATGAGTCTAGGGAAGAATATATCTTGTACAAATTCATAATTATTATATATAGATAAGATTTGCTGGAATCAGGCACACTAAAAATGTAGAAATGTGCATGGAATGTAGTTTATCAGAGAACACCAATTCTAATGATACATGAATTTGAGCAAGTTCACTATGTAATCTATATTTAAAATGGGAGATTGGCAATTTACCATGTAGATAAATCCTACATGCTTCATTCCTTTAATTTACAGAGCAATTGTGAAAAGAATTGTGTCAAATATTAATGAGTAATATTTGTGTCCTGGAATGTTGGGTTGAAAAACAAGACTTCAAAAAACCCTTTCTTTTCTTTGTAGGGGACAGGTCATTAACATGCGGTACTTGGAATACTTTGAGAAAATTCTTCATTTTATCAAAGACAGGATCCTTGTTTATCATGGGTAAATTACAATTTTTTTGCCCCCTCCTTTGTTCTCCTGGTAATAGCGATCTAAATGAATACATATTCATTTAGATCTAAAACAATACAAAATATTCATTTTACAAAGTCCAAAAGACTTTTTTCTTAGTTTAGTAAGTTCTGGTTTCCTTAGCATATATAATTGTTTTAATTCCTGCTGGAAATGGAAAATTGTATTCATTGCCACATAAAGAAACTTAATAGGAAAAAAATCCCTGTGAATTGGAGTATACATAGAAAGTAATAACTGTTTGGAATTTGTAGCCATGGTTCTGTCATGATAGGATCTCTATTCTTTCTAAGCATATGATTTATTTATGATGTTGGGGTTCCTCTTGGTAGAATCAAGTACAGTTACTCTGGCTATTGATATAAATTTATTAAGAAGTGAGGAGAAAAAAAGAGAAACAAAGATATGGAAGGTAATTTTCATTGACCAGGTATTTGACAAGGAGCTTTAAATGCGCAGAGAATCTTTACTATCTGTTACATAGATGGGTTGGTAGATGCTGCCCTGGAACTGAAGAGAGTTGTAGAGTCTTGAATGAAATAATATGACTAAAGGTAACATGAAAATTGATGTTGCCATCTGTCCTGAATACTGTACAGTATTCTGATAACATAAAAAACGAAAAAACTCTTTTAGCTTTAAGCCCTCTAATTTTCCTCTGGCCTGGTAACTTTTATTAAATACTGAGTTCTGTTTTTCAATCTCATTATGCTACTTAAATATCAAAAATGAAAGTGCAGGAAATCCTTGTAACTATTGAAAATGTTCAAGTTTTGGAAATTTATGATAGTTGCTGAAAATATGTAGCTGGCACTCTGTCCTCTGTTGCTGGGAAGTTTGTTCACAGTAAGCCCAGTAGCATTTGACCTTAAACCAGACCAATTTGTGGTGTGATTCCTAAAAGAATTCTGTTCTAAAAATCTTGTAGAGTGTAATTAATAATTTTTAGAGCAGTAATTCAACAGGTTTCTTCATGATCCAGCTGTGCCTGCATCTGAAATATTTACTTGCCTTTGAGTCTACATAGATGTGTATATTTTGTGAAGAATACGTTTAATTTTAACTCTCTTCCACTTCTGGCTTTCCTTACCTCGAACCCTTTGTCCACACACACTCATGCAAACACTGTTTGATGCTTTAGAATGGTCAATAGCAAGAGTAAAACAGAGTAATGGATTAGCATAAGATAAATCTGAATACTGAAATTGAGGTTTGAAGCTGAAAAAAATAAGCTGAGCTGATATAGGAGAAAATTCCTTTGAAATATAGGAGAGCATGTAGACAAGTATAAGGGAACTTATTTTCAGAAAATAAGTAATTAATTTTCAACAACGTACTTAACTGTGGCTGATTAGGTTAAAGGTATGTGAATTTCCAGAAATACTACATGTGTTCAACTGTTGTATTTCATATTTAATTTTTTCCAGTGCTAATAATCCAAAAGGACTGCTAGAGGTTCGAGAGGCTTTGGAAAAGGTACATAAAGTAGAAGATCTTCTCCCCATAATGAAGGTAAATTACAGAAAAACTTCAATATATGGTAAAAACCATGAAATGTGTTCTGGGAGATATTCAGTTCCTCAAAATAAAACCATTGTATATAAACTTGAAAAGAGTAACTGGAAATTCTAGCTCAGGTTACTCCAAATCTGGATATATATGGTTGGATCTTCCCTTTGATATGTGTGAATGGGTGATGTATATTTGAAATCCTTTGCCTAACTGTGGACTGGTAACAAAATAATGGGAAACCAGAATGTTAAATGTAATTCTTTGAAACCAACCTCCTCAACCCAAGAGGGTTTGTGGTCAGATCTGCCATAGTGGGCTCACTCTGTGCCTGTACAATAGGAAGGAGAAAAATTGATTGCTGTGCATGTAAGATTAGTAATATGAGAGCTCTTTTTACTTTTAGGTTCATTGGTGCAGCTCAGTATGTGGTGAGGCTGGCACAGGGAAGAGGGGTAATAGTTGTTCTTTGTGACTGACAGCTAAAATGAAATCCTGGATAACATTTTTGAGCTTAGGAAGACTTGCCAAAAAAGGAGTGGGAAACCTGCAGGTTTTATTCCTCCTGCTGGTGGTATTTGTAGAAAGGCTTTGGATATATGACCTGCAAAATGATTTGTACTCTTATCTTGAGTAGTAAGTCTTGAGATGGGTTTAAGTAAAAGTTCTTTCCCCCCCCTCCAAATTAATCTAGGGGTGAGCAGTGTGTAAGTATTTAGGGTTGGGGAAACAAAGTTACAAAGTATGACTTTTTAAAGGATAGTAGAGGATTTTAATCAGAGCAGAATAAAATTTGGGAAGAAACCATTATGCTAAATAGAGACAAATTCTTTCTTATCTTGTGTGTCCACACTGGAATTTTGTATCTAAGCAAAGCAGCTGGGTTGCCATAGAGCAGAAATCTCTGAAGCTGCCTTGCTGCTACTCCTGACAGACTGTCTGGGCTTGGATGAGTTCTTGATACTAGTGCTCACTCATGCACTGCAATTATCTTTGCAGGAGCTAAATGGTTTAAGCATTACATTTTTCTCTGGGTTTTAAAATGTGTTGTGAATATATGTTCTTTGAAGACCCCCCAATTTCAGAGGCCCTTTTTATGTTACTGTCTTGTTCTTGGCTTTGAAACATGAAGCCAAATGGATACAAACTGAAACTTAACAAAAGCTTTCGCTGAAGAAGTAGTAGATGCTGGGGTGGGCAGCTAAGTGTTCCCTCCTGACACTCAAATGTGCAAGTAGGACTCTGTAGGGCATCTAATCTGGTTACTTTTGAATTGTAGGCTAGAAAAAATGCTACCATTTTTTTTTAAATGGATTTTAAAAATACAGGTTACTCCAAGAAAGTGATGAAAATATATAAACACAGTGGACTGTATATTATTGTTTCAAAGTAAATGTCTCAACTGGCAGAAGTTTCCATTCCTGTACATTTTGGTCTGGTTTGAGTCTCCTGCATCCCATTCCAGACTGTATCAAAGTGGAATGCTGTCTCATTAGAGACTTTTTGTTCTTTAAAATAAATGCAGATTCCCTTGAAACAAAACACCCTGGAACACAGGTTTGGGTTAATATAAATGACTGCATGAGTAAACACTAGTGCATACTAGTTTCATTAGTGCCTGTATAAAATGAATGTCTTTCTGATAGTGATGTAATTTGGTTATTTGGGTAGCTGGCAAATGCTCTATGTGGAAAGCTGGGATTTTGGCTTTACTTAAATGCAGTTCTGCCTGGTTTATACAACTCTATGGCTACAGTGTTACTCTTAGATAATGTAGCTTTGTAAAGTTCTTAAACCTAGAGATATTTTCCTTCTGATGAGAATAAACATCACTTGAAACTGGATCACAGTTAAGAAACTGTTGCTTTGAGTTTTATTCTGGAATTCACACTTGGATTAATGCAAGCACTTCTTAGTGTAAACATAAAATGGGGTCTCATATTCCTGCTTTTCCATTTACATGGTTGCACCAAAAGGTCACCATCAGCATGCAACTTGGGGACAAATCTGTACAACTTGAACTGCTTTTTACAGTGGCTTTTCATAAGCAGCACATTTTATTCACTATTTAGTTATAAAGTTAAATGCCACTGTGCCTCATTCAGAATTTATGATTTCCATTCAGAAGGAAATAAAGGATGAATGAAATAATGTCACTGACAGTAACTTTGTTCTGTTCTGTAAGTTGTCCACATTCATTTCTACTCCGTGTATTTTATGTGCTTCAAAGCAATAGGTAGGCAGCCTCTGCCTCTGCTACCTCTAATATTACTTTTTTTTCTTTTGAAAGCAGTTTAACAGTAAAACCAGAGATGGGTTCACTGTGAACACAAAAGTCCCCAGCCTGAAGGATCAAGGGAAGGAATATGATGGATTCACAATTACAATAACAGGAGATAAGTACGTTCACTGTTTTCAAGGGTTAGGGTACATTCAGCAGTGATGAACTATTAGCAATTAATTGTCTGAAATGCCATTTCTGTTCACATAAAGTGGATTTTGTTTCTCACTAGTGGCATTTTTGTAAATAACTAAAGTTTATTCATTTGAGGGCTTGATTCCTGTTGTGTTTTCAACAAAAAGGGAATTTGGATAACACTGGTGGAACTGAGTTGATTCTCAAACATACAGCACAGAAGTGATAATAGATCTTGCTTTTCAGCTTAGACTATAAAATGCCTAAAGGAGAAAAATATCAACTACCTCAGTATGTATACATATCAAAATGCATTTCTTCTTGTGAGACCTTATCTTTTGTGTTTACTGAAAAAGAAGTCAGTAAACACAAAGTCCTGAATGAGGAGGGAAATTTCTGTGATCTAAGAGCAGAAGACACGGTCTTCTATTTGAGATTTTGACTTTTTTATGTTTGAGATGTTTGCAGACCTTCTATCTGAAAGTGAAAATTTAAGTAGTACCTGAATGTCTGAGAATACAATAGAGGTTTTGGATGAGATAGTAAATGTCTCACTTTATTGATTCTGATTCCTTGTCTTTCTGAAAGTGAGCAAATTGAAGCTCAGAAGCACTGTCAAACTATTAAATTAAAACTTTAATTTAAAAAAGCTAAAATTCTATGCATTGGGATTTTTCCCAGAATTTGTGTGCTTTCAATGAGTGACATGGAATCCAAACTTTCCTACTGAAATATTAATGTATCTCTTGTTTTTTTATTTTACATTCTAAATCACAGGCTTATGTATGATGAAAGAGCATTAAATATATGGCCTCACTATTTTAGGAAAACTTTTTGGTGTCAGTAAATAGCCTAACTTTTTTCCAGACAAACTTTGTTCAGTGTCATTCAGTCTGTTTTGATCCATAGTTGGTAACTGCCTTATACCAAAACAATCCTGTTAGAAATGAAGAAAACTACATTCAGCATTCTATACAAAAATCCAAAGTCTGTGAAGATATTTTAAAATTTCATATTTCTTATTTTTTACCCACAATTTAAGTGGAACACTAATGCTTGTCAGGTATTCTTCAATGTAAATACTTCATCTGTGATTAGGTGGCAGTCTTTAGGCATTCTTTAAAACTTAGGATTGATGTAGCATTTTTAATTCAGCAATTTTTGGGGATTTTTAATTAAATGGGAAGTAATGCACGTGCTTAAGGAAGATGATAGGGAAAAGTTGATGTGTAGCTGTAGTAGATTTGTAATTTACCCTGGATATGCATAAGTTCTGTTCAAAAAATGTCTTGCCTCCTTTTCTTTTTCATTTGCTTAACAGAGTGGGGAACATACTATTTTCAGTAGAAACTCAGACAACAGAAGAGAGAACACAGCTGTATCATGCAGAAATAGATGCACTATATAAGGATCTAACAGCTAAAGGAAAAATTCTAATTCTGTCTGCAGAGCTGGGGGTAAGGCTGTTCAAGCAATTATTAATTCCTTTAAAAAGCCTTTTATGTTTTTATACTCTCTGTTTAATAGTCCCAGTTGTAACAGTTTTTGACAGAGTTCATAGGCAATAAAGTTACTTAAACCCAGTTCTGACAAGTACCATAAGAAGTTGCTATCATTCTATCTGTCCTTTTAAAATTTGCTGGGCTTTGCCTGCAGTACTAGAGAGTGTCCAGGCAAGGTCTCAGTATTGCAGTGTGTTCTGGTTGTTTCTTATTTTTCTCTTGGGCCTGTGTTCACCTTTGCCATCA
Source organism: Zonotrichia leucophrys gambelii (assembly GCF_028769735.1). NCBI lineage: Eukaryota > Metazoa > Chordata > Aves > Passeriformes > Passerellidae > Zonotrichia > Zonotrichia leucophrys. Next base: position 64,765,319 of record NC_088172.1, on the reverse strand, counting down.
TCCCTGTAAGTGCTGTTTAGGGTTTGGCTCACAGTGGTTACATATAAGATGACTAACACAAATTTGTGAGAAGCTCTAGAATAGGGTTTGTGTTGATTTGATGTGCTAGGACAGTCTGACTACATTTGAGCTTTTTCTTTTTCCTCCTTTAAAATGTGTATAGATGAAATGTATTTCACCTAAATGTTAAAGATACAACAAAGTAGTTTGTTCAAACTTCTGTTAATCAGACGTCAGTTTCATTATTTCACATTTTCACATTTGAAAATTGTTCTTAAAAATACTTGTGGTTAATGTATGATTTTGCAATGTATACCTTTGTAAGGTATTACCTGGCTATTAAATTATCTTTAATTCACGCTTTTTTTTCTCTTAGGAAGTAGATGCTGTTTGCAACTTGATCCTGTCACTAGTTTATTACTTCTATAATTTAATGCCACTTTCAAGAGGATCTAGGTTGGTGTTGGTATTCATCATCTGTTACCTTTGTTGCCTGCTGTACAGTGTCCATGCCTTGCAGTATCTTAATGCAGTTTTAATATTAATATTATTTTTAATAGAGCTGTGTGCCCTGCACAGCTTTTCCTTTTGTGCTGCTGTGACAATGGGAACTGACTTGGTACTGTTTTAAATGCTAGTTTGTAATTGCTAATGGTAACTATTCATAGCTGCATGTATATTTAAAATGAAGAGTAGTCTCAGCTCACACATTGAGAAGTGTTATTTTTAAATTTTAATGCTTGGTTTTCTAATCCATATTGTGTTACACCACTGTAATTTCACTTAGGAAGTTTTTCTAAAATATGTACTTAAAATGAGATATACTTTGGCATAACTTACTTCAATGAAGTATACACTAAAATATTATTTTAGTAAATTGTTGCAACTGGAAAGGTCACCAGATGAAACTGTAGGATAAAGTTGCATATATCACAGAACTCTTCAACTGGAATTCTAGTTTAATGCAAACCTGCTTACATGTAAGACTATTCTGAATCGCTGTTCTACAAAGCACTTAACATCTTTAATCTTACTTCTAGATACAGTTCAGTATGAAAAGAACCTTGAGATTTTGGGATTTTTTAATCAGATTTTGCATTTATCTTATAGAATGTAAAAATTAGAAGACATTCTGTCTGAGATTCACAGTTAAAAAAAAATTTAAAAAAAGTTAAAAATGAAATAACTTTATAGTGTTTAAAAATTAATAGCTTTACAGTGCCTCCACTGGAGTAGAGTTAATAAACTCTTCTGGGCTGCAGCTGATCTTCTTGGGAACAGGAGTCTGCTTTGTTTTCAGCCCTGTAGAGTCTTAAGAGCTCCAAAGTCTGAAAATATGGTTCTGACTATAATGTAGAAACAGTAGTAAAACCCCATAAGTTCATAGCTTTCATTCTGGTGATGTTGGATAATTACAGGGATTTCACTTTTTAAGTGTTTTGTGCTTGTTTTTTTTCCTTCTACAATAACTGGCACAGTAATCTTTACTAGCCTTCTATGAAACAATACTATGCTCCATTTCTCTTGTAGTCTAAAATAGCATTATGGAAAGACTTCTACTCCATTTGTTGCTTTTAATTTTATTTTTTTAGTGTGATAGCATATTCAGTGATCATGGGAGCACTAATGGCAAGTGGAAAAGAAGTATCAGGAAAAATCCCTAAAGGAAAGGCAAGTATCAAAATATCAAAGTGCATTAGCTCAGTCTTGATGGAGGAGATAATACTTGTAAATGTGGGGAAAGAGCTGGAAGAATGAACAGAAGTTGCATGCTTATTTGCTGGAGAGGGATCAGCTGCGTGCCATGATGTCTTGCAGCCTGAGAGAGTATTGAAAATTCCATTGCTGTTCTGACAGCTGGTGAATTGGGAGATGGCATGTGCAGTAATGTGGATTAGTCAAATTGTAGCAGTTTGGTCCAAAAGGAATTACAAATCTGTTACTGAAGCATTTCCAGTGTGCTGAGCTGCTCTTTTCAGCTTGCTTTAAGAAGGGTACTGAGAATATTGGGACAGAATTAGTGATTCTTCTGGTGCACAGGAGTAATTTTCTGTCTGTACTCTCAGTGTATTGTAGAGCTTTTAGGGCTTGGTAAGTAGAAGTGAATTTGCAACTTTTCTTGATTTCTCCTTCCCCTCTGTATTCTGCTGAAGTCAAACTAAATCCTGTTTTTTAAGTGACTCCGTTTGAGTACTATACCACTTTGTTTAATAAAGGATTTCCTTTTCTTTGACACTTGGAGGTTGTTAGCTGTATTCCCTTTTCAGCATGACAGGAGTGAGAACACCTCTGTCTCTTTAATGTATTGTCAAAAGAATCAGTAAAATTCCAATAAGAATCCAAGTTGTTGAAGAAAATACCCTGCATGGATAACTGAAGAAGGGGTGATTTTCTCTTTTGTTCTAGAAAGCCCTGAAAACAATGTACTCCTTTGAGTGCAGTGAACTTTTAAGAGCAAACAGCATTTGCTTAGCAGCAAAAAAACTTCTTTTCAGTACATCATTAAGCTGGTATCTTCCCCATTCTGTGGGAGTTCAAGTGAAGGTAAAACACTTCTGTGGGGTTTCTTAAGTATTTTCTTAGGACTTGAGTAGAGTCCTAGTATTTTGCTGACTGATTTTTATGCAGGCAAACAGAGTTTCAGGATTACTACTAAGCAGGATTTCTGACTTATGGGATCACTGGGGACATCTTTACATTTGAGGGTTTTTCCTCAAACAGTGTGCCTGAATACAAATAAACTTGTTTTTTAGAAAACCTTTCATGACATGGAAGAAATTGTGGAATTAAACTGAAGTTTGTTTTTTGCCTGAGTTGTTAGAAGGGCTAATCTGGTCCCATAGTTATGACAACATGGATTTTCAGGCTGAAAATTCATTTGTCTGAAGTCAAAGGTGCACAGTAGCCAAGGGTCCTGTTGTTGCCTGGCAAGTCATTCAGTAGCCATGGCCAGTGTAGCTCCCAGTATTGGTTGTGTTGGGGTGTGCAAACCCACAGAGGATTTTAGTGTTTGGCTTGAATGCTTCAAACAGATGGTGAGAGACAAAGTAGTGAGGGCACAGACTGGTTTGTAAGCTTACTCCTTGTCTTACCAAGAATATAGGTAGCAAAACCCTTAAAGCCCTTCCTGAAGTTAGAGAACTTCAAAATTCAGTAATTTCTTAATATTTCCTTTGTTTTCTTGAATTTTCAGCTGGTTGATTTTGAAGCCATGACAGCACCCGGGTCTGAAGCGTTTACCAAAATAGCAAGGAGCTGGATGAATCTAAAAAGGTAAATCCTTTTGTTCAGATGGGGAATGGGGAAACAAAATATGAAAGACTATATGTAAAATTCAAACCTATACTAAGAAATGTTACTTAGAAATTACGAGTTTAATAAAGGATTCAGTGTATATTTTAACACTGTTTAGGAATTGATGAGAAGATTTGCATTTACAGACACAGTAGTGTATTTCTAGTCTAACAGAGTAGGTAATAGTCTAGACATCCAGTTATGTGAATAAACTCTCTGAGGAAATTGTTTGGGTTAATGTTTTCTTCATTTTATCCAGTGGGTTATATTTGTCTTTTTATATTATGGCTTATCACTGGCGATGAGTGAACAGAGCAAGGGGAAATTTTTGACCCTTTTTAAAAATTCCTATGGGTCTCTTCAAACTCCAAAGTAATTTGCTTATCCTTTAGTTCTGTTTTGATTTGGAGATTAAGTGTTTTCAAAGTAGGTAGACATTTTAAATATGGAGAATTACATTACTTAGTATAGGTGCATGACTTTTGTGGAATGCTTCAAATTTTTGATCTTCATATGAATTGATAATTTAATACTGCATAGATTGACAAGGAATTAATATTATGATTTGGGTGTATTTAATTGGTCCCCTAGTTGTTATTCCCCGTACAAAATCTAAAAATCAGGCCAGACACAACATCAGTTCTAGTATGCTTCAAGTCAGGGTCAAGACTTAGTGTTCTGAGAGAATTGGCCAAGGTCCTTACAGGGCCATCTATAATCTTGGAAACATGGTGCACATCAGGGGACATTCTTGGTTACTGCAGGAAAGGAAATCTTGAGTTCCTCTTCAGGAAGGTCAAAAGGAAGCCCAGAGAGACTGTAGGCTGGTCAGCCTCATTTTGATCCCTGGGGAAGCCATGAAGTGAGTCCTCATTTCAGTTGATATGGAGAAAAAAGTCACAGAAAACAATCCATGTGGCCTTACCAAACATTCTGTGAGCCAATGATGGTTCTCTGTGGTCAAAACTGACTTTTGGGGATGATGAGAACAATCAATATTGGTTATTTTTATTTACTTCAGCAGGGCTCCCACAGTACTCTCATATCAAGATAGCACATTATAGTCTGGACAAAAGGACAACTAGATGGATTAAGATGATGTTTGGATAACCAAATTTAGGGGGTACTCAGCACTTTGGACCACAACTAAAATACTGCATTCAGCTACAGTAGAGACCATAATAAACCAGAACAAATTCAGTGTAGAGACACCACTATGGCCAATGGTCTGGAGCACATGCCTTAACAGGAGAGAGCTGGGCTTGTTCAGCCTCGAAAAGATCAGACTTTGATGTAAGAGCAGCTCTGCACGACCTGTGAGTGTTTGGTGAGAAGACAAAAAGCCATGTGCATGAGCTGAAACAATATTTAGACTTGGCCTAATCTTTTCATCAGCAGACTGCCCAAAGCGGCTGTGCAGTCTCCACCCTTGGAGATTTTCTAGACTTGGCAGGATAAAGCCCTGACACCCTGATTTGACTTCTCAGTTTACCTTGCTTTGAACAGGATCTTAGATCCCATACCTCCTGAGGTCTGGTCCAACATCCTAGAGTCTGTGGAACCCTGCAGCTGCTCTTAGTGCCAGACATCTCACACTGATGTGTGTTACTTAACTTTATTATCAGGGGTCCTGAGCCTGGCAAATTTCACTAGACTGCCCCTTTTCACTAGAAAATCCCTTCCTAAAGGAAGAAGGCTAATAAGATTCAAGGACATCTTTGTGAAACTCAGGCTAAAAATCTACTTGTAAATGAGTAAACTTCAGTATTCATTAAGGAATGACATTTCTAAACTACAGGTGTAGCAAGTTGTGGATTTTATTAGAAGTAGTCTGCACAAATATTGAGACATGCTTGTCTTGGAAATATAAAATATTTTTTTGGTTCCCACAATTTTTTTCAGTAATTCTCTCAGATATATACTCTTCTTTATTAATCCTCTGTTCATGCTGGTTTTGGTTTTGTGGGTTTTGTTTGGTTTTTTCTAAAGACATATCTTACTTCCTTCTTGGGAGTAAAGTCAGCTTAAGACATTTCAGTGCTACCCATGTGTTTCTGACTCTCTCAGCTGTACTGTTGAAACTTATGGGAATCCATGTCAAACCAGATCAGGGAAGTCATTTGTGTTTAAAATAACCTTGCCAAAACAATTTATTTTTAACCAATAACATTTTGTAGTATAGTAGAACCTAGGAAATTGCTGGGTCAAATTAGAGATGTATAATAGGTGAAGAAATGTGCCAGAGTGGAGAAAATGCTAAAGTTGCCTTTGCTGAGGAGAAAAAAAAAAAAGAAATCTGAAGAACTACAGCCCAAAGGACTTGATGTAGTAATATGAAGGTAATTAGCTTGAGTGGCTTATTTGTCTGTGGTAGACAAATAATAGTGGATGTGGTAAATAAGGCTGGAAGACTTAAAGCAATACATTTTTTCTTTAAATTCTGCTCTTTGGAAAGCTCTTCTATGTAGACATTGTTTTCATTCTGTATGGTGATGGAGTAGTCATGAAAAGCAAGAGCTGTTTGTGAACAGCAGATTCTGAGAATCATTGAATCATTCAGGTTGGGAAACAACTTTAAGATCAGAGTCCAGCTGCTCATCCAGCACTGTGTTCACCACTAAACTGTGTCCGCAAGTGCTGCATCCACACGCTTTTGATGATTTCCAGGAATGGTGGTTGTTGCACCATTTCCCTGGGCAGCTTATTCCAATGTATTCACCCTTCCCATGAAGAAGTATTTCCTAATATCCAGTCTAAACCTTCCCTGGCACAACTTGAGCTAATTTCCTCTGGTCTTGTCCCTTGTTTACCTAAGAGAAGAGGCCAACCCCCATGTGGCTACACCCTCCTTGGTGAGTGGTTGTAGAGAGCAATAAGGTCATCCCTGAGCCTCCTTTTCTTCAGGCTAAACAACCCCAGCTCCTTCAGCTGCTTCTCCTTAGACTTGTGCTCCAGACCCTTCACCAGCTCCAGCCCTTCTCTGGACTCACTCCAGCACCTCAGTGTCCTTTTTGCAGTGAGGTGTCTAAAACTGGATGCAGCACTCGAGGTGTGGCCTCACCAGTGCTGAGTACAGGGGGCCGTCACTGCCCTGCTCCTGCTGGCCACACTATTGCTGACAGAGACCAGGATGCCACTGGCCCCACTGCTGGCTCATGTTCAGCTGCTGTCAGCCAGCACCCACAGGTCCTTCTCTGCCCAGCAGCTCTCAGCCACTCTGCTCCAAGCCTGCACAGAGTTAATTCTTGACACAGGTCCCAAATTTGTTGGAGAAAATGATAAGAAAAAAGTCTAAGTTAACTAAATTCATGTATTAACTTGCAGGTAAGTTATAAAACTCATTAAAAAATAACTTTTTTTTTTCTCTTTCAGTATTTCACCTTCTTACAAGAGCCTGCCATCAGTATCGGAGACTTTTCCAACTCTGAGAACAATGATTGAAGTACTAAATACAGACTCATCTCATTGTCTAAAAAAAACTATAGTTGTTGTATAATTTATACAAATAAAAGGCCAAGAGGTACTGCTTTGTAAATTATTTTGAATGACAAATTATGATCAAAATGGTTTGATTTTATTTTGGTTTTTTTAATAGAACAAACTTAATTGACTGTTTATCACCAGTAAAAGAAATCTTCCTGTGACCAATAATATTAAAGAGGAAAAAAGAAGTAGAACAATTACTTTTTCATATTAAGACACACTCTAACAGAAATAGTTATTCAGGGGCCAAACTGAAGAGCAGTAAGAAACTTGATCAGTTATAAACTGAACAGACTGCAGGTGAAAATTTATTTAATAAAAAAAGGAAAGTAATCTTCATTGGAAATAACACTATACTACTTCTCATTGTTTTTTTCCAAACCTCTGCACAGAAAACTTAGAGCTCTTCCATGTGTGAGTAACTGGAGTATACACAGGTATTTCATGTACTGAAGCCCAGTGAAGGAACAGATGTCAGCTTAAAAGAATGGGGTTCAGGGATGCATCATTAGGAAACAAAACCAAACCAATTACTTATTTGGAGTTAGGCTTTTGGTGAGCAAATGTCAGAAAAACAACAATCTCCCTTTCCAAGTACCCATTGGTGATGGTTGGCAAAAGTTATTAACAGATTGACAGGATTGAAGTATATTGGGAGCGCTAGTTAATGTTCCTTGAGTTGTTTTTTGTTGGACAGACTTGGCAGCATTCTGGAAAGGCAGGTTTCCTTAACCAAACCTTAATAAAGGTAAATTTGACCATCTGTCTGTTTAGTACTAATGAATGTGAATTCTAAACTTTATTGATCAGAATTTCTGTAAAAGGCAAAAGTAGGTATTTTTTTGCAAGTAAGGATAAAGAAGGCGTGTAAGTTTTCATTAAAGGAATTGGGATGCTGTCCATTTGTGACACAGGTATTCCCAACATTCTGTTCCTAAGTACCTCCTTCTATCCCACTAGCAATAAGCTCTGTTTGCTTCCTCTGTTTAAAAGTCTCGAAGTTTAAGAAGCCTCTACTACATTTCATTAAGGAGGAAAGGAATTATTATTTTCCTGGAAAAACATGCCTAACTTTTTACCTTGATTGTGTTCTAATGTGATCTTCTAAGCCTCTTCTAAGTTTTTTTATGCCCTGTATTATTCATTGAGAAAGGGGAATTATATTGGCATTTGACCAGACTGTCTTGGGAACTATAAAAAGGAGGGGTTTGTTTTGGGGTTTAGACCAGAGGGAGTGGAGAAGGGGAAGGAAAAAACTTCCTGGACAAACAAACCATGTACAGTTGTCTAGATTTCCTTGTCCTCATTTCTTACTCCTGTGACTGGCTTCGTCCCCACCCCCTGGTGGCAGACAAAAGAGATTAATGGGAGATCCCGAGGGGGTTGGGGTAATGTGTGTTACACCTCTTAGGAGTGTGTGTGTGTGTGCCTGCAAACGTGTTTCAAAGGCTTCTTTCTCTGGGCGTGAGGCAGATGACTAAGAAAGAAAGCGAGCTCAAGTCAAGTGCTCTCAAACAAGTTTAACAAACAAAACAGGATTATATAACTGGGCTGGTATGTGATGACTTGGGGAACTGTAATTACCTCCAAAGAACCAAGTATGTGGAGAAATCTAATTATCATTTTCCATCCTCTTCTGTGTCATCTTAGACAGCTGGTCTAGTGATACCATTTGAACTCTTAAATGGGAACATGAATGTATTGCAGCCCCAGTCATTTATCTATTAAGAATGATACTAAAGAAAGCAGACTGAGGGGAAAAAATAGGCTAAGCAATGAAAAACCATTAATCTGAACCTCAATATTTGTGCTACTTTGAAATATATTTTGAAGATAATAAAAATTCTCTCTAACTTAACTAGGCCAAAAAGTCAAAATAGATTTAGTCTCACATAAATCTTCTGACATAGTTGCCTATGTTAGGTAAGCTTGGGGTTTTTTTGTTGTTGTTTGTTTGTTTTGAGGAAAGGAACTATGCTTACTCCACCCCACCCCAGGAGACTGGTCATCTTTTGGGAATGTGTGTGTGGGACCTCAGTGAATCTTTTGCCAAAATAAGGACTTGTTGCCGGAAAGGAGCATTTGTACAGCAAATGAAGAGACCAGAAAGCCTAATTATTTCAGCCTTTAGAAATCTGTTTTACTATCGTAACTAATGCCTACTGCACAGACTTGTTACACTTAGGCTGCAGCTGTGCTATCAATTAATACGGAGGCTTCAGACCATGTTGAGCCCTAGTCCGTGCCCGGCATCCTCTCCCTTCTGACAGCAGCTGCTGCACCTTTTATCGTGTTAAGAAACACGTACGACTTATTTAGGAGCGAGGAAAGGCAGGCTCTTGGGCACGGTTCTCTTCTGCCAGCTGAGACAAGTCCCTTCGTGGTGCTCCTGGCCCGGGCAGCGTGGGAACACTCCAGCGTAGCTCCTCGGCAGAAGGGAAGGGCTGCGGGAGACGAGCGCTACGGGCAGGAACGCTTAGGGCGGCGGGGCGCGCTCAGCCCCACGTTATCGGCGGTACCGAGACCGAAGCACGCCCGGGAGGCGGCGTCCCCGCTCCCCTCCCTGTGGCCGGCCCGAGGAGAAAGGGAGAAAGGCCGGCTCGGTGCAGCGGGAGCGGGCGGCGCCGCGGGGAGGCGGGCAGGCGTGCGGGGGGCGGGCAGCGCGGGGCGGCGGCCGCCCGGCTTTATAGGGAGCGAGGGAGGCGGCGTCTGCGGGAGGGGAGCGCAGGAGGCGGTTCTCTTCCCGGTGCCATCCCCAATCCCGCCGTGCGAGTGCGGGGCTGGCGGCGGCGGGGTGGCCATGGCCTCCATGGCGGCGGCGATCGCCGCTTCCCGCACGGCGGTGATGAACGGGAACCGGCCGCTGGACGAGCGGGAGCGCAAGCGGTTCAGCTACTTCTCCTCGCTGAGCCCCATGGCGCGCAAGATCATGGCGGAGAAGGAGCGGATCCGCGAGCGCTACGGGCCCGAGTGGGAGCGGCTGCCGCCCCGGCAGCAGGACGAGATCATCGACAAGTGCCTGGTGGAGCCGCACGTCCAGGCCCGCTACGCCGCGCACCGCGGCACCACCCGCCCGCCCGCGCAGCCCGCCTCCTACCCCAGCCTGCGCCTCAACACCGGGCAGAAGGTGGTGCGCTTCGGAGACGAGGTACCGGGGAAAGGGAAAGGGGAAGGGGCGCCGGGGTCCGGGCGGGAGCGGCGCTGCCCAGCCCCGGCACGGGCGGGGCGCGGCGGCCGCCTCATCCCCGGGCTGCGGTGCCGCCGCGCCGGGCTCGGGGTCGGGGTCGCGGGCGCTCCGCGCCGTCGGCAGCCGGGCGAGTTGCCCCGGTGATGAGCTGGGTTCCTTACCCCGCTGCCTGGCTGTGCTGGGGGCGGGATGTTCACCGCCCGTAAAGGCAGCGATAGCGCTGAAGTGGGTTTTGCCGAAGGACTTGGACGGTCTCAGTTCCCCCGACGGCGGGGCATGGCGCTGGACATAGTCTCTTGCTGAAAATGGGCTGTAGGGAATGTTTACACTGAATTAAATCTCTTCCTTTTCGTTTCTAGTTTTAGACACGGTTAAAAATACAACGCTGAAAACATTCCAGCTCTTGGCATGTTTGACACCTTAAAAAAAATGCAGCCTGTTCCATGTCACATGCCAGGAAAAACAAGGGTGTGGAAAGATAGATGGCAAAAAGTATGGATTTTGAACCTTCTGAGAGCCATCTATCCAGTGGTGAAGCGTGGCAGCCCCTCTAGAAATCCACAGTAAAAGAGTACCTGGTCTGGAGCAGTGGGTCGTGTTACCCAGTGTGAGCCCTTGAAGAGGAAGGTCTAACAATGCTTGAGGCAACCTGACAGTACTCTTCGGATACTGTGTCTCTTATTCAGTGCATTGATTCCCTTTGTTTTCTATTCTTTTACATTTCTATTATATTCTTTTATTCTCGTATGGTTACAGAGCCAGTTTCTTTCACTATGTCCATATAATAACTTTAAGTGGCTCATTGCTACTTATGTGCCTTCTAGCAGAGAAAGAAAAAAATGCACTTCTCCATTTGTAATCATGAATCCAATTTAAAGAGAGCAGGGCTACTTTTAGGCTCCTCTCCAATATCCCTTGCAATGGGATTTCTGAGAAGCATGTGGGGCACACTGAGACTGGGCATCGTGGTTCCCAACCAGCTTTGTGCCAGGAGATTGCTGCCTGTGTTTCCCCTGTCAGGAGGGTGTGATGCTGTGCTGCACACACATCATATCTAAAGCTAGAGAGCACAGGATGTAGCTCAGGTTTGTCTAGTTCATGATACCCATAATTCTAGATAAATATTTGATAGTAATGGCCAAAAAGAGGTGTAGAAGAAGGACACATGACAACAAATTTGGCTGTGCAAACAATCTTTGAAAAGAAACTTAAATCTGAAGTTAGTAGTGAAAGAATTTTAAAGAGTGTGGAAAATAAATATGTTCAGTTTTCTCAGACTTGGAGAGCTCTGCTGTGCTTTCTGCTTTGAATTATGTGGATCTGGAAGGAAAGCAAGCATGTTTGTAGGCTGTTGTGCTGCACTGTATGGAAATAATAATTTCCTAAACATCTAGAGAGTCCATCTGAAACTGGGCAAATAGTTTTCTTTCCCCTCTTCTCCCCAAATACAGTTACAATATGCATAATGTCAATGTTTCTGTAGCCATTAACCAAAGAAGGCAAGGTTCTCCCAAATACTCGATACAAAGTGTTTAATTTTGGAAGCATCTGCCTCAATTGACTTCCTCTTTGACTTCTAAGCAGAAGTTAATATAAATTGTTTCTCTGAAGAAAAGAGATCCCACTCATTTTGGCATTCGCCATTTCCATTTTAGTTCTTCCAACTGTACTGCTGAGCCTTGGAGCCTTTCCTGGCTCTTCATGTGATAGCTTCCTCTCTCCTGGCTCCCTTGCTGGCATTCGACCTGATTGCTGGACATTTGCCCTGGCTGACAAATTGTCCCTCCTTGTCCTGCTGTGGCAGAGCCAGCGCCGTGCCGGTCCCTGGTTCGGTTCTGCTTCCCAGGCTGGTGAATGCTCGGCCTGCAGGGCTCTGCTGTCTGTGTGTCCTGCCAGGGAGCTACCCAGCCCTCGCTCAGGACGAGTGGCTTGGTCCTGGCTGCTCTCCCTGCCTATTGTGTGGGGTATCCTAAGGCAAGGAAACGGAGGGTAGCCCGCGTGCCTCCGAATCACTTGTGGATGCTGCAGCGCTCTCAGTGAGAGTGTTTTGGCCTGATGATGCTCTTGCTGATACGCCTGGTCCAAAAGTTTCATGTTTCCAGCCACAGCTCATCTTCCCTGTTAACTGATGTTGAAATCTGTAGTGATCTACCTGGGCTTGCTTAAGCACAGAAATTTGATCTCTCTGACCTCATGTTCTTTGGAAGACGTGCTAGAAAGCAAACCAAGGATGAATACTGAAGATACTGATTTGCTGGTCTGGTCTCTCACTATTTCAGTCCCATTTTCATGCATATGACCATTATGATAAGGTGTTCCAGAGGATATATGTAGTGGTCTTGTATTTCTGGACACTTGCTTCCCTCTTTCTTGCCCCCACCATTTCCTGTATATTTCATCTAACACCAAATTTATCTCCTGAACTTGTAGCCCAGGACTGTAAGTTCTCAAACTATAAACATCTCTTACGTTTTCAAAACACCTTTGACTATGCTGCCTGTGTGGGAAGGGTGTTATAGAAAATAGACGTGCAGTAACAGGACTGTGGCATCCCGTAGCCATGATCCAGTCATTTTATAATGCTAGAGCACTGCAGCACCATGTGGGACTCTTAGCAAATGCCTGGAGTCACTGCTCCTTCCCTTCCATCTTATCCTCATTGCGGCATCCCCAGTCATGGAGCTGGTGGCAGAAGCCCTGCAGGCACTGTGAGCACAGTTTCAAAAGAGAATTAGGCTAACAGGGGCGTTTCACCAGTGAAATAAGTTGTATCCTGTTTGCTGAAGATTGACTTGCTATCATCGCACATGAGCCCAGCACAGGAGGCTATTTGTTGCTTTGCCATAATTTTCTGTGTCTAGACAGCCCAGGCCTCCTGTCCAGGGGCTTTTGGACGCTGCAACAGAGCTTCCTCTTTCCAACAAGCCTCCAATTGCTGGCATTTCTCCATTTATAATTTCTTCATTCTAATGCCCATAGCGGTAGAAATGGAGATTAACTGAGCAGGCAGAAATCTGGAAATGCAAGCTGAGATTGAGCATGAATGTAATATAGATTGATTATTTTTGAAATATGCTGTAAACCATGAGGGAATGGGAGGAAAACCAGCAGTATTGAGAGGCTACCACCCTTTGCATGTTGTGGTCAGCCTTTGATAGTGGAGCTGTTTTGGTGTCAGTTGATGCCACTGAGTTCTCTCTGGTTCAGTAAAAGATAATTTAGATATTCAGTTTACAGCAAGTTCTCACTGTTCTCTTAATACCATCCCTCTTTATCCATAAGCATGTGATGTAGACATGGAATCAAAGTTTGATTTCTCCTTTGTTTTTTAGTTCATTTTTTCTTTGAATGGATATTAAGTATTTGAGCAGTAAAAGAGTTGGATGTGAAAAAATTAACTTTTCATTGGAAAAATGCCATATGCTTTAGGAAGTGGTAAACATTTTATGTGGAGGAAAGACAGGTGAGAGAGTTTGGTTAGCTTCATTCATTGTGTTTTAAGAGGGAAGCTTGATTTACCTGCCTTCAGCAGAGATGCTGTTTGTTTTGCTTAGCTTCAAGAACTTTGGCACCAAACAAAGAATCAACCCTTTACCTCCCTACTTAAAATTGCTTTAAAGCAACAAATAATCAATAGAGCAAAAACTTTTTAAAGTTTGGTCTGTTAGAGATTTGTGCTTTTTAAACACCCAAAAATGAAAGGCAGTATTTGAGTGCAGTAAAGCCTCAGTAACCAGCAAGTCCTGTTCTAATAACACTTCTAAGAAGCATTTATTGGGGGGTTTGTGTCTTGCCCAGCTACTGTCAGCTGTGCTGAACAATGCTCATGTCAGATACACAGGCACACTTCTACCAGTGCCTTCCATTTAGAAATTCAGATGTTGTTTTGCAGCAAGCTGCCTACATATAGCAAATGTAATTTGTGGTTATTTTTTATGTATTTTGCAGCTGGTTGTTGAAGTCAAGTGTATGACCAGATTTTTGCCTCTTTCTCACTCATCTTTTTCAGCTTTAAAATATGTTGCATGAGGCCCTGTTTCTTACAAATAGGTTCTTTTTTTTAACCCTGGTGAACAAAAGTTTATTTATTTGCCTTCTTGCTGGAAGAAGGCATTGTTGTGTGCTGAAAACAAAAGCTGATCAGATATGGATTTTTTCTCATCTATGTTGATGATAAATGGCCTTGAATCCTTTTCCCCTAGACTTTCCAGTCATAATTCTCTTTTGGTATTATTGAAACAGTTGATTCTTTTGCTCCCAGTTTCTTCAAGCATGTAAGAACTTGTTTATTCTACAAAAAAAACTAAGTTCCTTCTCATATTTGGTTGGAGATAAACATGAATCAGGCAGTTCAGATAGCAGAACATGGTTCAACAGTGTTCTGTCTTTTCACTCGGTCCTCTGCATGTTCTCTGTGTGAGGACACATGAGGTGGAGGCCACAAACTTCCTTCCCTTCCCTGACAAAGGGCAGAACTTGTCAACTGTCTCCTTCATCCTAGCCCCAAGTACACTTCAAATAGCCACAGACATCAATTGCTTGAAGGTTTGTGTCCTCCAGCCACATCTTATCCTATTTTATTCTTTGCCATATCCCACAGAACATCTTTTGAATGTGGTCAGAGCTCCTCAGAGTTACTGGCTCTGAGGAGGGCTGGGCTGTGCAGCCCAAGAAACAATGAGCCATTATTTAAGTAAAAAAACCAAATAATCAGTGAAACCCTTAGATTCTATCCCTGACCAGAACTTTTAACAGCTGTTACCAAAATTAATTCACTCCAGGAACTTTTTGCTTGCCCATGCTGGAGGTTGAGGTTACAAGCTGCGGTGCCAACAAGGACAATGATGCTTGAGGAGACATCGGCTCCATGAAGTGGGAGGCTGGCTTGCTCTGTCCTGCAGGGAATGATGTATCCTGCTGCATGACAGCCTCATACCTTCACTCTGCCTTGCCCATGCTGCTTTTCCATCCCTCTGTGGTTGGCCTTTTGTCGTCAGGGCTCGCTACAGCAGCAGTGCCACGGCTGAGTTCAGGGTGTGCAGGGAGCGTTGGCTGAAGAGCTGTCCCTGCCAGTGCTGTCTTCTCTTGCTTCAAATACAACAAAATAAAGAACTGGATGTCTTGGAATCCAGCATGAGGATGGCTTACTGCCAAGTTTAAAACTGGTCCCTGGCTGGTTTGCTTGTCCTGTAAATAGCAAGAAGACAGAGCTTCCTTTAGACTCTTTAGATAAAACCCAGTGGCATCTATGCCTGCACATCTGGAGCTTTAAGGTGCTGTGACTGCCTGTAGCAGTGTTACAGTGTTCTCTGCACTTCAGTTCTGTCCTGTACTGCTATGTTTGAAGTCAAGCCCTGATTTATCCAGGCCCCATGCAGACAGAAGTGTTGTAGTCTTGCTTGTGTGTGATGCTCAATCCAATGGTTAGGTTTTTCTGGGCTGTGATTCCTCTCTCAGGCATGCTTCAGAAATTATGAACTCCAGTTGTTCAGAAATGAGCAACTCCATTTCAGAGGCAAAGGACATTGTTCTAGAAGGAGTTTGAAATAATTAGACACACCTGCTGTGAGGTGTCGCACATTGAGTCGTGTGGCATTCCCATGCAGACAGCAGCACACCGCAGTGCAAATGCTGAGAGATACCAAAAAGCAGACTTCTGCTCCTTTTTTCCTTTAAATGTTAAAACATCTGAGAATCTGTTTCCTGGATTGAGAGAACCTGAATTACATTTGTGTTCTTGGCAAAAATGTCCTACACCAAATTTCCTTTTGGCCACAGTATGTGATTGAGAAGAGCCCAGGCCTTTTCTCTTAGATGAGCTCTACCAGGCCAGTGCTTTCTAAGAGCGTGGGATCACCCTCATATATACCACAAATACCTTGCTGCTAGAAACTCTGTATTTCACAGATGAGTAATAGTTGGAGAATGCCATGTTTTTATGTTTAGGAGATTGTTTTAGACACTTCTAATCATGATCTCATAGCTCTAGGCCAAAAAAATCTGGCTACGGTGAAATAAGAGAGGGCAGATCAGGAGAATATTATCAGATGTCTGAGAAATACATTCCTAGAAGGGCAGAGACCAGGAATAAGAAGAAAAAAGCAGCCACAGTGAAATGTGGGGTTCCTGTGTTGTGTTAAAACATGGTTGAGTTCTGCTATTCTCTGAACAGCAGGAGTGTGAAAATCCTGCATGGTTACTCCTGGCCTTTCCCTTTCCATACGGTGTTCCCACTCCTGTACCTTGTGGGATCATCCAAAGTACCAGTGAGTCCCAGCCATGACTAGGAATAGAAATGCAATCATGTTGTTATAATTCTTCTACATATATGAACAACAATCATTTTTCAAATTATTTTCTACCCTTTTTTTTTTCAGTGTGGGCTGCATGTATTTCTGGAGAGCATGCCATGTATTAAGAGATTATTTAAATTTCTCTGTTTGGGATCATTTTCAGAAATGCAGCATCTTCAAATAGTGGATGTGAGATTTGGTGCTGTGGGTGCTGTGTGGCTCCTTCACCACCTCTGAACATTTATTTCAGAGTGCCCTCACTGCCAAGGTGCAATGATGGGTCCTGTTGGGGCTGGATCCAGCTGTGCCTTGGCCACACAGCTGTTTCACTGCCCCACGACTGCCTGGCTGTGCATGTGCTCTTTGGTCTGCCTGAGGGAGGAACTGGGACTTGATTTCCCTGAATCCCCTTCTCCTGTTGTTGTTTCTGTCCCTGGGTGTTGCTAGTGGCTACCAAAGAAACGCCCAGTAGAAGACTGGAAATATAATACATTTTAAAGCTGTTTGTGGAAAAACCATTTCAGGAGATTGAGACCAGGCTAAACTTTCATATATTTTGTAGAATAACTTGGTACATATTGATAACCTTCCCTTTAGAGGACCTGCTTTCAGTCAGTCTTAAAATGCAATCAGTGCCATCTTTAAGTAGTGCTTTCACTCTTTAGTCAGTTCTGTAGCAGTGGTTGTTATAGTTCCAGCAGTGTAACATAATGTCATCTGTGTGATGCTTCTGAGAAGATGGAGCTACTCTTCTGATTTTTAGTCATTCTTCAATTTTATTTCAGGATATAACTTGGCAAGATGAACACTCAGCTCCATTCTCCTGGGAAACGAAGGTAATTAAACAACTTTTTTTTTTTATGTTGCTTTGTCATTTTATACTGTTCCTACTGCATTTATTGTCTTCATTTTGTTAACTTGATAGATTAATGTCACCTTTATTCTATGCAAGCGGTATAAAGTGACCATGCTGCAAATCAAACAGGACTGGTATGCTTTGATTTACATCAGGAGAAACTCAAAATGTACTTCATGGACTAAAGTTCTGGCTTTGAGTGCAGATGTAAAACCAAATCATTACAATTTTATTTTTTGTTGCAAGCTTTTTAATCAACTTTCCATGTTTAGTAAGACCCTTGTCTCAGGTACTGTATAAACATAGCTGCATTTCACTTTTAGGTCAGGAGTAAAGTAGCTAGAAGATGGTGTGAGAAATGTGCAGGTATCTCTTAACTTCACTGGATTCTTTCTGAAAGCCTGTCTAGTACTTCATCTTTTTATTATGAACTAGAATGTTATCTTAGGACAAATGCAGTGAAACTTGTTAACCTGGGGCTGTGCTAGAAGCTCTATGTTATTTCCTATTCAAAAGGCTCCTTAAAAAAACCCCATATTTTTCTGTGGTGAGTTGGTTTGGGGATTCTTTTACACCTCACTTTATCTCTGGTATTTTGTTAAGGCATTATTTATGATGGGATTCTCATATGGCTAACACAGAGCCAGAGTTCTCCATCTTTCTGAGGCTGCAGTGTGAGGAAACACAGTTGTGCCACATGTGTGGTGGGAAATCAAGTTTAATTCTTCTTGTTGGAAAAATTCTGGGAGCAAAACCACAGCTCATTGTCTTTCTCAACTGGGTATGGCAGGCATGTTAATTTAATCACACATTTCAGACTTTGTGTTTTCTGCCCTTATCTACCAGAGAAAGCTGCTACTGCCCTGTTCCCTGTTTCTTTCTTTTCTTTTTTTTTTTTTGCCCTTGAACTATGTAGATAATCATGTATGACCTTATGAATATAATCTTAGCCTAATGCAGAGTAATTATTTGGAAATGCCAGCGAATACTAAATTAATCCAGTTGACCTGAGACTTTGCCCTCCCTGCTCAAGGTCACTGCCTGTAGCTGCAGCCCATCTGTGCTGTGCAGAAGCTGATTAACCTATAACTTGGTGTGACTCCTGGCTCCTGGGAGCCTGCAGTGCTGCAGTTTGAGAGAAACCAATGCCACTCTTCACTTGCATTAAAACTCCCTTAAAAGCTGTGGTGATTCAGGAACCAGTGAAGGATTTTCTGTGTTTCCCTCCTTCCCCTCTCCCTCCTTGCTGACAAGAAATAAAATAAAAAGAAATAAAAGCTGTGCCACAGCTGTGGGCTGAAAAGTTGCATGATCTTTTTCTTTAGCAAAAGTCGAGAGAATCCATTTTGTCTGGATTTATGGGGTATGGTTTGGTTGGTTCCCGTGGATTCTTCCTTTTGGTTTTTTCCCCAGTGTATCAGTCTTTCAACCAAATCCTTCCACTGCTGAGTCTTCCTTTTCAAAAGTTGAGATCTAGCTTTGTGGTGACTCTTTGATCTTCCCTAACTTTTATGAGGTAATACTGGGAGGCAATTTTTAATGAGGCACCAGCTGAGGCAAAAGTAGCCTTACTCAAGTGGTGCCACGTGAGGAAACCTGAATGAGCTGTTCAGGAAGGTTGGTGTGTTGTAATGCATTGTTCAATGTCCTGTGAGCCAGACCTGATCCTGATGTTATTTAAGGCTTTCAGGCTCTTTCCATTCCACGAGCTCTCCCCAGGATGGCTTGTTCTTTCCACGGTACTCTTCTCCCTGATCTCCCAGAGATGGAGAGCTTTTTGTTTGGTTTGGGTTTTTAGCATGTTATTGCCTGAATGTGCACGAATATGCTCTGTCTTACCCAAGGAAGGGAATATGGCTTTTGCAGAGCAGAAGAAAGTAGAGATGTAAATCAATAAAACCAATAGACTTTTTTTTTTTAACACTGAGAAAGGAAAACAAAGCAGAAAAATGTGTATTTTCTGTAAAACTAACATGAGGGAAACTGTGAGGGGGTAGTGGGAAGTGTAGGGAAGAGGGGAGGACATGTATTCTCCCAGACTGAAGCTCTCACTGTAACAGTGATGCCAGGGGGCATTGTAGTTGATAAGGTGTGGACAAATGTTTCTCACTGTAGCTAAAGCCATGGATTCCCTACTTCCATGCAGTCAAACTTACCCAGAGAACAGTGTACTGAATTGCTGTCATTCTGTTCAGAACCTTGTTGAAGGGCTTGGTGACTTCTCTTGTGTCACAAATAAACTTTCTGTATTCTCATTTTAAACACAAATGTGAGATAGGGCTGCAGTTGTTCATATCACAACAAACACTTGCCTGAATATCTCCACTATTTTTAGATGACTATTTCTTGTCTCACCTTTTTATTTTTAAATCCTCACACAAGGCAAACAAAGTAGAACTACAGTGTAAATTGCCAAGTTAGCTGTTAGACAGCATTTAAAATAATATTTTTAGTAGATAACGATAACACTTCTCAGAAGGAAAACTTGGGAAGCAGTGAGTTCTCTTGGCACTGCAAAAGGGCTGACATTTTAAAACTAAAGATTGAATTGGAGGGAGTGATTTGGTTCATGGGTGGAGCCCTCATGGACATAACATGTCTTGAAATGTGGGTTACATTTTTTACTGGAGCTCTACCCAGGTTTATGAATTCAGGGCATTCTATTTATGGCTTCAGGTTTACCTGAGATGAAAGATGACATTTTGGCTGAGTTTAGCCTTTGAGGTTTCTTGGTTTGTTTGAAGTAAAAATTCAGTGAAACTCAGCACAGACCTCAAGTTATAAATGGAAAACAAGAATCATGCCTGAACTTGGAAGTAAAATTTCTCTGCAACTCTTCCTGAACTCAGAACTTTATGGATTTTGTGATTTTAGATTTGGGCAGGGGCAGGGGAGGACTTAATTAATTTAGTAATGGGCAGAAAATATTTTAGTTTGCTACCTCAGAATGTACTGAACAGCATGGTAATAAATTGCAATTTACCTCTAATTCATGCTATTAACGAAAACAGGTTTTATTCCAAAGACTTTAAATTGACACATGCATATCTGCATGTCTCAAATTTTCTTTTTCTTGATACAGGTAGAATAGTTGCCGATTCTCTTCTGTTTTCAACAGGCCCTCAGGTATTTGTTGAAAAGAGAAGCCTCTGAGGTGTGTTTAAAATAAACAAACAAAAAGCAAAATGAAGAAGTGACAGGCTTCAATCCCTTCAATAATCTAGTTGCTGCCTCCCTGTCTGAATTCCCTAATTATATTGCTACAGAAGTGATCTAAACCCAGCAATGATTTGGGGAGAAAACAGCTATGTTCCACTTGTAATAAACATGCTTTACCAACTGCTTCCTTTATCTAAAATTGAGGCAGTCTTCAGTATCCTCCTTTGTACAAACCCTTGTTGGTGTTTTGTTTTAAATAGGAACACATGGGCAGAAGAGAATTTTTTCCTTCCTTCCTTAGCAGCATGATATTATAATTGTTCGTTACAAGCTGTAATTTGGTGTGATTATTTTTACCAAGCTGGCGTAAATGGCAGCACTTCCTTGGAAGGAGAGTGATCCCTGAGCTTTGGAGATTAGCCTTCCCTTTTTGATTCAGACTACGTGTGTTTAAAACACAGTGCTGTAAAACTTCTGTTCCTGAGCAAAAAACCTCCACCAAACCCAACCTGTGGTAATAGAAGCTGTGTTCAAGGTTTATTTTAGTCTGTATGGCCAAGTGTAAGAATTCAGTTCCCTGCACCTATCTTTGTTGGTTTTGAGCATGAAACCAGGCACTGTCAGTACCAGCTTGCTCGAGCTAGCCAGAAACAGTGGCTGGCTGCATTCAGTTCATATCTGCAGAGTATAGAATGGAATTTCCTCCAAAGGTCCGTACTATATAACATTGACAGTGACTTCTGTATGGACTAAAATTACTTAGATTGGTTTTGAGTGCTTTGCTCTATTTTTTGCCCATGCAATTTGCCTCTGCTGACCTAAGGATTTCTTTCTGACTCTGAAAAGATCCTGAAAACACCCACCGTGTGTGCAGGAAACAAAGCAAAAACTGCAGCTGCTTTGAGCCCTATATTTATTTTGGTTTTGCCCATTCAGCAAAGCAAAGTCATCTTCTAAATCTTTTAAAATTGGCTTTCTTACCTCTGCATTTATCAGGCTGTGCTTAAAACAAGTTGCTTTTGACAGTGATTCTGTAGTCTTTGTCTCAACAATTTGGATTTTTCAGCCTGCCAAGCAAAACAATTTGTTTTGGCTGTATTTGCGTGACTGCTTAGTAAAATACTACACATTCCTGATGAGTGAATAAGAAGCTTTAAAAGTTCCTGGATTCTTTGTGGTCATCTTGTTTTTAATATGTACTTATGAACTGAGACCTGATTTCATAGAGTGTAATTAAGTCATGACATTCTCAGTGCCCCTGGTGCCTCTCTTTCAGCATACATTGTTTCCCAGGAGTATACACAGCCACTATTGCAATTCAGTGGATTATTGCTGCCTTGAGACTGAAGTTTGGTTTAAATTCTTTAATCCAGTAAACAAAATTCCTAAATACCTTCATATGGTCTTCTCATGGAAAGATGGACATACAGTCTCCTAAAACCTGCAATTTATCATATTATTTATATTTATGATACAGAAAAATTATCAAGACAAGACATCCTTTATTTAAACCCTTGCAGTGGTTTGGGACCAGAGGGATAAGACTGAAAAGAACACAGACTTCTTGGTTTGCTTTACCTCAAAATACTTCTTTGTGCATGCTTTCACATGCACTCTCTACCCTGTCTCTCTTAATGTGTTGAGAAAGACTTGCTCATGCAATATCTTGAAAATACTACTGCTGTTAATAGCTTTTATTTGAATTCCAATAATTTCTAGAAATTACAGTGGGGACTGTACTAGTCTGTCTGTAAACTCTTGAGACTTTCTGGGCAGAACAATTCCCAGAAATACCATTTGGACAGATGGCAGGAAAAAGAAAATATTTTTATTTTATTCCTCAGATGGGGATTTATACGTACAGAAACTGCAGCTCGTGTAAAGTAATACAAAAATCAATGAAAGCAGCGGGGAACTGAAACCCTCTCTCTGGAATCCCAAACTGTGCCTGAAAGACAATTTGCTTTTTGCCATGAAATCACACCCCACTGCTGAGTGTTTGCCTGCCCAGGGTGGTGGAGTGGCACAGGTGCAGTTCTGCTCCTGAGCCCTGCATGGGCACGGGCAGCTCCCAGCAGCTCTGCCCAGCCTGGGGAGGGAAACCTTTACACGTGAGCTGCCACCCTCAGTTTGGCTGGGGCCAAGAGAGATGTGCCCCATCAAGATATTCCCATGGCTGACAAACCTAAAGGGAAAGGGCATTTTTGGGAGGGAGGGAGGGGGAGGTTGCTGTCTTTTAAATATAGTTTCCTTCCTTCTCCTGCTGACGCAACCAATTGCCAATTTGCAATCTGATGTAAGAAATTGAGAGAACTCTAATTAAAATCACATTTGTAGGGTCTAGTGACTCATTAGAGTGTACAGTACTAGTCATTACTTAGATATCAGCATAGGGTGTTTCACACATGGGCCTTTTCTATCTCTGTGAAATTATCTTCCTACTTAGGCTGCTGCTCTGTTGTTTGTTTTTTCCTTGCGGGGGAGGGTGTTTTATTGCCAGTTTTTTGACTGGAAAGATATTGCCTATTAATCATTTTCTTTCGTCAGCTACATTTCTTAGGGGTTTAGATGTGTTAAATAATCTCAGAAGTCAAAGAGAAGCATTATATATTTCAGGGGAAACAGAATATCTTGTGACTGGTCCACAGAAGTTCTTGGCTTCTGGAATTAAATGCTGGAAGCAGAATTCTCCCTGTGACCTCTCCGAGCTGTATTTACATCATGCTGAGACACAGTGCTTTCAGAACCTGTCGGGGTAGTCTTGTCTTCTCTGCCTTCCTTGTGGGAGAAGGAGAACTCCTGAAGTATTTTCATTTGGATTATTCTGTGTCAGACTATGAGCTGTTTGATCTCCAGAGCGTTCTGTGAGACAGATATGCAATCTCAAGTGTCAGGTGGTCCCGTCTTGTGAAATGGGTGCACCCCGTGGTCTCTGCACAAAAGGGCAGAGAGGACATCGTCTCCAGAACATGCACATCCATGGGTAGGTTGGAAAGGAAAGGCACTGAAGCTGGAAAGGCACTGCCTGAGGTGCTGCTGCAGTGCCATGCTCTCCTCTATGCTAGGAGTGATGTGCCACTTCCAAACCACCTCTCTGAGTCGGAGGTTTTGTGGAGCTTTAGCTCCACAGCCTGAGAACTTCTCAGAAGGCCTGGCTGAGCCTGTCTGGCTAGCTGCTGTTGAAATGCAGAGCCATCTTGTTGGTTTACTTTTTTTCCTAATTTTTGTTTGACCCATACTTCCCTTCCATGGGTGTTTTTTCTGGATTTTATTTCCAGCGCTGCCCTGGTGGAGCTGGGGGCTGTGGTGGCTGCTCTGCACTCTGGGCACTGATCTTGCCTCTCCCTTGGGCTGGGGGGTGAAGGAATCATCCTGCTGGAAGTGACTGCTGCTGTGGTGGCCTTTAGCTACTGTCACCCCCAGTGGGAGCCCCAGGACAGGCTGTTCAGAAGACAGCCGACTGCTGCAGGACAGAAAGTAGCACTGCTTTAATTCCTACGTGACTTAAGTCTTCCAAGATGGATTTTTTTTTTAACCTGTCTTTGATTTTTAGAATCTGCCTTTTGTTTTTTTCTCTTGGCTACTGGGGAATTGCAGGTCTATTTGATATTGTGTTGTGGGCTTTTTTAAGCTGGGATTTTATCAGTTCTAAAGTCTTAAAGCATCTTAACTTCAGGGTGGTAAATCACTATTCAGTAGTACTGCCAAATGAGCTTAGGGAAATAAATCCCTATATTTTAATATAGAGAATGGCAGTCACTGTAAATAATCCTCAACACCATTGCATCAATGGTTTGTTTATGCAAAATTTATCTGTGAATAAATATCCTGCTCTTAATTTTACGTCATGGCTTGTTTAAAAAAAATAAATCAGAGCACTAAGGTTTTTCCTCATAGTTTTTTTGCAGGCAGGGTGGGGTGCTGAGTTGTTTGGTAAGACTTGTGTGTATCCTTGCCCTCACCTTATTCTAGCTGAGCTATAATTACTTGCAGCTTGTTTATGTTCTGCATCTTTTGATAGCACAGTATATTCTTCATGAGAAGATGGGGCTTGGTGCTCTCTTGCCTACAGCTTTGGAAAAACCATGCATCTAATTCTTTAGAAAGGTCAGATCTAAGTCCATGAATCAAATTATGTGTAGTCAGCTGCTGACTGTTTAAAAAAAAATTGTTTTATAAATAATCAGTTGCTGGGTTAACAGTTGTTCTTTGATGAGAAGTTTCTGAATATCAACTACCAGGCTTGTGAGTCCTGCTAGATCTAGAACCCCTTTGAACTTCACATGCACAATAATGTAGGACTCAAGATCAAACACTTCAGTGAAAATGATATGCAACTAGGACTTGTTTTAGACTGAAGCCCATAGATGCTGTTGCAGTTTTATTTGGGAAAGGCTGGGTAATGAAGTAGAATGGTGAAAAAACATCACAAATTTGTCATGAACTTTCAAAGTGTCTTTCAACCATTTGTAGCAAAAGCTACAATTCCCTTGAGTTTTTTTCAAACCAAATCAGGCCCATGATGACAGCAAGACAGCTTTAACAGTAAAGGCATTTTTTTTTCCTTACATTATTTGTTCCTTTTTACAAACACAAGTCTGTGTATTAGGTTGTTCTTTCCTGGCACATATGCTTACATGTTTCTCAGAGGGTAATAAGGCTTCACTTTTATTAGTCTGAAGAGTGTCTAGCTAGTTGAGAATCATTTTACTGAGGTGGTGGTAAGTAAAGCAAACATTTTGAAGTACTGTTCACTTTTCTGAGACTTGTAAGATTTTTTTCATGCATTAACTGTGGTCACTTGCTTCCTTGGCCCGGTGTTACCTCTCAGAAGTGGCTACAGCTATCTCAGCACTGCAAGTGAAAACAAACCAGGGCTCAGGAATAGGTGAAGAATGGTTCTGCTGGAGTTAGTTCTCTTCCTTCAGAGGGGCATTAGAATTATAGAACTATTTACCTATGCATACCCATTACATCTAATCCTTTATCTTGGAAGCAGATGGACCTGTAGCCAGCTATTTCAAAGACTATAATGGAAGATTGCCTTTTGAGCTACACTCTAAAGCTTTTGTTGCTTAAAATTTTCATGTAAAACATCTCTGACTTTCAAAATGCATCTGCAGCTGTTGTAATGTTTTAGTGCTGCTATTCTAATGTTTCAGTGCTGTGCATGCTGTGCACTGCTGCCTTAGATGGCACTGAGTAACTCCAATACAATTCCTTTCTCTGTCTCTTCTGCAGCAGGTCTGGGACACTTTTATGTTTGCTTGCAGTTCAGGCTTTTAAAAATCATTATTTTTATGGAACTATGTAGATAGACATTTATGGAGGAATTAAGTTAGCTTTGCTGTGGTATCTGTTGTCTGAGAGCTGTCTCGGAGTGGGCTGAGGTGCTATCTGTGTGCACCAGGGTCAGAAGTCAGAGCTGTGTCTGTGTGAAGCTCTTTGAAATGCTGTTTTTGTGTCCCTGAGCAGAGCCAGATGGAGTTCAGCGTCGCATCTCTCTCCATACAAGAGCCAGGTGGTGCCCAGCTGCAGAGCGAGCAGAGGCAGCCTGCTAAAGCAGCGCCCGGTGCCCAGGTCCCTAAATCCTCTCAGGCCAATAAACCCCCTGGCCCTGAGGGGTTGATAGCACCCAGGAAGGAAGAGGAGTCGTCCTTCTGGAAGATAAACGCAGAGCGCTCCAAGTTCGAAGGAGACAAGTCTGAGTTCCAGTCCCTGACCCCCAGCCAGATCAAGTCCATGGAGAAAGGAGAGAAGCCCCTTCCCTCTTTCTACAGACAGGAGTCTGCTCCAAAGGAGATGCCCAAAGCTGAGAAGCCCAGCACAACTAAAGCAGAGAAGGCTGCTGCCCTCAGCACACCCTCTGTGTCTCTCGAGTGGGAGAAACCCCGACCCACCCAGCTCCCCACTAGTTCTCTAGATGACTTCTTTCTTCCTGATCCACCACAGGATCTGGCATCTTCTAGGACAAACAAGGAGGATACTGATGGTACTATACTTACAGACCCACAAATGCCTGGACAGGTGAGTACTGCTATACCCACTGCCTTTATATTTAAGAACTGTACAGTGCATTAAAATCTGGCAAGGCCACTGGAAGATTAGGGACTCCAAAAATCACTAAGCCATAGCTCAGCTTGATGGCTTTTTTGTCTTTCAAATGTGAAGAAGTATATTTCATCTGTTGTTTAACAGTCTGTTTGATGTGTTAACTTCAATTAAGTGCTTTTTAACACACAGGATAAAGGCACAATTTAAATCTAACACCAGAAATGCTGACAAGGCACCAAGTAGCTCATTGACAGCAACGTAGGTAGTTGCTGTGTCACATAAAAGAGTTTGTGGGGTTTGGGGGTTTTATTTGCAAAAGCAAAACACTTAATGGAAAGAATAAACTTTTTAACTTGAAAAGTAGGTGAACTAGGGTCTAGCACACTTTTTTGGTACACACAGCATAGTGGTGAGTGGTGAACTGGTTCTCAGCTATTCCAAGCAGTAGCCTGACAGCCACTTCCCAGTGCTTGGTCCCAGGCAGCTGTGCTGCTTTCAAATGTGTTTTCTCTTAAAGTCCAGAATAGAAATAGAATGAGCTTCCAGAATTAGCCTTCTCAATGTTTTTTTTAATGAAAAAACCCAAACAACCCAACAACAAAAAATAACCTTAAGCAGCTCAATAGCCAATAGAAGCTATTTTAAAAAGCAGATGCTGATCTGTGAGAAAAGAAAGGAAACAGCAGGATATGATACAGGGAGGGGAAAAAAAAGAAAGAGATCAAAAGCTTGAAAACTGTCAAGTAGAGAAGAGGAGTGGTACTTCAAGCAGAGCTGTGCAGTTCTGTTTGAAATCTGTGGCAGCACTCTGGCAGTAGCTGTACATTGCTGTACACCTTCAGCACTTCACACAGCTTTTTCTATTTTCCCAACTGTGATTGTTCAAATTCCAAATGAGATGATGTAAAGTCAGAAAGATGCAGGGTGAGGTAACTGGTTGCAAGAAAAGTGCACTTAGGAGAGAGCCATACTGAAGCCACTCCAGTATTGTTTAGTTACCATTTTCTGAAGCTGAGGGATAATGCTTCCTGAGCTGCCTAGCTACAATTTGTGAACATGGTTCTCCTTTGATTTGAGTTAAAGGCTTTATCATGTTTTCTTACAAATTAACAGTTTCAGTTCCTTTCTGAATGTTTTCAAGATAACTGAAATTGTTTGAAAAACCTGTTTTTTCTCTCTGTGGAGAAACAACCCTCCCATGTGAAAATGGGAACAGAGGAGCAGACAACTTCATGTATTATAAGAATTTCTTCCTTTCTTCTTTTCTGGATTATCATCCCTGTTCTGGGAAGCCATGCTCTAGGAAGAGAATCCAGAGACTCAGCTGTGCCTCTTGAATACTCTTCCTAAACATTAGAATCACCTTAAATGTCATGGCTAACCCTGCAGGAGTGAGTATGTTCCGGATAGAGTAGTAAATAACTTGTCATCAAAGTTTTATCTGTGTAGTTTTCTGCAAACAACTGACTCTAATTGCAACAGACAATCTGTTGAATTCATGATGCTTGCCTTCTGTGTTGGTTTCATTCTCTGTAATTCCCAATGTAGTCTGAAAAATTGATCTTCATTAATTTTTTCCATGAGGAAAAAACCAAAACATTTTGCCTGCAGACCACAAGGATAATTTTATTTTTATCTGGAATTGCCTTTTTGGGCATTGTGAGTATATTTCCTTGTCTTGTTTAGCATTTTATGGTGTAGGTACTTAGGTATCCTAGAGCATGGTAAAGATCTTGAAATATTGTCAGACAACATTTTAAACTTCAGTTTTTAGGTAGACAGTCAAATATTGAGTTTGCAAAAACATAATTAGCAACTAAATCTTATTTCCTTTTTTTTTTTACCTTGCAGACTAGTACAAGCAATGTTATCTTGAAGACTGGCTTTGATTTTCTAGACAACTGGTAAAAGATACTTCAAAACAGATCAAACCAATTTTGGGGAAGGAGTGGAACACCTTTTTCCTTGTATGTTAATTTACTAGCATTTGTGTCTTTTTCTAGAAGTAACTTTCAAACTCTTAAATGTTGCCTTTGTATAAACTTTTGTAATACCATATGCGTTTTTGTTTTTTAAACAGTGATAGAAGTGTGGTTTCATTTGGATATTTTTTTAATATCTGTTAAAATTTTTAGTAGCTACTGTATTGAGAGGATGGGAGAAGTTACTGTACACATGTTAAAGAAACACAAATGAGAGTCTCTGTATCCTAAAAATGGAACCTACAGGACCAGGTTGCAGTTTTCAGTGGAAACCTTGCTAGCGTGACTTGTAAGAAATTGTGTTGCACGTGCAGTGGTTCCAAGCATACTTCAGGTAGCTAGCAAAAAACAGTATGAAAGGCAAGCATCCAGAATTGCATTGATTTGTAGATTTTGTTTCCTTTGAAAGTATCTTTTGTACCACTTACTGAAGACACTTTTTCTTCTGAAGAAGGCAAAGGCGTTGCCAAAATGATGGATCCAAAAAAGCACTGTGTTTGTACCCTACAAATCTGCTAAAATAACTTAAGAGTTTTAGAAAAATGACCTGGGGAAATGGTGTTTCTGGTGTTTGGGTTGAAGACCTGGGAGTGGGTATAAGAAAGTGGGACAACACCTCATGAATTGGGGAAATTCTTCAGGGAACACAATTTCACTGCCTCCTTACTAGAGCATAACTCTTTGTAATACTAGTGCTGGAACTACAGCACTGAGAGTTTCTGGAGTGTAGATTACCTTGTGTCAGTAAACCACTATGTTTATGGGAGGCCACATCAGTGTGAGGCTTTTTTGTTTTTTAAAGCAGCTTATCGTCTCAAGGACTCATCAACTTTGGTGCTTTTTCCTCCTCGTGGGTTCATCCTCTTTAGCGTTCAACATCTGGCTTACATTTATTCCTAAGGTGCAGAGAGGCATCTCAAGGTGGCCCTTGGCAGTGTTGCCTCCAGTTCTGCTTTTGAATGATCTTTGGTGTTTAAAATGTAGAGAGCAAGAGTAGCTGTCGTTTGGATCTGTTGTCTCTGAAATGCAGCATGATTTACACCCTGATTCTCACTGTGTTTACCTCACCTTGAAGCCTTAATTCCCCCACGCACAGCCAGTGACTGGTCTGCTCCAATGCCAAAGGTTTGACTTTTCCCTTTACCTCAGCAATAGTCCCATAGCATTTGTTTGGGGTAGAAGGCAAAACACAGGGCTCTCATGGGTCCCAGCCAAGGCTGTAAGAAGGTCACCATCTCCTAAGCCATAGTTGTGCTAGGCTTCTCATGGATTAGCACTTGACATTTGGTTCAGTGCCAGGGGCAGTTAAATGTGCAGAATTGGATGCAGCAGGAATTTTTCTGCTTGTTACAGGAAGAGTTTGCAATGTCCTGGAAGAATCCTTGCCTCTAATTGGTGTGCTGCTTGCTCTGAACAAGCAGAGTGTGCTGATAGAGCATTAAAATTTACTTGTTGGACAAGGAAAACGCTGTAAGCATATCCCCCCTTTTCTTGCCCCCACACCCCACAAAAAGAACCCCAAAAAACCCCAAAACACCAAGGCCAAAACCTCCACTTTTTCTAGTGTTTTCTTAAAAGGTTCCTTAGCTAAATGGTAAGATCACCACGGAGTAAAAGTCATTGTATAGCATACTCTTATTCATAGGCTTCTGAAAGCTTTTTTCCATTCTTCCTGAGATGTACAAACTCCTGTAGTTTGTGGATGTTATCTCTGCATTCAGCAGTTCAGAAAATATTTGTTGTTACCATCCTGGACTTCACCACTGTTTTTTTCTTTCATAGCATTTGCTACAAGCATCTAGAGTTCATACAGCTTAGAAGAACTTTAACACAAATTCTTTAGGTGTATTATTGATATCGACTTGAACCTTCCTTTTAAAGCTAGCAAGTGTTAATCTTGGGGTTTACAGTTACCAGTGAATCTGATTTTCTGTACATTCAGCTGCTGAAAAGTAGTAAATCCAAAATGAAGATGCACATTCTACTCTTATTCTGATTTGGGGAGATCTGAAAACAAAAGTCTCCTACTGTCAAGGAGGGTTACTTTAAATCTCTGGTAATACCTTAAAGCTTCTTAGGGAAGAACTGGGGCTGCCTGTCTCTTCCATGGCTAACTCAACCCTAATACACATTGGGACCAGCTGGTAGAACATGCTGCAGAACTTTTTACTTATCCTGGTAGGTTTTTCCTGTGCTTTGACAAGAGTTGATGCTCCTTCTTTCTTGAATATGTTTTTATTAAACATTCTTACAAAAACGAAATTGTATTTGGTCACATTTTATATTAACAATGTTTTAATAAAGTCACTTTAAATAGAACTGTCAAGGTTTTTGTGCTGCTTTGTATGTTATCCTTGATACTCTGTTTTCCTTGGTGCCTTTGGAGTTGTTTGGGGCATCTTGAATCTACCTGAGAGACAGCCGGGAATGATTTGATTCAGAATTTAGAAACCAAATTTTTTATATCAGGGGGAAAAAATCAACACACTTCAGCTGTTTTTTCAAGCCTTTAAGTGAATCTGTTTGGGGAGGTATCCTTGCTTTATCATATGAGCTGACAACTGGGGGCAGGATGAGATTTGGGAAGACTAAAATCTATTTGTACTTCATTGTAATAGACTTAAACCTAACACAAACACTCTCCCACCAGTATCTCCAGGTAATCCAAAGCAGTACCTGGATCGTTATTGCAGAAGCCATTTGAAAACTGCTTGTTGTGGTTTAGCCCCAGCTGTCAATGAAACACCACACAGCTGTTCCTTCGCTTCACCCAAGCAGGATGGGGGAGAGAATGGGTTATGTGTGGGCTTTAAAAGTATCTCACAAAAAGGAAGGTGCTAGCAGAGGCCACTGGGCAGTCTCACTGCCTGCCTTTTGTGATGTGCAGCAAGTTCCCAAAGTGTAAGAGAATCAAATGTGCAGCCACAAGGATAGTTTTTCTTCTGCATGCTCACATCTACTTCTTCCAGAAATGTATTTGGAAAAACAATTTGGTTTGTACTCGGGCTGGATTTCCAGCAGCTAAAAAGGCATTTGAAGAAGAATTTGGTTTGGAAAGACTCCACAGCCAACTAAGGGTGGTATTCCAACTATATTTAGGATTTGGCCTACTTATAATTTGCTTCAATCTTGTCTAAGCTTCCTCTCCACTTTTAAAAGTTCTCTGCTAAAGGCAAATCCACAGCATCTGGGCACTGTCTCAGCACAAGGAGCCAGCAGGTCTGATGTATGAGTGAAGACTTGTAAGGGCAGAGGAGAAAAGATGCTGTGGCTGAACAATGGTGACTGACTGACTGATTGATTGATTGATTTAGTGATGACTTTGGTGGTATTTGCTGAGGCTGGGACAACCTTTGAGGTCATGGTTGTGGGTGCTGGTGCAGCACCCAGCTGGCAGAGTCCTGCTGGTCATTCAACAGCTGCATCCCCCAAAGAGCCTGCAAATCATGTCCCTGGGAGACAAATCCAACTTTATAGGCATTATTTACAGACAGACCCCTGGGCTTTGCTGTCCAAGTTTGCCCATCACCCACTTGAATCAGTATGTTACTGTATATTACTGTGAGATCAAAACCATAATGTGGTGACCAGTGACAGGGCCTGAGGAAATGGCCTGAAGTTGTGTCAGGGGAGGTTTAGGTTGGATATTAGAAAAAAGTTCTTCCCCCAAAGGGTGACTGGGCACATGGCTGTGAAACTTGGACCTTATGCAGGATCAAGATGTAGGGCTAAATGCCCTTGGCAAGTCAGGATTCGACTGGGATGCCAACAAATCAAAAAATATTTAGCTGTCCTGAAAATAGCTTACTGTACTTTTCCTATAGTGCTTGTCTCCAAAACGAACAAGGGAATGAAACAAAAAATGAAATGCATGGGGGAAGGAAAGAGAATTCTGTGCTTTTTGGATAGTTTGACTTCAGTGACCAAACAGAGGTTTACACAAGGGCCTGACCTGAGCATTGGCTTCTTTTCTTACCAAAGTGTCGAGTGCCAGTGATCCTGAAGTTCAATGGGTCATTTGTCTCCTGAGTTTTGTTCTCTGAAGTCCAATAACCAGAGCTGAAGACAGTGTTTGAAAACGTCCCACTTTCAGAAGGTGCAAATTATCTCAGGAGAAATGTTTTCGTTGCTGTGAAGCGCTGGCTGCTACGAAAAGATGCAGTGGCATCCCGATGGAGATGGTGGAAGAAGAAAAGGTGATGGAAGAAAAACCAGAGTTCTGCTGGGAGGAGAAAATTCAGCACATGGGTCCTCTTTACCCTGACATTTTCAAGCTGTGTGAGCTGGAGCACTGGCTCCACTTAGCTTGGTGGCAAAATTTATTTTGACTTGTAGGAAGCCCAGGCTTTATTACAGCTGTTTGTAATTAAAGTTCTAACTGAACATCCTGCTCTCCTTGACACATTTTTCAGACCTTACATCTGCCAAGAAAGAAACTTCTGGTGTGTGCCTATAAGCTTGTGTTTAAGAAACCCTGCTCTGGCCTGAGTGTTGCCCTGATCCCTTTGGGTTCCACCCGTTTGGCTGCAGCTCACTTGCTCCAGGGCAAGAATACCGCAAATGTTTGTGGCCAGTAATTAAAGCTTTTCTCCATAACTTCTCTGTCCTGGAGAAACTGAGCTGCTGCCAGTGATGCAGAGCATGTAGGAGGGCACCTCTGGGGTCCCACCAGGCGGGCAGCAGAGCAGGCAGTGACTGCTGCAGGGACTGAGGTGCTGGAGCTGCTGCCCGTGGCTGTGCCACTGCCTCTGAGCCCTCAGCACAGCCCATGGCCCGAGTCTGACACACTGAGCTCCAGAAACTCCGTCTGGCCAAAGTCCCTGCTAAAGGACCGGCGGATGAGAGCTTCTGGGCCCACCATCCTGCCAACACAGGAGTACTGCTTTGTGCTTGCCCTCTGTTCCATCCTGTCTCCCATCTCACCAGGAGAGTGGTTTAGCAGTCACTGAGAGCCATGCAGAGCCTTATAAGGGAGAAAATTTGTAAAGTTTTGTAGAGTTTGTAAAGTTGCAAGAAATTTTAATAACGTAGTGAGGCATCAGGGACCTGCTTTCCCTGGGGCACACCTGGCATGTTAAATTTCATGCACATCTTAACTGCCTTTCCTCCAGAAACCACTAAAAGGAGTTGAGAAAGGGAAAAAATATCCCAGATAAAATAATTTTGAATGCCCAATCTTAGGACAATTTGTACCATGTCCCTACCACTAGCCTTGACCCAAGCTCTGAGTCAACCAGCTAACTTTGGCGTCAAATCATCTGACTGTGGAAATCTCACCAAAGTCCCAGGGAAGCTTCTCATCACTGAGGTCTCACAAGTAACATTTCAGGAGCACTGGTGACTAGGAGCAAGCTTAGCAAAAAGCAAAGCTCCTTCCTGGATGTTCTTTTCACCAACTGGTTCAAAACCAGCCTGGCTGGGAACAAGCAAATCTTGCTTATGGCTTTGAACTAACTTCTCGGTTCCTTGTCACTCATGTGTCCAGCACCTCTCCACCAGCAATGACACTCACTCCTTGGCACATTCATGCGTGGCATGAACGTGCCAAGGCCTGGAGCCAGGCCCCTCAGGCCTGCAGCCAGTGATGGAGCCCTCTCCCTGCCCTGTCCCTGGTCTGCGCTGCCAGGGCTCTCCAGGGCTCGGGGTGTGGGTTCCTGTGGATGGATGGAGTTGAACCAGGAGTTGGCAAGGTGGGCACTTGCTAATGAGCCTGTCAGCCTCCAGTCCAGCCTGCTCCAGCCCTGGGCTTGCCCTTTCAAAGGGAGCTTCCCTGGGCTCGCCCCCAGCAGCAGGGATTGTGCTGCAGCAGCAGCTTAGCAAAGGGCCCATGCCAGGATGGGAACGTTTCCCTTGGAGGCATTTGACCCCCAGTAGCTCATAAACCAGGCACCAGAGCCCACTGCAGCCCATAGGTCTCCTCATGACCCTCAGCACAGAAAAAACTTTCATCTTGAGCTGTTATTCACTCTCCAGTCTTCTGCCATCCTGCCAAAGCCCCCAGCCCTGCAAGCAGCTCGGTGGAGAGGCCACAGGAAGGCTTCACCAGCTACAGCAAAGTCTCCTAAAGCACTTTGTTTAAAAAACCCTGGGCCAGCATCTCACACATGCCCGGAAAATCAGCACAGAAGTATTCACCAAGCACAGCCATTAAGAGACAGCTGGATTTTTGTGGGCATTCTTTAAATGTGGTTTTTTTGTCTCTATCAACTTTTTTTTTTTTTCTTTCTGCACTAAAGGGAGCAGAGTCCTGAGATGTACAGAGCCAGCCTTGGTCCCTCTGCTGGCATCAGCCCAACCACCAGGTCTGCAGCCTCGCCCCTGCTCGTTCCTCACACTGGAGCCCAGCTCTTTTCCCTCTCCAACACCACTCTCTGAAGCCAAATGACTTTCATCAGTGTAGAGCCAGAAGGGCAGATGGAAAAACTGGGTTGTAATGGTAATGTCCTGTTAAGGGAAGTTACATGATAATAAAAAACAGACTCAGGGGTGTCTTCTGAATCTGGTCTCATAGGTTTTACCCAGCACTCAGTGACCCCAGTTGTAAGGATTTCAATTGACATTGAAAAAAATCTATTTTCTGATTCCTTTTAACTATACAGTTTCAGTTAAAATCCATAGAAGCAACATCACTGAGTTCTTCTTAGTTAATTTGCAATGGGTCCCCCAGGGTATTACTTTTGCTAGAAATGCCATTAGCATTTACAATTAAGTTCACTGTGAGGCACTTCTGGTTTTAATTATATAGCGTTTATAATGCTTCTTCTGGCACTCTCTTAGCATGGAAAAAATGAACCTAGGATGTAGAAAGATAAAAAAGCTATTAATTCCAGGGCTAGAAATGCCAGATCGGTACAGTTACAAACAGATTGCTCTCTGTAACCCTGCCCAAACAGCTGGCTCTCAGTGCTTGGATAGGAATGCACCAAATATGACAAAAATGTCTTTATCTGGGGAAGCTAATTTGAGACACTTTTACTTTGGCCAGGCAGTAGAAATACTTAGAGAAGAAATCATTAAACTTGCAGTGAAAAAGCTGTTTTTGCAGGATGCGTTGCACGCACTGTTTCCGCAGCAGCTTCCCTGTGCGTCCATCACAGGCAGACTCTGGAGTGGCTGCTCAGCCCAACTTGACCAACCCAGCTGAAACACACGGGCTCCACGGAAGCTGAATTTGCCAGTGGCTCCAACAGGGCTCTGAGAGGAGATTGCCAGCACCCATGGAGTCTCAGCTTCCAGACCAGCACACACCCCACGTCCTCACCCACCCTGGATGTCCGGCACTGCAACCGGTGGGGGAGCAAAACAGCTTCCTTCTCCATGAAAGGGGACAATCCGACATTTCAGAGCTTCCCACTGCCTCAGGATAGGGCTGAGGTTCTTCATAGTTTAAATGAAATAAAAAGGACCAACAGCTCCAGCATCCTCCTGGCACACAGGTGATGTGGCTCAGTCTCTTCTCTGCTCTTGCAGCTGTTCAGGGCTGAGAGGCTCCAAACCCACCTTGGTGAGGCAATGAGCCTCCTGAGATGAGAGCACCAAATGCCAGCTGTCAGACTGGCTCAAAAAGAGCAGGCAAGTCCAACAAGTGCGTGCACCACATAGAGCTTTGTAAAGAGAGTGATTATAACCCAATTACAGAGGGAGGGAAAGCACATGGCACACAAACAAGTTGTTACTGGAGAGGTGCACTGAAAGATTTTTAATTGATCCTGAGCTTGGCTGCTTAAAAATTCATAGGCTTCAAGTTGCTCTTGCCACGTTTAAAATGAGTTCAGCTTTTGAGTTTAGCAGCCTCAGCACTTGCAACCAGCTACCTACAAAATGTGGTCAGTTCACGACCTCTTGCAAACAGCTGATCCAGTTTTGGGCAGCACATGTTCTCTTTCCGTGAGCCCAGTCATTGCAGGAGACTCCAAAGCAGTGGTGGTTGAAGAGAAGGGGCATTCACAGTCCTGAAGGACACTGTGTGTCAACAGGATACAAACAAGGTTATACATATATTTTTAAACTCGAGAAACTGGGGCTTAGAAATGCTCACTCTTTGTAACAGCAACTGAAACACTGAAAATCTGCCAGAGGTTCTGCTCTCAGCAAAACTCCAAGGATCAGAGTCAGCTCCATCTGTCGAGTTGTTTCCAGAGCAGATTGTGGCACAGCCCAGCTCTTTGCTGTCCCTTTTGGCAGCAGAGCTGGGCCTCCACCCCAAAGCGCCTCCTCCTGCGCCAGTGCCGAAGGGATGGCCTGGGATGGAAGCCATGGACAGCCAGTCTGCAGTGATGGGGGCATTGCTGCAGGACACCTCCACTGGAGTCTGCCTGCAAAGTCGGTGTGCCCTCAGATCCCTCACTTCACCTCCGGCTGTCCTGCAGGGATGCTGCTCATGTGTGTGTGTAAAGCACATCCAAGCCCAAGGACAGCAACGCTGACATTTGTTGTCATCTTTTGAGGACCGGCAAGATGAAGGCCATGGGGGCCTGTGGATTAGGTTTTTTACATATAAAATAGAAAATGGAAATAGAAATAGAATATGAAAACCTCCTGCCAGAGCAGCTGCTAATAACCATGGTAAAGACAAGGTGCTCATGGCTCTCCTGGCCTGTCTCAGCCTCAGTGAGATCAGTGGTGGATGGCAGTGTTCTCCCTCCCAAATTATCCACAGGCCACAGTTCTTCTCTGTGAAGAGCCAAGAGGACATCCCTGCCTCAGCTGACTGCATGAGGTGTAGCCCAATGAGTGAACCTGCCAATTCTGTTATTACAGGACATAATTTTTTCCAGTGTTGAAGTCATTCCAAGGAACTTTTCTGCACTGAAATCCCTTGGGTATTCTCTTGACGATGCAAGAACATCAAGACTCCCATTCAGAGACTTCCAGTAAAGCAGTGGGCTCTGATCCTGGCATCACCTCTGGCTGAATGCCAGAACACAGCTCAAAGCATCATTTTAAACTCCTGAAAAGCTGCAAAAAGCATCAGCTGAAGTCACTTGGAAGCAGCCTCATGGTGGGAAGGACAAGAAATAGACCTTTGTAAGTCACTTGAGATGGTGGCAAAGATGCCTTTCTGGGTGCTAGCTGAGACACAGGCTGCTGGTGGAGTAAATGTCCCCACATTAAGACAGGCTCCATGCTGGGAGCTGCACAGGAATGCTGCTGTGGGATGAAATTGTGGCTGGCCAGTCTATCACCAGCAGCCCCAAATCATTTCCCACACTGAGGTGTCCTGCAGAGGTGGCACCCACTGGTATGCCACAAAGACAAGCCTTTGCTGGAGCAGTAGATTTTATTTAAAGCTTACACTCAGAATTTAAGTTTTGAAACTTAAATTCAAAATGCACTTACAAACAGAAAAGGCTGCCAAACGTGCCGAAGAAACAGCTTCCAATAACTCATGGGTGGTACAGGACACTCACACAAAGTAGGACAGGAACTGGCACATCCTAGCTGTGTGTAGTTGGTGGCCCTTTCTTAGAGAGTTCCCCATTCTCAGCAAGGGTGCTCACCTCACATCTATGTGTGCTGTGTTTCTGGCAGGCAGTTGTTGCCCTGAAATGGAAAAGTTTTCCTGCTTGGAAAACAGGGCCTTATTGTGCTTCCAGGGGAAGGCAGACCCTGCATTTCACCAGTGCTCATGCTGACAGAAAGAGAGACAGAACCTCCACAATTCCTGTCACAGTGCACATTGGGGCCAGCTTTGGAGCTGCTGCTGGATGCACTTTCTACTCCGGATCCAGAGCTTTTTGTTTCTTTTCCACCTGCTTTGCAAACACAGCTAAACATCCTGCCCTTCGCCGAGAGGCAGTAACGAGGTCTCTCCACTAAGGATGTCCCACTGAAGGCCACTTTTTCAGCTTTCACAGCCCCCCTTGGGTCAGGGGGACACTGCTCAGCTCTGGTGGTCACCCCACTGTGGAGCATCGCACCCCAGTGTGACAGCCAGCAGGGCCAGCCGGAGCAGGGGAGGGCATCATGTGCTGCCAATGCCAGGATGGAGCTGCTGCATCTCATTTTAGCCCCCGGAGCCCTGAAAGCCCTCTGGAGCTGCCACATACCTTGGTAAATCACTAAAGTCAATGTTGCTTTCAGATGGGAAAGGCCAAGTGCTGAGTGTTAAACATCATTTTGACTGGAGCTGAAGGTGTCTGCCTTCAGGAATTACCCAGGGCTTCTGAGGCTTGTAGGGACTGTGAACCAAGTGAGGCATGAAGAAGAGGAAAAAATGCCTGGCATGTTTTTGTTTTGCTTTCTCATGCAACCTTGACAGAGAAGAAGTCTGTGTGTGCAATGTATATGCAAGGTGGAAGCTAGATGCATGGAAATAAGGAGAATACCTGCAGGGTGCAGAACATCCTTCAGGTCTGTGGCTGGACACCAGGGACAGCTGATTCCTTGTTTCAAGGAGACTAATTACAACCTACACAGCAAAGGGACCAACTGGGAAAAAAAAGGCATTTTACAGTGAGTTCTGCATTCTGTTGCCTGCTTGGCCCTGTCACTTGGACAACATTTAGAGTTTTGAAGTCCAGCTCCCGTTTAGAGGCAAAACAAGTGATGCAGGATTGATTGACAGGCCTTTGTCATGATAAGGTTTGTTGCACTGGCCACAGGGGGTCTCCTCCCTACAGCACCATAGCCTGGTTCCCACATGGATACACATGCACATTCCTATGTCCTTCCCTTCAGAGGTCCATGAAGCATAGGGAGATTTTTTTCAGTTCCACGTTAATAAGTAACTGGAGAAACAGAATTTTGCCCCTGGGACAGAGATGAGTTCATGATTACAGGCAATTTTCTGTGTAGAGCTTTGGTACTCTTTCCCAGTTAAGTGTGAAATTGGATAATCCATGGATGGTGGACCCAAAGTTGGCTGTCAGTATCTTCAGGGGACCAGCTGCCTTGCTACGGGCAGTTGTGACAGAAGCCTTGTACACAAGCTGTGCCACATGCACCTAAAACACATGTATATCTCTATACGAAAATAATAATTTATATTACATATTTTATATTAAGTATATAAGCCTACCTTAATATAAATATTAATATGCTTCTGGAGCAGTAGATCTCCATATCTCCCTTCCATATCTCTCCATCTGAGAGATGCCTGAGAGCCAAGAGACTTTGGAGAGAAAAGGAATGCTCCTCAGTCAATGCAGCATTAGAAAACTCATGTTAGGGCTTCATAGGTCCAAACCACAGATTTCCACTCTTGGGGTAGTTTGGTGTTAATGCTTTTCAAGAACTGGTTGTTAGTGATCAGGAAACTACTAAATTAATGACTCTGGAGAGTTAATTGACAACACTTCCAATCATTCATTGGGGAAGGAAATCCTTGCCTGTAAACAAAGCCAGTGTAGGGTTATTTCATGTCAGGAGCAGTAACAACACATAAAGAAATATACAAACCATGAATTAGGGCCACTAAAATCATCAACAGGGTTTAGACTTCACAAATAATAAATTTGGATTAATCTTTATTTGTATTCAGTTTTCTGAAGCTTTAAGACTTGCTCTAATGCCATTTTATAAATATTCTCAGTAATCATAAAAGCTGAAACTTCCAGTAAAAATCCTGACAATTCTCACTTTCTCAGAGGCTTCTGGAGTAAATGAAATTCTATGGCACTGACAGCACAACTGCGCAGGCTGCCAGCAAGGAGGGCACCTTTCTAATCCAGACTGAAATTGTGAGCAGATTTCCACCCCACATGAGGCAAAGAGCATCCTTTCAGTTATCCCAAACCATGGGTCGTGTCTTTCTGCCATCAGCAGGGCAGAGGAACCACGTCTGGTGTCTCTTGGGCTGTCTCAGGTCCAGGTGTGGTGTGGTAATGGAGAAATTTGCTGTGGTCTGCGGAGGGACACAAGGACAGGGCTGTCTTTGCCTTGAGCAGG
This sequence comes from Zonotrichia leucophrys gambelii, assembly GCF_028769735.1. NCBI lineage: Eukaryota > Metazoa > Chordata > Aves > Passeriformes > Passerellidae > Zonotrichia > Zonotrichia leucophrys. The sequence continues at coordinate 64,725,122 of NC_088172.1, read as the reverse complement.
GGAATTGTCCCTGTGCTTTGGGTGTTGTGGGAACATCCCTGCAGCCAGCCACAGCAGTGGGCTCCATATTGGAATATGTATCCCAATATAACCAGTTAGATGGTGCCTAGGCCAGTTCTGACCTTCGCTGCTTGGCCAGAGGCAGCACTGTGGTGTTTAACCCCAGAGATACCTTGGCTGGCGGCAGAGTGCAGCGGGGCACAAGACAGGACTCCGTTCTCCTCAGGAGAGAGCTTCTGGCGATGGTGGAGAGAAAGGGAATGGATTCTGCTAGAAGGTAGCCAGATGTTTATTCCATGAGTACAGATACGTCTGCACTGGGCCACTGCTGGTAACAGAATAAAAGCCGCATGGTCTCATTCACATTTTAAGCTCAGGACAGGGGAAGGGGAGGGGACAGGTGAGTCACCAACCAGGTGAAGGGGCAGGGTCTCAAGGTACTAGGGACACCTATCACACGACGCCTTGCTGGTATGTTAGCCTGATTGACAGGGCACACTCAGCGAGGGGCGAGGGGGAAGGGAGAAGGTAAAACAGGATATTGCAACACACCACAACAGCTCCAGCTGCTGCCTGCCCAGCCCCTCACACCAGCCTCATCAGGGGGGCTGCATCCTGGCAGCAAAGCTGCTCTTTGTGAGCAGCTCTTCAAATGGGCTTTGACATTGTGGAGATTTCTATACTCAAAAATTGGCATCTGTTTTTAGGAAATGCAGAAGTTAGGCAGCTGTCCTCGAGGATGTGCCTTGAGGAGCATGAGGGCAGTTTAAATGCAAATTCTGTACACAGCTGGGAAAGTTTCCTTCCAGTGCCATAGGTGTTGAATTAATCAAATTAAAGGGTTTTACTGGAGGTCTCTATAGGCTAAAATAATGAAAAAAGTGTCCTGTCCCCAAAAACTGCATTCAGGCAGCCTCTTCACCGAGAACGATTTGCCCCATACGTCATTCCCCAACATCAGGGAGCTCTGTTAGACACTCAGCCTTTAGACACATGGGTCTTGTCTCCTCAGAACTTTTGGGGTGGTGATGGAGCCTTTGCTTCTGGTTCCCAAGACTTTAACCCATGATAATTGTGGCTTTTATTGTCTTACACTCTTTCATCACCCTGGAAGAAGGGAGCAGCACATTTGCTCCCTAGTGGGCCAGGCAAGCTGTAATGCCCCTCAGTTAAGCTAGACTTGCTCTGAACTGCTTGCAGACTGCAGTGTGAGCTGCTGAGGGAGCAGTCCCTCTCCAGCTCCGTGCAGATTCCCCATCCCACACTCAGCCCAGAGCTCATTTTCCTCTCCTCACACTGAGTTACATATCTTTTCCCCAGGGGTTGTGCAAACTGCACAGTGACTCTTTTTCAGCCTCCCAGCCAGCCTGTGCACCTGTTTTTGATCAAAATTTTTCTACTGTAGCTCTTGTTGGCTCAGAAAAGTGCTTTGACAAGCTTGAAATTTCCTGCCTCAGGAAGGAATAACATCTCTCTAAAAGAGCTCTGTGGGTTCTGTTGGAAAGGTATTACCCTTGAGCTGCAGAGAAAGCTCGATTTATTACAAGGATCAGAAACTGAAACAGCCTCTGTCATGGCAGGACTGAAGACATCTCAGAGCTCCTGGTTCCAACAATGCAACCCACAACTTGGCCTGCTGCCCTCATGACATGGCACATTTATTAAGACACTTCTCATTCTCTGTTTCTTGTGCTCAAAAGTTTTCCTACCCCAGTTCAAGAAAATACATCATATGTGATGTCCCTGTAAGGAATAAAGTCAGTCAGTCTCCAGCTGAACCTGGTAGGACAGAAAATCAAGCTGATGCTGCAGCTGATTGTGACTCATCCAGTCCCCTTTCCCCAGGGACATGAAGAAACCCTCCCTGAAATGGCAGAAATATTTATGCAAGTTTCAATGCTGGAGAAGAAATCTGTGAGGATGTCAGTGTCTGTACAACAGCCCCCTTGAGTTTTGTCTCCACTCTCCTTGACCTGTGTCCAGATAGAACTTTCATAAGCTATTTATCAGGTAAATAGATAAACCAGCCATCATCATATCAACATATGGTGACAGTGGCTGAGAGCTACCCTATTAATTGCTGACCCCATTTCTATTTCAGTCACTTGGCATGTCCTCTAGGAAATGAATGGGATCAGTCATGATAAATCCATTTTCTCTGGCACCAGATAATCTGCTTTCAAGCTGGAGCAGATGCTGAGGTGCCCATACTGGCAGCCTGCTGCTGGATGACCAAGGGGGCTGTGGTGCAATGTGATTGCATCCCTGAAGACCTGTGTTGGCTCCCCTTTGTACAATAAATGGTTCTGTTACATGGTATTGTGTCCTAAAATGGCCTGCTGATACATCAGAGAACGAGTCAGGCAGGAAGGGACCAGAGGAGGTCATCTTGTGCAGCCTCCCTGCTCAAGTAGGGCCATCCTGGAGCACCTGGCACAGGATTGTGTCCAGGCAGTTCTTAGACTTCTCCAGTGAAGGACACTCTACAATTTCTTTGAGAAATAAGGTCCCACAGATTATTTCCTGAATGAATGACAGCCTTGAATTTGGGTGTGAAACCGATGCAGAAAAGCTGAGTGGCTAACAACCAGAGGAGATTGGAGAGAGGTAAGTGCTATTTGAATTACTCAGGGGTTTTGAGTCCAGATCTCCTATTGCAGCCCCCATTGCTGGGATATGAGACACCAGACTGTGGTGGTTGGGACCTTCTCAGCTCCCTGTGGAGCTACTCTGCTTCACAGTGAAATGGGGCAGGTCTTTAGAGGCCAGGGATGGAGGGAGTGAGCAAGCATTGAAAAGTATGATTTGCTGGTCAGAAAAGGACAATGTTTGCCATAAAACACTTAGCTCTCTAGGGGCACAGACCCTGCACCCCAGCAGTGGTGCCCTGAGTGCTGGGCTGAGGACCTGGACACTGGCTCTCTCCCTGGGCCCAGCAGTGCTCAGTGCCCTGCACAGGCACAGCTGGAGCTGGGGCTGGGAGAGCCAGTGGTGCACCCTCAGCCAGCCTTCTGCAGGCAGCCATGGGCTCCCAAACCCCCGAGAAGAGAAGCCAGCCCAGCTTGGAGCCTGGCTGCCAGAGCCCCTTCCCAAAGCCCTGCACTGGCCATGCCCTCCCTCAGGCCTGGCACAAGAGGGCAGAGGAAGCCATGGCTCCGAGGGCCCTCCCAGAGCAACGCGCCTGCTCTCCCCCGGGACACTTTGTTTTCACTTTATTTGTGTCCCTGGGACCCAGCTGCTTAGCAACTGGATAAAATTGTCACAAAATGCTGGCATTGCCCCCTCACCAGGGCAGTGCCTGGGCTGTGTCCCTGGGGGGGCTGTCTGCCAGCGAGATGGCCACACAACGCTCATGAGGGGACCCCCATGCCTGTCCTTGTTTTCCTGGGGGGCCTCTGCCAAGGTGTGAGGGACCTTGGCCCTCATGCATGGCAAACACTGCACTGCAGGTAAGGCATGTAGGCAGCTCCATCTGCCCCTGGGGGCAAATGAAACACGGACACTTTTTGGATCTGGGATAAATGCTTTTTTCCTCTCTGAAGGACCAGGGAAAAAAGTACACTTCAAGTAGTCCAGTGAAGTACCTGAAAAGGAAATTATTCATCATTTCTTCTGTATACTTGGGGGAGAGGAATACACCATCTTACTTTGGTTTGAGCTTTTTATCTAAAAAAAAAATAAATTAAAATGGCAATTAAGAGTGATAGCTATATATTCCTTGGGCCAGAAGAAGAGCAGGCATGTATCTAATGCCTGCTGCTATCTTTGCTCTGTTTGAGTCCTCTGCCTCTGTGGATAATACTCAAAGAGGTATCCAGGCTGCCCAGGAGGCCAAATCCTGCTCAGTGGAGCTCACTTCCTTTGAAGAGTCATGCAAAGGACAAAGGATGAAAATAAGAGATTTTAGGAGAGCAATTTATAACACACTTGCCCTTATAAGTGCCTGTCGTGCAGAAGATAGTTGCTGGCAATTGCTGACATCTTGTGTGTTTACCTCAATCAGCAAGTATTTATAATTAATTTTTAAAACGCTGAAGTTCCAGCCTAGCTGGGAACATTGCAAACTGCCCTCAGCACTCTGATGTTCTTCCAAAACACGTGCTGCCACAAGTCAAAAAGCACAAAGGCTCACATATTTCAGGGGGGAGGTGGGGGACTTGTGGAGAGATAATGCAGTTCAAATTTAAATTATTTAGATAACTCATCTCTATCCACAAATATTTAATTTTCATGACTGGAAGCAACCACAACTGTTATAAATGGGATGAGCTGCCACATCACTTCTAGCATTTCTCCTACCTGATACCACAGCACTGTAATATGGAGGATTTGCCAGCAGTGGGATGACCAGATTTTACTTTTTTTCTTTCCCCTCACTCTCCCTGCAATGTCTCGTGCACCACCTGTGCTGACACACGAATTTGTATGCTCCCAAAAGACCTAGTGGGACTTTAAATAGGTCTGTAACAAAACCAAAAGAAAACACAAACAAACAAACCTAAAACACCTACCAAAAATAAACCCAACCAAAAACCAAAACAAAATAACCAAACAAAAACACCCAAACTAAAACAAACATGCAGCATTGCTGAGCCACTCCTTGGGAGCTTTCTGAAGAAGCATGGGATACTTCTGACCACCCTTGTGCCCACAATGTTTACTGGTGGTTTCTGTCTATGTATGGAGAAAAGGCAGAGCACAATTTCACAGTTTTTCAGATTTTTTATTTTTTTAAGGCAGTTTTTCATGGTAGTATTCATTAAATTCCTTCTGGCCCCAGCAACAGGCTAGGAAGAAAACCTACAGCAAGGCAGGAAAATACCATTGCCAAATCCATCATGGTGGTTAGGGCGGTGGAGGTGGTGGAGCTTGGGACAAACCACAAGTGAATATCCCAACAAAGGTTTGTGCCTGGAGCTGATGCTGTTCCTTTAAACTTAGAAATGTGCCATGTCTCGGAGCACTGCCCAGCATCTTGGGGTGCCGAGGTGGCTGAGAGGGCACAGGGGAGCAGAGGAGAGGCAATCAGCTCCAGGGCAGCAGCCAGCCCCTGCTAACTCTAACCTAAGGCTTTAGCAGCAGGTTTAGGGAGAGATTTCCATTTGGTTAGCTAGTGGGAAAGCATGCTCAGATTGCAACCCTGTAGCTAAGTGATTCTTAGTTTTTTCCACTCACATAATTATGAAAAATGACTCTCATGTTCCCCATTAATGTTGCTATTAGCAGACAAGGCAGGGCTTCCCAGCATGAGCCATTCTTGCTAACAAGGTCTGTGTGCAGCACATTAGGGAGTGGACTACTCCCAGCTTTCCCAGCACTGGAAGGGATTTGCCATAGCTCCTGTAATGGTACAGAGCCAAATACATCTGCATCTCATCTCATGTCAGAGAAGGCAGAGAGATCTAGCTTCAAGGTCCTGATTAAAAGAAAAGAAGACCAGCAAGCCCAAACTCCTGCTTTTGGGCAAAGTCACCCTCCTGCTCTAACACCAGGTGGGTGAGAAGGACAATTGTGTTCAGGTGGGGCTGTGAAATCAAACATACTCACTCACTCACTCACTCACTCACTCACTCACACAAACAGGCTAATAGCACACAAACCCTCCCTCACCAGGGATTCTCTTCATGCTGCAAAAGTTACTGCCAGAGCTACTCTTCCCTTTTTAAGGTGGGCCTTGCTCCAGTGCAGAAAGGAAAAGGTCTAGCACACAGGACAAGCAATTACTGTTCTTCACCTTGATATTGGCAAGGCTTTCAGCACAGGCATCTGTAACATCCTTACAGCCAAAGTGGTGAGACAGGAGCTGTGCTGGTACAGAGTCTGAGTGGCCATGGACCAGCCCAGCTGTACCTGCAAGTTCTCTTGTGCCTAACTCCCTCTGCTGTGGCTGGGGGTGCTGTGTAAGCCCCAAGGCAGGACTGGGACTGGGCTCTCTGCAGAGCTGGCTGCCCAAGAATGAGGCTGATTCCTAAGGAACTCAGATGTTACTTCCCAAGTTCCTTGTGGTGCAGTCAGCAGGCAACTGCTCCGAGTGGGCAGAAAACTCCTCAGGAGGTGTTTTTCTTAATGCATGAATTTTGTTTTTAAAGCTGAGGAGATTTTTGCCTGTACCTCATTGCTCCCACCTTTATTTATAGTTTTTGTACTGCAATCCTGATTTCTCTAGACAACATCAGCTCTGTGGAGAGCAACAGAAAGCTACGCTGGTAATGCCAGGCATTGAGACATCTCTTTTCTTCTGCATGGCATGTGAACAATTGTATATTACAACAAATTTATATCCACATCTAAGTTTGTACAATGAACCAGTTAAGGATCTGTGATTTGGGGTTTCTATTTGTTTCAAGTGTGTGGCTGAATGTTCATAGGACAGTCTAGATTTTAATCCAAACTTTCACAAATTTAGACAACTGTCTCTGGTGCTGTAAAAGAGCATACAATCAGCACATCTGAAAATCTATACACCTCATGGGGCTGAGTACCTCAGTTAATCAAATACTGCAACCATCAGCTTTTGCTTGGCTTCCAGCTTGCTCCAGAGTATTTTCTGCATAGTTACAAGTTTGTAACTGCTAGAAAAAAGGAAACTTGGTATTTTAAACACCATGATCTGTACATTTTTTTCACTGTTTGAGCTTCACCTTTACTGCAGCTTGATTTTCTTTTCTGAATTGTTCATTAGGTCTAGATCTAGAGAAAACAAAGCCCTGTCTGTCTCAGCGATCCCAGACAGCAGGGAATGCAAGGCTAGCCTGGGGCCATCTGTTACACTGCAAGGAAGGCTTTAGGAAACAAAGCCAGCCAGTTGATTCATTATAAAATAGACACAAGTTATGAAGATTATCATGGAAACAAATCCTGTGAAGACCTCTTAAGTCCCTGGCTGCTGTTACTGTTACTTTTTAAGTCAGCACTGGCTACCCACATCACACGAGAAATACTGTGTAAGTCACAGATGCAAAACAGCATCTGCAGAGATCAGGACCTTAGCAATGGGTACATTTAGTTAATCTAAAATGATTATAATTGTTGTTCTGGAGCATGGCTGGTGTGGGACACAAGCTCAGACTGCCTGGAGGAAAATGGCCCCATGCAAGTTGTCACTGTCTCAGAGGTCAGGTGTTTCTCTGAAGATGGTGACAAACTGTGTACAACTCTGCAGACATGGGCATGTGGGACACTCTCTTGCTACACAGCAAAATGTGATGCAGAGGAACTTTGCTGGTAGCAGAGGAAGGACTAAGAAAATGTGAGGTGCAATAATTCTTCCCTAAAGTATACCAGTGATGAATCTTAGCTTAACCATCCTTCCAAGGGAAGGACCACAACTATTAAGAAGTGAATTTTCATCCATACAGTCCCCAGTGTTTCTTTGTCCTCAGCTCACCAGACTGCAATTCATGTGGCTACAATGGGGTACTTGTCATGCAGCCACACATTGTGCCTGGAAATAAATTCCAAACTGAGCAAGTTTTATGCAACCTTGTATTTTCAAAAGCACCTTACAGTAATCAGGAGCCAAGCATCAATAAAGACTTTTAATCACTGTAGTCTGTGCTATGCTGAAACTAAACACAATCCTATTTCATAAAAACCTGTGGTCATTCAGGAACAACGGTTTCAGCCTGCTTGAGAGGCATGTGTTCCCCCTCCAAATGCTCAGTGCCAAATCCAGTTTTAGGCTCTACCAAAACCACATGATCTGACACTTGAACTCATCCACAGGGCTGGAGAACAGAAAGTTGAGGTAGCATGCATGTTTCTCTGCAGGAAATCTCCTGGTGAAGTTTGCATGTGAAGGGGACCTCAGCTCTTGGGGCAAAAGTCTCAGCAGCAAAGTTGCAAGAAACTCCTGGCATCCAAATCAGATTCCTTCAGATGCTCATTCCCAGGCTGATAAACTAGTATCAGAAAAAGGTCAACTTTATAATTAAGTATTTCAGACCCTTCTCCCTCCCCATGTCTTTCCCAAATGAGAGCCTTTCCAAAGCAGTGCTTTGCTCTGAGTTGACCCCAGGCAGGGAAAGGACCTTTGCTCACTTGGCTTTTACATCCTGTCATAAAGGAGAGACCTCAGCCAGCAGGAAGGAATAAGGCAAAGCACTAGATGCTAGAAGCAGCAGTTACTTTATTTGCATCCCTGCTGTCTACTTTCGTTCCCACATTTCCTTTCCCTGGGAATTCATTGTGCCTCACCCCAGGAAGCTTTGGCTTAGTGTGAAATGAGAGACAGCTCACAGCAACAGGGAGACAAGGAGAGCACAAGAAAATAAGAAACCTGTGCTGAGGACTGTGAGAAGCAAATGATAGACATGCACAGGCGAGGCTGATCTGAATTCCTGGGCGACCCAGGGGGAGTGAAAGACCACCCCATCCCCATCTGCTCCTTCCTCTTTCCCCACTGAAACCCAGCACCCAAGGATGGAATAAAAGCAGAGAAACTAGAAAGGGGCATGGGAAGCTGTCAATATGCCACAGGGCAAGGAAGGAAAGAAATAGCGTGGAGGAGATTTAATCAGTGAGTGGGCTGTAGTGGGCTGTAAAATTCCAGCTGTGGTGAAACCTATAGCAGATACCCCCCTGCACTCTCATGGACACCTGAAGTGCCATGCAGAAATCCTCCAGCTCTTAGAAGAGGACAAAGCTCTAGAGAAAGCCCATCATTTTGTCAGTGTTTATGAATCTGTGCTCATACCTCGCCTATATTCAGGTTAATGAAGTCCTTGTTTTTCACACTCAGTGCTTGGAATACTCCTGCAATGAGAGAGGGACAGCAGTGCTATAAATACACCTCATTCATATTCATACACGAGCTCTCCCGCCCACAACCACGGACAGACGGACGAGTGGCCATGCCAGGGAGAGGGAAGGCTGGGTGCAAAGGCAGATTGCTTAGGATTGCTTGGTGGTGGTAGCTCCTCTGACAAAGCAAAGTCCTTGCAAGAGGAAATGTCTTGCTGACTTAAGGCCTTTAGGCAAGGGTCACTTCAGGACTTGTCTGGAAGAGGTGTCCTGATTCTGCTAAACAGTCAGATTTGGAGTATACTCTGAAATCAAGCCAAGCAATTTGCATTCCTTTAAAAATCTTATTTAACTTCTATCTCTCTAGCAATAGAATTTAATAATTCTCTTGCTACAGTCAAGCCAGAAAGTAAAGAGAAGAACAAAACCAAAAAAATCAGTGAAGAAAGTTGATTTTTCTTCTCATAGAGTGAACTGGGTTTTATTTGAATTCTCAGCCACTAGTGATCACTTTATTCAGCCATTTATCCAGCCTTTTCACCAATCTCTACTACTGCTGCTTTGTAATGAGAGTGACCCTGTGCCAGAAGTGAACTGAGACCTTGGGTGCCTTGATATACAGGGAACAACATCTGAAGCCAAAAGGGAACATGTTGTGTAAAAGGTACAGGAGATACCTTCCCAAGCACATGTCAATTTTCTATTTCCATGAGGCACAAGTAATATTTGAACTTTGAACTTGTGTGATCCCAAATAAAGCTCCTGGGTGAGCTACAAGAAGGGTTACAACATGGACTTTACCAGCATTCTTCACATGCCTTCAACATTGCTGCAGAGTTTATGTAGCAAGCTCTATTCACATGGGGAAATTTTCCATTGGCAGCAGAACATTTTTCACGTTACCGGAGAAAAGCCACCCTAAATGCAAATGCTAAACACAGCTCCTTTCTGCTAGCCTTGTACTCCATCTCAGATATTGTGCAACATGCTCAACAGCCAAAAGCAGAACAATCTCTTTCTCAAAGGGGATGAAATTCCAGAGGAAGGAGATACTCACGACTCGCATTCTCCAGGCGTATTAGGCAGTTCAGAAAATCATCAAATTCAATCTGGAACTGCTCATCAGAGTATCGGAGGACAATCAGTTGCAGCAGGTAATTGTTGAGCTGGTATCCTTCCCAAAGACACACACAAAGAAAAGGTGAGCAACCTCACATGTCAGGGGGAATCTACAGATCTCTATTAACTAATCTTGGAAGCCACTTAATGGGAGGATACTTGGTGGCACACATCCGTCAAGAAAGACATCTAACCACAAAGTTCCTTAAGTCTGCAATGAATAGCAAACTCTGAACAAGAAATTTTTCAGGCACTGCAGTTTCTAGTCCATGCACACTATGATGTATGAGAGACCATTCTGTCTTCTTGAATTCAGAGGGATTTCTGTAAAATTATTCTGCTTTGATAAAAATAAGTTGTGATGAAATACTAATGCAGTGATCTCTCTTCATAGCAGCTTACTTGCTATTCCTTCAGCTCTTGAACATAGATGGACTCTGAAGTCCATCTATTTCTCTTTCAAGGTCTGTTTCAAGGTCTAACCCTACACATGTGCAGCCCTGTTGAGTTTGACAGAGCTCAAGAAAACACAGAGATTACTCTGACTGCCTGCCTTTCAGGACTGGGGGTAACTGGGGCAAAATTCCCCTATTCAATGTGCCCAGGTTCTCCTCCTTCCTTTTCAGGAGCACCTGGCCTGTGATTGATTGTCCTCTTCACTCACACTGATTGGCCCAACAGCTTTCCCAGATAAAGTGCAGTGCTTGTCTTACCTGCAGCTTTAAGAGCACCACGAAGCTCATAAGAGGACATGGAGCCAGATTTATCAAAGTCAAATTGAAGGAAGATACTCTGTTATGAAAGGAGCACACAGAAAGCTCAGTACTAGCACATGAAAGGGATAGGAAGGCAAGGTGTTTATCTCCAACTGCACAGCATAAGCATTTAAGAAAGGTGATCTTTCTTCTAGATCCAGTCTGATTTTATAATGGAGGAGCAAATCTTGGTCCCAATTCTCTTTCTCATATAACAGGTTGTTGGGACTTAAACAAGTACTGCCAAATGCAAGCATTAAAAAATAACGAGTTGCTTTTGATTAAAAATGTTGTGATTTTTTTAAAGTAATTTTAACTGGAAAGATGTACTGTTCTCTGTCTTTTAACTCTTAACTGACACATTCTCTTAATCTTCTTTTATGTTTTTCTCCATAGTTCTGAACACTAGAGACAAATTTTTACATGATGTTAATATTGTCACTTACTCATTTGCTTCTAAGTATAAAAGAGCTGAATAGCCACATTCATGGTACAACCAAGAGAACTGGTCAAACAGTTTGAGGTTTGACCTATATATTAAGCAGTTTTCAAGCTGGAGTTAAATTCCATCCTTTTATTGAGACGACAAATACGACTCTCCTTTGGAATATGAGTTATTTGGAGCTGTCGTCACATTCAGCCTAAAATTTTCCAGCAAATATATGTGCAAATCTTCCTACAGGATACAAGGATTTCTCAAGCCCCTTGCTGAAACACAATGTGTCCTTTGTTAAAAGAGATGTGTCATTAGTAACCAGAAAAAGTGTTGGCCATTTTTGATGGGCCAGATGAGAAGCAAAGAACTGCATATTTTGAATGCTTTGGTGAAGCACGAATTCAGAAAAACCTATTAATGGCCATAAGGAAACAATTATAATGTCTTTTATTTGAATATTCAGTCTGTGATTGATTCTGCAAGCCTACTTATTCTTACTGCCATATACAGTGGTAGGAAAATATGTTTAAAATTAGAATCAGCATTTTCCCAGACTTCAGCACAGTTGACTCCTGAGAGATCAGTAATGAAAATGCAGGGGCTTAGGAAATGATTGTTTCCTACTAGTAATGAATCATCACTTTCTTCTGTACAACAGCAGTTATGGAAACTCCTTAAGTTTCCTTTTGAATGGCTTGCTTTTTAGTGTCCACTGCATTCTTTATCCCAAACATAGTTGATTCGTTTACAAAAATCTCAGTTATTTCCAGAAAACCATTATGGTTTATCATCATGGAAAGCTAAGAATGTCTCTGACTATCCAAAACAAACCCCATGCTTTTAAAACATTTGTTTTGTGTTAAAATTCATGGCTTGAACACACTCCTGTCTCCATTTTTGTCTGCTTTTGCCTAATAAACTGTTTGGGAAGTAGCTAATGAAATGGAGGAAAAATTACAGTGGATAATGTCACCTACTATCCATTTCTTCAGTTTTTCCCAGAAAACTTTGAACTCACTGAATTCCAGTTTCCCGTAGCCATTGGTCTGGTAATATGAACTAAGGAAAAGGACTTGTTATATGAAGGTCCAAATTCAGTCTGAACTTATCAGAGTAGTTCCCTTAAGCAGAAAATGTTTGACTGGAAAGCCTATGGTGCTGCTGAAACTGGCTTTGGAATTTCTCAAAAGGTAGAGCACCAGCAGTTACAGTCATGCCTGTGGCTGTGATACTGGAGGAACATTATGTGATATAAAAACACAGCTGAGCAATTCAGGCATTACATGAGGAAGAAAGATTATTCTAAGGCAAGAACAGTTTTGGATGTAAATGGGATATAAATGACTCAGAGAATTAAATTACCTGATTAAAACAAATTGCTACTGTACCCAAAGGAGTTAGACAACCAATGTGCTCTTCAGTATTTTTATCTAGAGACCAGGCTCTGTTGCAATGGCTCAACAAAAATTCATGGGAGTAGTGGGGTGAGACTGGCAAAATCTGGTCCTTGTGGTCTGAAATAAATGCCTGTATAGCAGTTCTAGGAGGCAATGATTAGATCTGCCTGGCCTTCCCTCTGCCTGAAGCGAGGGGCTTATTTCACTGAGTTAGTGATGAACTGAGCACAGTTCATTTCCAGGATGAGGCACCTGCTCTGAAATGCTAAATAAGGAATGGTCCCATTCCCTTTCCTTTTTCCATCTTGCCAGGACAAAGCCCTTGCTCAGATGGACACTGGCTCAGGGAGCATTCACAGAGGTCAAAACATGCCAAACGGCTATCACCTGCTGCTATTTGAGCTGGTGTCATTATTGAGGGCAGCCACAGATCCCAAGGACATTCTCACTTCTGCAAAGGGTTTTTTTACCCAGTCAGGTTCCTCTTCCCAGGATCATGTAGAACTCCGTCCTTGCTCCTCACCACCCCATGGTGACGGTTGCCAGGGAATTCAGTAGCATGTGACACAGAGGAGACTGTGCCAGCATTGACTTGGATTTTCATTTTTATGGTTTTGCTCTTCCATTGTGCTCCAAATAGCATGGCCAGAGTGGGATGATTGTGTCTGCATTCCTTGTGCTTCCAAAGCAGAGGAAGAGATGTCTCCCCATTTATTCAAAACTATGCAGAGATTTGCTTGGAAGCATTGCAAATCATGGAAACTATTCAGTTGTATCCTAAATAGTAAACCTAGAACTGCTGCCATGCTCCAGGATCAGGCACAGGCCCTGGCTCTGTGCCAATACCATGTAAGGATGAGATGTGAACATGGACCAGCTCCCTACTGAGCCTTGGTTTTTAAGCAAGGAAATTTATGACTGGTCCCATTTCTCATTGCACGTGCAGGGTGATTAATCTGCATTGAGTTTTAATATTAAAACCTAGATTTAACAGGATAAAATTCTGTCTGCTTTTGTTTTCTCTAAATGTTTTAATGGATATTATCTCTGTCATGGACTGGAGCAACAAAAGCAAAAGATAAGAACATCTCAGCTGAACAAGCAAGACATAAACCAAATATTAGATACTTGCCTGGGTAGGACTGTTTTGTCTCATGTGCAACAAAACTGTTTATTGGGAAAGCATACTGCAAAAGCAGCTCTACCTGAGGAGAAGCCATGCTCAGCAAACTCAGCAGGAACCAGAACTCTGCAAAGGACAAATGGTGGGGAAGCACCAGGGCTGTGATTCACCTCACCTGGTGCCTGAGCAGTCATTTATCACCCCTCAGTTAGGTACAGCCAGAAAAATTAATTACACAACCCCTTTTGCTATCTACAAAGGAAGTCTAGAAAGCTGGCTTAGATGTAGACACCTACACCACAAATGCCTAAATTTGGACAGACAACTCTCACCCACATGTCTGTTTCCTGGAGTCCCAGCAGCTAGCTGAAAGACCAGATTTTCCAGTTTTTAAACTGACTGTCAAAAAAGAGCTTTGTTATCAGCAATTTTCACCACTGCTGATCCTTAATTTCTGACCCATAACTTGCATGTACAACTCTGCCTGGTGAATTTACCCTTCCAGACAACAGACTTTTCTTGAGTTAAATTTTCTAGGTCTCTTTCAAATAAACAACAGCTTGAAAAATGCACTGTTCTATTCAGAAGTAGCTTAAGATTTACTTCTAAAGGTGGTCAGCATTAAAGCATCTGCCTCTAAGTCTGCAATATAAAATAGTTTGTGCTGAAACTCTTAACCTTAAATTTCTAAAATAAAAATCAGAATAAAACAGTCACGTATTTTTCTTTTCTTTGGGTAGTGACCTGCCATGACATTACCAAATCTATTTCTGACATCCACGACATATAATGTTATGGACAATTATATTCATTCTTCATTTAGCCTCACAGGCACTTATTTGAAAGGATACATCCATAAGAGAAATGATGTTTCGGCATGAAATGAGACTTAAGTTCTTGAATTTTATATTCTTTGCTGAAAAAGAACAATAATAAGAAAGAAACCATGGGCAAAGCTGTCTTTTATAAGAAGAAAGGAGAGAATAGGACTCAGGAACAGAGATAGCTGACTCTTAGTCCTCATTGTGGGAGGGCTGTGAACTGGAAGATGAAGGCAACTCTCACCCCAGAGAAGTCTCAGTCCAGACAGAAGATGCAATTACTGGAGACATGAAATTCTGTCCTTGATTTGTAAATCAGGAGATGAGGTTCAGGGAGTGACATGTTTCCCACTGTACAAAGGACTCGTAGCAGGATCATGAGCTACATCCAGGACTTAAAAGTCCCATTCTAGGGCTTGTCCTTCCACAGCAGAGTGGCAGTGCAATAGAGAGCTGGCCTCACTGAGCTGACATGGATCATGCTGGAGGCAGGGCAAACTCCTGGTTAGATCATGCACCACATGCTTTCCTGGCTCTGCCCTCTCTGGCTCAAGAACACCAAGCTGGGGTCATAGGACAGCCCTGAATTTTCTATATGTGAATGAATTAAATGGCAGATTTTATAAAGTTACATACAACCTTTAACTTAGAAGTTGTCGGCACTTACTTTTTTTTAATACAGCATTCAGAACATATTCAAGCTCTTCTGCAGATATTGCCAGGTCCTGCAGAAAAAAAAAAAAAGTGAAGCATCTGTTACTTTAATGTTTCTGTAATCAGACCTACTAAAAACCCCAGAAAATACAAACATCATTAATTTGTACTTTATTGCAACTCAACAAAAGAGAACCATACAAAACCCAGAAAAAGCTAAAATATGTAAGGGCTGGGTAAACACAGGAGTGCTGCTGTGCATAAGTCTGCCTGAAAGAGATCTCAAGTGGGAGCTGTTGATTCAAAGAAAACTCAACTGCAACTGAACATTAAACCAGGCAGGCTCCTTCAGAGCTTGAGTTCTAGCTTTGGTCCTCCTGCTTGTTCACCAGGGACTGCACCCTTATCCATCGAGCCATAAGGCATGGTGACATCTGGTGCCCAAACAACACACTACAACTAAGCATACTCCCAAAATAATTTGTTACATGTATCCCTGGCGCTATAGAGGAGCAGAAGTATTTCCCTTCTTTTTACATCTTGCTCTGACCCGAAGTGTTTTGCACTCACCTTTCCTGAAATCTGCTCAAACAGTGCCCGGAATTGTTTTTCTTCTTCAGTTTCTTCTGGGCTTGGGGTTGGATGTAGAGGCTGCAACACCAACCACACAAGTCCATATAAGAATTATAAAACATGACATTTCTCCTGCAAATGTGCACCCCGGACCAATGTATATCTTAAAATAAGGGTACACATGCTTCTGAACTCTGCCGATCTGAGGCCCCCCAGCCACCTCTCTACCCAAGGGGAGTCCCACCCTCTCATTTCCTTCACCTGGCCAAGTGTACAGTGTGCCATTGCCTTGGTAAAAACCAAGAGCACCAAGAGAATAAAACACCTCTCTCTCCTCTCATCCCACCCTGCACCATTCTGTTTCCCCAGGCCTCCAACAACCACAGCGCTCTTGAGCTCTCTCCCATGGCATCATTCTGAGATGATGAGAGCAGCAGCCAGAGGTGGCTCACTTCAGCATGTTACCCAGCACACATTTATTTTGCTACAGAACATGGCCCTGAGATCGCGGAAATGAAGATGTCGTTGTTCGCTGGGTCCCCGGAGAAGAGTTTTACTAAAGAGGGACAAATTAGATCTTGGCTTAGCTTGTTTCCATGGAAAGGCACACCACAATTAATGGCTTATTTGCAGGGATACATTTAAGCAGGAGCTGACTCAGACCCAGCTGCAATTAGTGCTCAGCAGGCAGACCAAGCCATTCAAAAGCAAAAAGAATTCAATCATTTCAGTAGGCATGTGCATGTGTAAGCATTCCCTCTCAAGTCCTGTGGATACTGAGAAGTAAAATAAAGATATTTGTATGCAAAATTAATTCAGGTCTATTCAGGTCTCTTGCTTCTTATTTTTCACAATAAATAAAATGTTAAAAGATGTGAACAGCTGTGTGGCTCCCAGTGCTAATGGGTGGTGCTTTCACTGCACGTGTGGTGGCTGACGCCACCTCTCGTGCTGGCTGGCACTGACTGCCTTCAAGGGGATGGGAGGCATAACAATTATGATTTTGATTGTTACAGCTCTTTTAAGCAGAGCTTAGCATTTCAGTGACATACACAAAGCTGGCAGTAGTGTAACATTCCTGTGAAATGAACATGGTTTAGCCAAAGACAGCAAAAGCAATGAGTGCTGGCTTCTGCTGAGCTATTCCCTTGCTACTTTAACTCTGTAGACTTACCTCAGGAAGATCAATGGCAACGTTTTCATCTAAATCCCTGGAGAAAACAAAACCTTATTTGGTATCTGAAGGTATTCAACATCTGCTTAGGGTGGAAGCTTGATAATTACCTTTTCCCCAGGTGAATGATAAAATGGGTTTTTTAACATAACAGGTTATGTTTAGCTAAAATTCATCAAACAAGCAGACTTTTGCACTGTTTAAATTTTGGTATAAGCCCTTAGAACAGACATTAGGCAGGATTCAGGGAGGACACAGCTGTGCATGTCATCTGCTAAAGAATTCATCTCATTCTTTGTTCATTATTCATTGTGTTCACATTTTTCCCTCAGTATGCTTTTTTAACATAAAATTTTCTTTTGGACAAATTTTGGGAGGAAACAAACAGGAAGCAAACACTGCTGTATTCACAGAGACCTAGACAGTGCCAGCTAGCAAGTCTTCCCTGTCAAACATCCAGCAGATTCATCATGGCACACCCTATTTTCCCACCTTCTCAACTCCTCTCAAAATAAGGTTGGGTTTAGCAAAAACGGGCAAGTACAAACAAAAACCCCCAAATGATCAAGAGCTTGCCATGCTGGGTCTCTGCTGTAGGGCTGGGTGCCTGGCAGCCACACTCTCCCCAGCAGCCAACAACCCCATGTGCAGGGGAGCACTGGAGGGCCCAAAGCTTGCTGCTGACTTACTCAGTGATGGCCTTCTTCTCAGAGAAGATCCTCAGGCAGAAATCTGCCTCCTGGTGCGGCTCAAATGTGGTTGGAATGAGAATGTAATCACCCGGTGGCAGCTTGAATCGGTGGGATACTTCCCTTAAATTGATGTAGGTTTTGCTCCTGGCCTTGGAGGCGTGGTACCTGAAGAAGTCTTTGCCCAAGTGTCCATCTGTGCCAGGGCTCTAAGAGGGGAAAAACAGGCAGCGCTGCACAGGCCAGGGTGTGCTGAAAGCCATAATCAGCCCCTTCCTAATCACAGAGACAAATTCTGCCTGGCACAAGTGTCACCCCAGGCTGTGATCCTGACTCTCATTCCCTCTCCCAGGTACTTACAGTAATTTAGCTCCCACCTTATGGCAAGGACCCACTACCACTACTACTCCTTTCTCACGCAGAAGGCAGTCTCAGAGTACTCTGGGATGTTGTCTTCCTACTTAAACATGCTCTGCCATTAAACACCACCATCCCAGATAGGACATCACAGAGCAGTGACAACAGATTCACTAACCTCAATGCCACTTGGGGACAGGCAACAGTGTGTGATGCGCCCCAGGATGCTCAGAAGAAGCAATATTCCTTCTCCCTGAGCCATGCAGGGGGTGACAGAATCATGGGGCTGGGGGGTCTGTCCTAGGAACCCATGGCCCTGTGGGGACTCCTAAATTCTCCTCTGAGAGGACTCCATCCTCCGCAGGCTGTGATGTAACTGTTAGGTTACTTACTGAGGTTATTTTAGGTGCAAGGGCCGCAAAAATGGGGCAGGGGAAAGTTCCAAACAGCAATAGTGCAGCTCCTGTGCTGCAGCAGCAAAGGAGTACCTCATAAATAGAGTAGCCAATGGTCAGCATTTCAGCTCCAAGCTTCTTGAGCTTACGGCGACCCTTTTGCATCAGTGCTGCTATGAATGTGCATCCATCTTGTCCATCATCCTTCTCTGTCAAATGCAGCTTGATTTGTGGATTTGTCCAGAAAGTCTCTGCCAATGTAAAGAACACCAGACAGTTTCTTGACTCAGAAAAATAAATCTCCACTACTACTACAAAAATACCCCCACCAAACCAAAAAAGACAATAAAGAAGAGGTTTCACTCACACTTAGTTTTTCCATTAATCGTTATGCTTCTTTCCACTAAGCTTTGCAAAAAATAAGCCAAATCCAAAAGTCCTTCATGGAACTAGGTGTAGGAAAGATTTTAGGCCTGGGGCAAGTTACTATAATTCAAATGAAGTTGTGAGATGAAATTTTGTTAAAATTTCATAGCTACAATGATCCCATAGTGCTGGTACCATTCTGCACTAACAGAATTCAGACCCATGACACAGCTTCAGAGGAACATAAACATGTTGGCTGATCTGGGCTTTTTGTCTCATTTTACACTTGCTGCTGCAATTTACCTGGCTAATTTGAACTTTGTGCTGCTCACACAAATGTCATTAACAGGTAAATCAGATCCAATGAACCTGAGAGCAAAATAAGCAAAGTCTTTCCCCACAAAGTCTCAGGTGGGACCATATGAACATTTATCACTTCGTTCATTGCTGGTTTGTTCATTTGAAACAGCCAGTCACAGAAAGGTCTTATCATTAAAGTACAGCACTCTTAAACCACACAGTGGTTTGAGTTTCCTCATTTGTCCCTTTAGCTGGTTCCTGTCAGCTGCACTGCCTTGCACCCACAGCTCTGGCTACAGAGCTCCTCTCTGAAGAGCTATAGTTGAGGGCAGGTAAAGATTTCAGTGCCTGCTTCTCATTTTCAAACTAGTATTTACTTACCTAGGAAATTTCTACATCCTCCTGCGGTGGCTCCCCGGACCCAACTTCCTTGGTGGATGGCCACTTCCCATTTGTGGGCAGTGCTGTCTTCCAGGGCATCTGGAGTCAGGTTGCAGATCTCAACTTTGTCAAAATGCACTTTGAAGTCTTCAAACTTCATCCTGAGAAAAAGAAGTGGTAAGGAACAGGCAGCCATTCATCTTTGTGAAGGATGCCCAGCAGAAGTATTTATCCCCCCCAGGGCCAGATCACCAGTTCATGCAGAGTAGTTTTGGTGACCATGGATATATGTCAGCAGGAGAGCAACTAGCTTTCCCTCACTTATACTCTAAGCCTGAGGGTAGCCTTGGTAGTCTGAACTTCCCTCTGTAAAAGAGCTGATGCATTAGGCCTTCATGAGGGCAATTTGACATCTAGACTTGTTCTCTGCTCTGAACTGCTGTCTGGAAGAACCTCCCTCTCTCCCTGGACTATAGAAATAACACACAGAAATGGATCTCCTCCCTAACACAAGCTTCTGTAACTATCCTTTTCCTCCTGTGGCAGATGCCTAACAACAAAATGGAGTAGCAGGAGAGCAAAAGCCCTCCAAGATGCAAGTTTATCTGTGGCAGAGGCAGACAGGACCCAGCAAGCCTCCAATGTGCCTCGTCCAACAGAGCTAGTTCAATTTTTCTTCCTCATAACAAATAGATGTCTGTGGTGGTATTAATTTACACTTGCTGTGGGCCATTTCACAACTTGGTTTTGGTGTGAAAAGAAACAGCAGGGTTTACTTTGCTGAGTTCTGCCCTTTCTTGTCAGCTATTGCCAGATATTGCTAGCCCTAGGCACTGCTTATTCTCACTCTGATGCTCAGGACACTAAAGCAGGAGCAGCATAGCAAAATCTGTCTCTAAATGGCTTGCTTTCCTGGCCACACAATGCAATTTTGGGCTCTTTGGAAATGCACTGCAAAAAAGAGGAAGGGGTTGCCCTTTATAGATTTGACTTCAAGGAGGTAAAACACCTGTTCTGATTTCCCTAGAGCTGTTCTGCGTTTGTACTTATGAAGGGAAAGGAGGATTCTGACCCTCTGATCATAGGAGGGAAGGGACTAGGACTAAGAAGCGGATTCCTTAGCCAACCACAAGATTCCCCTTTGCATCTATGAGAAGCACCTGGACAAGACCAATCTGAAATGCTAAATGTAGCTTAAACATCTTTGAGGTAGTTAATGAGGTCAAAATGTCCTCAGCCTGTCACCATGAAGATTTTCTTCAGTTCTCACAAGTCCAAAGGACAAAAGGGTTTAAAAGGGATTTTTTCCCATTAATTTCACTGTTTATTTGATGCCTACTTGCACACTTTTACCTCCATCACATGGTCAGGGCTTAAGTTCTGCCCTGTATTGAGATACTTGCTGGAGTTACTCGGGTTCCATGTAAAGTCTTTATCTCCTTTACACTCACCATATAAACTACAGCTGTAACCAAGTCAAAAACAGACAAAAAAATCCCACCAAACCCAAAGCCCAAACAAACACAAAAGCTTTTTGAAAAAGCTGCAAATGCCCTAAAGCATTTGCTATGCCAATAGAAAATCACTCAAAATATCTTATGTAAAAATACAGTAACGGAACAGCCACTGGACCTACTTCCCTCCAGTTATCAAAATTTGTGATAAAACATCTTGTGTGACTTAACGTGCTGCACTGTCTATCTCAAATAACTTCTCAGGCCTGAAGCTGAACTTTGGTTTAACTTGCAGGCAAAACCTGGAATAGCTCCATTGCATATCTCTCTAGATTTACCTATGTGTAAAAGAATTGAACATCTGGCCTCAGAAGATGTGACCCAACACACTGTCACAGCACGATCAATACAGGGTGGGGGAGGATCATGTGCAAGTCAGCCATCTGCTCTGTCTGAGATCATGAATTTGGCATGAAGAACACTTCACACTTCTAAAGCAATTTCCACCATGTTGGTTTCCTTTTTTTCCCCCATTCCATTCCATTCCATTCCATTCCATTCCATTCCATTCCATTCCATCTTTTCATCAAATTTTCCACAATTTCACATGTATCTTGTTGCTCTTTTACTTTATGCAACTAGTAGAATGGCTTCTCAGGACTCATTCTTCTCCCAGTGCATGCCCAGAACGAATCTTATAGCTGATACAGTGCCATACAATGCTCCCTTTTGTATATCCTGCCTTTGTTCATGGGAAGGATTTAAGGGGTGTTACATTCATGGGAGACACACAGTATTTGAAATACCAATGCCATTAACTAAACTGATTTTTGAGGGCTTTTGTTATTAAAACAGGTACAGGCACATATACAGAAACACAGAAAACAAAGGGAGTGTTCTACCTGTCCTCTCTTAGGCAGAAACTGAGAATTTCATCATGCAAAGGTTTCTTCCTTTTTGCTTGTTTTGGCCACTTGCACCTTGATTTCTGATTAGAGTCCCAGACTTTAAGAACCTGTGTCTTACCAGAACTCTCCATCATCCCGTGCTGCCTGAGACAGGCGTCTCTGCTCCGATGGGCTGACTGAGCGCCACTCTGCAGAGCTGCAGGAAAAGGAAACCAAGCTTTACTACAGGCATGTGGCAATCCATTTTCCCTGGCTCAGAATGACTGGCAGGACATAACAGCAGGCTGCTCTTCTCTCACATGTGTTTTATTTGTGCAGCTTACACAAACACAGTTGCATTTAAGAGGTTTCCTGATCCCGCTGGCACTCATGGTTGCAGAGACTAATTAATGCAGCCAGAAGCAGCATCAGGCCAAAAATCCCAAAGCTGCTCCAGAGTGGTCTTAATATGAGTTATTGACATTGGGACTGGTCTCAGGTGTTTGGGTTGGAGACAGTAAGGCTCTTGGTAAACCTCAAGATGTTGGTAAGTAAACACTCTCCTTAAACCTGTATTCCATCTGTAGCACCAGCATATTTTTCACTCTTGTTGCTAATTTAGGGCCAGATGTTTTTTCAAAATTGAGTCAGTGGGAACTGACTGCACAGAGAGATTCAGTGGAGTAACTGTGGCTCCAGGTTAAGCCTTTGCCTCCTTTACATGCACCCCTTAGACTATAGCTGTGGCATATCAAAACCAAACAAAAACCTGATAAAGCTTTTCAGGAAACATGGAAGTGCACTAATGTATTTCCAATTTGACATAACAAACTTAAGGAGTAGAAGGCACCTTGTGTTGTGGTTTTTAATTCCAGCAACCACTGCAAAATGTTAATACAGGCTCCTGTATTGACCTGCAAGCCCCTCTGCATCCTGAGTTCCAGAAAGCCTCCCAAGTGCAGAGTCAGAGCTCTGCTTTGCAGAGACAGCCTTTTTGATGAACAGCATAAACTGCCAGATGCCTGTCCTGATCATAACCTCTCCATCTTTTTCAGATTTAAGAACTCATTATACACGTCAATTATCCATGTTTTTCTTCAAGATAAAGGATCTGAGCTGATGTGGACATATTTAATTTACTTCTGAGCCATGATAAGGACAGGGAAATTTAAAGTAGTCCTACAAATGGTTACATGTCTCAGCAATATTAAAGGGCCAGGCACGTTACGGTTCCTCTCCTCTGCGTCTATGTGAATTAAAAAAAACCTCAGTAGAAAAAGTGAAACAAAAATGAAACAATGAATATGTGAAAAAATATACTGAAAAGTGTGTGCTGGAGAGGAACGTAGTGTTTATTTTTTTACCACGTATTTTTTTCATTTTGTATTGTTTGCACTTTGTTTACCATTAGTAGTAAAACCTGACTGGTTTTCAGACCAACCCTGCTGTGTTTTGGGCTCCTTCCACAATTATAATGGCCATTTATTATTATTAAGGTATTACTTCTGATGTGTTTAAGAAACCCCAAACAATAAACAGAGAGATGCAAGCTATTCAAAGAGGGTAATACATTATCAGTTTCAGCTTATCTGTAGTAGGACAAACAATGGATGTTGTGTTTCAAGTACTACAGCAACAGGCTTGTAAATATTTAATCAATAAAATGTGTAACTTTTACAGTTGGGAGTGTATTAATATTAACTTATCTCATTTATATTCATGCATTATTTCTGCTGATGCTAGGTTTTGGGGGCTAAACAACCTTGACAGTGTCCCTGCATTGTGCTGCTTTGAATGTGCTGATGGGGAGATGCTGTGGGGTAGAAATACTGTTAGGCACATGCAAACTCTTGGTTTAGTTTCCTGTGGAGCAGCTGGGGCTGCAGGAAGCCAGCTGTGGAGCAGAAGCTGGGCTATGGCCTTTGCAAGGCCAGTGTGTAAGGGACAGTGCACTCACTTGTCACTCCAAGGGCCGTTCCACTCCACCTGTCCCCACGGGTTCCTTATCCTGATGAGCTGCACTTGTTGGCCCCTATAGCTCACCTGGGGAAGAAGGAAATGCAGAAAATATCAAGTGCCAGGATCTAGGGAGCAAGGCTTCCCCAGTGTGCAGAGGCTGGTGTTAACAGTTGGGAAAAAGGTGCAGAGTGCCACTGGAGATGTGGGAGGGAGAGCTGGATTGGAATTTGGATACCTTCCCCAGGATAACCTCCTCCTGAGGCTGAGGGGACACTCCCTTATCTTTTCCCCAGGTGTCTCCTTGCCCCATGCTGCTGGACATACCTCCTCAATGCCAGTCACAGAGTATGCATGGCCTTTCACAAGGCCAAACGGGGTTCGGGCTTCTGACTCGGCAGCACTGCTGGTCTGGAACAGGGGAAAAAAATGTGAATTAACCTCTCTCTTCAGAGTGAGATGACAAGTGGTGCCACCTGGTCCTTATTAAGCACCAGGCTAACCAGTGGCTAACCCATACTACAAACAGGGAACTTGTCTTTCTGTTCAACCATGGTGCAGTGGTCCCCTTTTGGGAAAAAATATGGAAGGTTTTAAACATTATTCAAAATGAGGTTATTCCAGGGTGGAATTCCTTCTCTGCCCCTTTGATTTTGTTTCATCTACATTTGTTTCATCTACATCTACATTTCCAGACTGAGATCAGGTGTTCAGGCTGTCTCATTTCTTGTAAAAAGGCTTTGATGGACAGTGATGGTGGTGAAGGATGCCATCAGCCAGCTGAGTATCACACTGCCTAGTCTTTGCAAGCAGCAAACTTCATCAGGAGGAAAAGTGAAACTCAAACCAGAAAACACTAAAGCCCAAAGCTGAGGGCACCAAGAAATTGAGACCCCATTTCTTACTTACATCAATAGAACAGCCCACCATTGAGCATCTTTTCAGGGCTTTTCCTAGGATTTCATAGAAATTGTCAGGAGCCTCCTTAACATCATATGTTTCTCCTATGCCCCCAGTGAAATCCTCCATGGCCTCTATTGTACTGCCACCCTTCAGAGACTCGTAGCTGCCATTCAACCTGGAAAACACACACTGACTGTAGAATTGCTTTCAAGATATCCATGTCTGACAGCTTTCTCACAGGTGTGTAGAATTGCAGCAATAGCATTGAAGTCAAAATAAGTACCCCAGAGTGTACCCAAGCAGTAGTATTGGGGTTTTTCTGCTTTCATTTTTAGTTGTATTTTTAATTCATCCATTTCTCTGTATCTTTATGGCCTGGGGGTGTTCTGTCTTTAGTGCCAGTTGTCAGGCTGGCAAGGGCAGCAGCAAATGCCAGAAGCTGCTCACTCGAATTGTGAATACCATATGAACAAACTGTGAATAATGTATGTACAAGTAGCAAATTATGTATGTGCAGTGGGACTTACTTGGCATAGGCTTTCTCTAGTAAGGCACTCCAAAATTCATTGAGTTCAGCTGAGTGCAGGAAAACCAGCCGGCCCTTGAAGGTGGGCAATCGGTCATCAATCACGACATCCAGCCACTCGTTGTGCTGCCAAAACTGTTTAGAAAGGATGGTGCGTGAGCTTGCTGACAGCACAGCATTTCCTGAGAGCAGGATTCTGGTGTCCCAGAATTTCTAATTGTAAGGCTTGATTAGATGACTTGTAAACCATCTGTTTCTGCTCTGCCCTGCAAGGCTGCTCTCTAGGAAGGGTGATCTGTCTCAGGAAAACACCAAGGCTAAATGTGTAGACCTGTACTGTAGCTCCTTGCCTGGATTATGTCAATCACACCAGTGTTTACCACATAATTCAAAACTCCTTTAGGACATACGTGTGTTACAGGTATCAGTTCAATTCCTTTAAGGATTTATATCCTAAGTGAGGTGTGTGTGCCCAAGAAAATATGAAATTATTTCTAAAGCCATGTATCTGTTCACATAACAAGAGTGGCTGTGTTTGTGCCTGTATGAGGCTGATGTAGCCTTCTAGTTTGTTTCTCAAAACATGAACAACACTGTAAGCTCAGAAATCCTACTTTTTTTGGTGTCTCCTCTGCAGTACCTGTCAGCCTCACTGCAAAATAGACAATGAAATGTCATGACAGAGATGGGTTCATTCTGTGACAGATGTTTACCTTACCTGGAAGTGAAATATTCCAGCGTAATCTGGCCCAAAATTTTGATCCAGTGGCACCACTCTTGCTAGTGTCTTTTCATTCAGTGTGAGAGAAGCTATGGCTGCTAAAAGCCAGCAGTCACCTGTGGATTGAGAAAGGGGAAAGAGGAGGAAAAGGGGCCAGAGGAGATGTTAGACAGTTAGCTGCCACTTCCCCTGAAACCCAAAAGACAGCTTGCATGTCCCCAGAGAGGCTGTCCCTGCCTGGCCAGGACAGACTGTGCCTCAGTCTGGAGGAGCTGGTAGACAGAAGACTCCCTTGGGCTCACAGTAGCCCCAAGTGAGGATCCTTCCCTGACCCTGAATCCCACTGCACCAAGATGGCCCCTGGCATGGATGGGCAGGATCTATCCAAGAAGCAGCCGTGGGCCAGGTGAGCCTGGGCAGGACCTCCAGCTCCACTGCTGCCACCAGCTCCAGCGGGACAACATCCCCTCCTCTGGGAGGACACTGCTGCTGCTGCTCCACACAAACACACAATCCAGGGGGAATCACTCACCAAGATCCCCTTGACAAATGTCAGTTCTGGTGGCTCCTCCAACGATAAACTTGGGGTCTTTGACAATGTCCTGCAACAGTGAAACAGAGAAATTACTTAAAATTTCTAAGGAAAATAGGAAAATATCACCATCACTTTGAACCAGACTGCCAGCAGTGCTTACAAACCCTGTGTGCCACACGAGCTGTATTATCCTGCAGCAGTGTTGCCACCACAAAACAAGATGGGGAATCCTTGCTAATTAATTACAGTGTAGAGCAATTAAAGAATCAACTATCCTCATATTTTTCATAATTAGTTGGCTGCTAATGAAAGGCTGGCATTCTTTATTCATCTGTAGGCAATTGTTAAAATATCATAGCACAAACTCATCCAGAAGATTGATGTCAGGCTGCAGCCCTGGTTAACAAGGCTTTTTGTTAGCTTGCTTTCCTCCAATGGCTGAAAACAATAAAATTGGCAATTTACTTTTAACTGAACTAGTAAGCCTTTTATTTACTTGCATGTAATACCTGGAACATACAGTGTCTGACAACCATGAGACAACTTCCTCCTCAAAAAAGCAAACAAAGACAGCTTCAGTCCTGCTAATTTTTAGGAGGAGCTAACACTTCCCACCCCATGGGGTCAGAGGTCAGAGGGAATAGTGCTCATGGTGCCATTACAGCAGTTCTCAAGCATTCATTAGACTGGTTTAGTTCAATTACTAGTACCATGCCTGGATAGAAAAATTATAGTGATAAACCAATTAATGTGGCAGGAATTCTCTTCTCCATTTTCCCATGAACTGTATATTGAATGTAATTGATTGAACTGAATGGAAAAGGGGAGAGGAAAATATCTAATATATTGCCGGAGGAATATGCCTGCTGTTAATCAGCCTGCCCTGATACATTATTGCAGACCCTGTGGCATGAAGCAGATCCTTCTGCCTAAGTGGCAAATGAAACAAATTAATGGGGAGGGCAGGGGAAATAGAAGAGCACGTTCAGTCATTTAATCCCTGCCTTTGCCTAGATTAAATTGAGTTGCTTTGCGTTCATATCACTGCATTTTCTCAGACCATAGGGCAGAATATTGATAGCTTTGTTCAGCTTCCTGAACTTATTGCTGAAGCACCTGCTGCTGGAGCCAGGGCACTCCCCTCAGTGAAGCAGCACGGCTGCTGTGGAGCTCCCCCTGCAGAGGCAACATCCAGGAGGAAACTGGTTTGCATAATTTTTGTTTGCCTTTGCTGGGGAGGAGGTGGTGGCCAGGTTGTGCCTCAGGCACAGGTGCCTGGGGAGGAGGTACCACAGCACAGCATGTCCCCAGAGTGTGGAGCAAAGGGAAGCAAACAGCAGCTCCTCCTCACCTGGCCCGCCTGCTAGTTAAATACACTCAGTCTCGTTGGGGCTGGGCATGAACAATAAAACCACAGCTCATTGCCTTGAGACATTGATATAGCAATGGCTGATAAAGTAGCTGATGTTCAACAACACACTGTTTTATCTCCATTGCTCTCAGGAGATGTAATTCTCATTGCAACTAATGCATTTAGCTGTTAGCAAGAAGCCCTGTGTGTTAGCAAGGGACAGGATAAAAATCCTTTCCACTGACATGGGTTTGATTTGTGACTCATTGTTTATAACACATCTCTGTAACTCATACATGGAAAAATGTTTTCAATCTCCTGTGTCTAGAACAATCAAAAATAATTTAAAAAAAATCAATAAAAAGGAATTAAAAGGGTCTTGACTGGACTTGTGCCACATTCTCTGCTGAACAAAAGAAAACACACTACAGTTTTTGAGTGGGTGTTGCAAAAATAATGTTAATTTTAAAAGGACTTTCAGATGGTATAATAATCTATCAGGACTTTTGGCATGTTAAAGGAAAAACCCAGCATTCACACACAGCATACAGTAATTTAAGGCTTCACCTGCACAAAGACATTGCCTGGAAGTCGGAACATGCAGTCTTCAGAGAGATGAAACACAGTGACCTGTGACTGTCCTGATGCTGCATTAAAGCTATGTTTCTTTAAACCCAAAAGAAAAAACAAATTGCATCCCAGTGCCTGTCTTGCACTGGTAGAGGGCATCCATAGAGACCTAAAGCACGCTGGGAGTGAGATTGTTCAGGTGATTTCTGTGATTACATTTCTCTGCCTGGTCCCAACCTGTCCTACTGGTTGTCCGTGGCTGTTCATATTAGGAATATTTCTTTCTTATTTCCTCCTGTAGACCATAGACTCATCTGAAATTGGTAAAACCCATTTGTCTTCCCTTTTATGGGTTGGGTTTTTCTCTTTCTTCAATTCATATGTCTACTTTCCCAGACACTGAGCTGTTGAATTAAGGAAAGGAAATATAGTGAGAAAAGAGTCTTATGTTCTTCAGATTGTTCTAAAATTTTGATAAAGGGTAGTTTGAATTTGTAATTAAAAAAGGATTTAAAAGGATAGCTAAACAAAATCACTACCTGCCTGAATCTGGGAGCACTTCACTTATGTAGAAAGTCAGATATTCTTCTGATGCAGATCCAGGTAGCTCACTGATTGCAGTGGGAGATTTACAGATTAGTGCTAGTTGAAGCTCTTGTTCATACTGCTACAAACATGTATATATGCAGATATATGCATGTCAAAGTAATGAGAAAGCCTTCTCTACTCTCATTACTAAAGATTAAACTCTAACAGATTGTAAATCAGAAGATTTAGATTATTTGTCCCTGCAATCACCCTCATGTTCTGTGCTACACTTCAACCAAGCTACTGTAAAATACTGGTGGGAGATGCAGTAAATACCAGTCACCATGAAAGAAGCTGGAATACAGATACCCTGCACAGAGGCCATGATTTTGTGCTCAGCCTCTCCAGCTGTGGCAACTCACCTGGCACATGCTCCAGGCCAATGTTCCCTTTGCAAAGTAAAATGTGTTACATTGAAATTGTTACACCACCTCTATTTTGCTGCTGCTCCTGATGGATAATAGAAATGAAACTGACTTAGTTTGAATGCTGAGGAGCCAGAGCAGAGCATAACTAATACCCTGTCCTTACACATCCTCTCAGCCTCCCCTGAGTTTTATTTCTCGCTGTGCAGCTCACAAAAGTGCGTGGGGGGAACTGGAGTGAAGGCAGATGCCATTTGAGGTAACTTACTCATCCTGGAAATGTTTCCAGTTCAGCACACAAAGATCCTGAAGAAACCAGACCGTTCTCCACTGCCCCTGTGTACCATACACAAGGGCACACAACCTCTCAATCACTCCTGGTCACATTTTACACCAGCCCTAAAAAGACAAACTAGCACCTGAGCGCTGGGCAAAGGAAAACCATTCTTTAAGATTAGTGTCCATTTCTGATGTCTCTCAGCACTCTAGAGTCACCACACCCAAAGCATCTCAGCCTCACGGCCTCTCCTGTGCTGGGAGGCAGCCCCACAGACCACCTGGCTGTCTGGAGCACACATAGGCAGCAGTGCATGTGGGGGCTGCACTTAGCATGTGTTGGGATCTCCAATTTTTTCACAACTGAAACTTGTCCAGGAGTAACAGCTTTAATTTTGCTCTGTATCACCACTATGTTAACTACCAGATGCTGAGGCACTGAATGCTTATCACTGGGAATTAAGATAATTTAAGCCCTTCTTTAAGCTTACTTTGTTCTTTCTCTCCCTTGGTACCACTATCACCAAAGAAAAGGTTTTTATAAAGGAAGCAGCTCCCAGACTATGAAGAAAACCCAGAATAAACATCAGTCCTTAGCAAAGAAATGAAATGTTGCCACATTTTTTTTCTGTGGTTATTAGTTACAGGGTGAAGTGAGAACAAGGAACCGGGAGTGATGCTGGGTTTATGATCTGAGAGCATATGACTGGTGCAGCTTCAGGCTCCCACTGTGTTATTAATGGCTGTTATGCAAGATGCATTAAGAGATACTCACT
The DNA here is from genome assembly GCF_028769735.1 of Zonotrichia leucophrys gambelii. Taxonomy (NCBI): domain Eukaryota; kingdom Metazoa; phylum Chordata; class Aves; order Passeriformes; family Passerellidae; genus Zonotrichia; species Zonotrichia leucophrys. The sequence goes on along the minus strand of NC_088172.1, from coordinate 64,694,932 downwards.
GAGCCCTTGGCTACTGCTGAATGGCTCAGTAACCACGGCATGCAATTGTAATCTCTCAGTGTTCCCTGATGGAAGTGAGCAGGTAAGACTCTAGTACTGTCAAAGTTAAAAGGTTTGAATTTTTGAAGTTGATCTCACTTATGAATTTCCTACATTAACAACACCCAATTTTACACAGTTAGAACATTATCATAATGTATTTTACCCTTAATTCCCTGCGTGTCCTCTTACTTTCATCTTTTGTCTGGCAATAATGTAAGAGAGAAGCCGATTACAAGTCCTTTATGCATGCACATAAATACACATGCATAAGTGTGACTGTACAATGAGCTACACCTGAAACATGGGGTGAAGCCTTCCAGCCCTTTCATCCTGCAACTTGAGCTCTTTGTGGGGGGCATCCCAATCCTGAGCCACTGCTCCTGAGGTGGGAAGGGTTTCCCCCCATGTCACTGATAGGTTGGACGTGATATACACGCACGTGATCAGGGTCTAAGAAGAAAAAAGTTTTTATTCTGCATGTTCTCTAGCTTATATACTCTTAACAAAGCGTGATCTTAAGTCATTAACTACATTACAATAACTTATTATATTCATTGGTGTAAAGCAATTAACGTCAATATAATTGACAAAAGTTTTACAGAAGTTTAATAAAGTACATATACACATCTACTTAAGCACGTAGTCTAGCTTACAAAAATTTTAATGTATCTTTTCTAATCAGTTTCCATGCTGACAGCTTTGTCTTCTTTGCTATAGATACACCCGAAAATCATCAATTGTTATTTCTTCTATTAACTCAGCTTTGCTTGCAGGCTAGCTGTCAAGCCCCTCCATACTCCCACACCTCATCTCCACATTTCCCTGAGCAGGGGGTGCTTGGTGCCCCCCGCAGCCCAGCTGCCTGACCTCGGGCGGGACGGGAGGCACGAACACAAGGGCATACTCACCCCAGGCCTCTTCCAGACGAAGGGAATGGCTGGGTTTTCCCTGAAGAAGAGAGATGAATTGCAGGCAGGGAAGTCGGGGTCCTCGAAGAGGACACCCCTGCGCAGGCACTCCTGCTTCAGCTGCTCGTAGCCCTTTCCCGAGCTGTGCGTGCCTCGGGCACCGCCGGGATGCGCAGCCGGCCGCGGCTTCGAGTCCTGGTGCAGGTAGGGCATGTCTGCCGCCCACCTGCCCCGAGAGACAAGGCTTAGCCGCTGGTGGGGACAGAACGGGTGGGAAAAGAGAGGGGAGCGAGGATGCCTCACGTGCCTTGTGAAGGGCGAGGGGCTGGGAAGGGCTCTGTGGTGAGGGAGCCGGCAGTATCCTCCAGCCTCCTCCGTGTCACCTCCTTGAGCTGCTGCTGCTGAGCGAGACTGACCTGCACAGCACCAGGGACAAACACCCTGAAAGCAAACAGGGAGGGAAGGCGGCCGGTCCCGGACACCCAGGGAGCGGCCCGGGCTGCCCTGTCCTTCCTTCCTTCCCGCGGCTGCCGGGCCCGGAGGGGTGTGAGGGGTGTGCGCGGCCCTGGCACCGCTCCCGGCCCGGCACGGCCCCGCGGGAGGCTGCCACGGCCCGGGCTGGCTCCGAGGTATGCAGAGCTCAGCCTGGGCCATTGGGCTGGGCTTGGGAGGGAAACCAGAGCCCACGGCGGGCTGCGAGCTTGCCTGACTCTCCCTCCCGGGCGGGAGAGCGGCCTGGGCTGCCTGCGGCCCGGCTGCCTTGGCGGGCAGGTGTTGATCCCGGGGGACGTCATGCAGGAGGGACAGCAGCGACAAGAGATGCCGTGGCCGTGGTCACTCTGCTGGCAGGGTGCAGAGCAAGGGCTGGGTGTGCAAAGCTAGTGGGGAGGACTTGGAGCAGGATACATCCTGGGCGTACACAGCAAGAGCATTAGAAAATCCCTGAGGAGGGATTCTGATGGGCCGCACACTGAAGGAGTGTGCACTGTATGGTGTGATTTTAAAACAAATACCGATTGTCACTGATTTCCAGGTTTCATGACCTTGTTCATCTGGAGGGTTTGGAGCACAAGTCTTATGAGGAGCAGCTGAGGGAGCTGGGGTTGTTTAGCTTGGACAAGAGGAAGCTCAGAAGGGCCTTATTGCTCTCTACAACCGCCTGGAAGGAGGGTGTAGCCAGGTGAGGCTCCTGTCCCAGGTAACAAGCAGTAGAACAAAAGGAAATGGCCTCAAGCTGCACCAGGGGTGGTTTATATGAGATACTGAGTAAAAATTTCTTCATGGAAAGTGTTGTCAAGCATTGGAACTGGTTGCCCATGAAAGTGGTAGTGTCACCATCCTCTGGGATATTTAAAAGATGTGCAGATGTGTGCTCAGGGATGTGGTTTAGCAGTGGACTTGGCAGTGCTTGGCTGGTGGTTGGACTCAATTATCTTATTCGTCCTTTCAAACCTAAATGAATCTGTGATTTTTCTGCCTACCAGTATTCACCTGCACCACTGTATCTCACATTGGACAGTAAAACACTGGCTGGAGAGAATGCCAGACAATGCACCATGGATGCACTGAAGAAATAACACTCAGAGCCAGACATAGACATTCCTCTCTGCTTGGAAAGGGAGGAGATGCCACCCTCTTGGAACAAATTGCAGTTCCTGTAGTATAAAACACACCCCTGAGTACAAACAGCACTCTGCCTCCCTTTGCTTTAATTGGCCCTTTGGTGGACCAGTTTAGCCTGCTGCCAAGAGATGATTTATGGAGAGCAATTAGGTGAAACAGAATTAGTTCCTCTCTGTTCTGCTATTTTTCACAGCAGTGCTGGGAGGAAAGCTTTCTTTTTCAGAACATATATTCCCATGTTTATTCCCCATAATTGCATCCATTGTTGATATCTGCAGACTCCTGCTGAGACCAAGTTCCCATTGTGCAAATATGTGGATACAGTCCAAATTTGTGAGAAGAGGCAGGCCTGGTGCTCCAAACTTGGCCGTCATTCGACCAAACTTTAGGTTTGCAGAATAGAGTCCAAGTTACTCATGTCAGCTTTTTCCACAGCCACTGAGAAGACCAAAACCTCCAGAAAGTGACTCACTGTGTACTCATCCTTGAGATCCCTCTGGAGATGACTGTGTCCTTCATTTGCCTCTAGACAGACCCTCACGGGGGGTAGCTCAGGGTAGATGCCCATATCAAATGCATAGAGTCAAGTGAGAGAAATACCAGATAATAGGTTAAGGCAGGTAAAAGGCATTTTAGTGCCAGCACAAGCCCAGGGATGTGAAATACTCAAAATCTCATACTCAACCATCAGCAAAACCAGGAACTTTATCCACAACACCTCTGTGTGGGGCAAGGCACATTCTCACATACCAGAGTAACATGTTTAATGGGGAAGGAGACCTTCAGTGTCCTAGACACACAGACTGCACACGTGCTGTGTCCCAAGGAGGGTAATCATGTATCACCTCAGGAAATTTCTTCCTTTCAGAGTTCAGTTGCAGATGAAAATGTGTGGGCTGAGCTCTACAGGGGCTTGTCCTGCTGCAGGGAAATGCATGCAGATTTTCTCCTATGCGAATATTCTGGTGTGCAATAAGAAATTTTTTCATGCTGTAGCCTTTCTCCCAGAGGGCAGGGACAGCCTTTCCCTCTCCTCGCCCTGCTGCTTCATGTCATGGCACTGCAGGAAAATTCATGTCTCTGAGATTTCAGCCTTGGTGTCAAGGCACTAAAAGTGCACAGGAGAGATGGTGTCTGGGGAGTGTGGGTGGAAAAAAGAGGAACGAGCAGAAAACACTTATAAAATGTCTCAGTTTTTATGAAAATACAATACCTTGCCTGACATATGTTAAGAATCACAGGCTCATCTCTTGAAGGGCAGAAACAAACAAATCTATGTATCACCTACATGCTTACCCCACTCCAGAGTTTTACAAGGACAGAGCAGTTTTGCTCTTTTGCCATGAAATCCCCTTTTGGAAGCAGTGGGAGAGCATTTTCCCCCGTAGATGACTTGTTATTCCTGCCACTTGGTGCTCTCTGCAGGTATTCAGGCTGGGAGGGAAATGCAACACGTCCTGTGATGGTCTCTTATGGACAGACACCAGCAGCACAGTCCTACTTGCTCAGGGGAGCGGTGAGCAGGACTTGAGCCACTGACCTGGAACACCTTTGCTCCTTGGTGGGTAAAAGCAGGGTGTATTTTAACACTCCCTGGAGCAGCAGGTGAACACAGAAAGCAAGAGGCTGTGACACCAGCCTGTGTACATTTCCATTTGGGACGCAGTCCCAGCAGACATATTGTGACATTTAAGCAATACAAGACAGTACTGATACGAAAGTCTTGTCACACTGAGTAATAAAGTCCTTCCTCCAGGATTCCACTGCCTCAGGAGCTGTGGGTCTGCAGCCCACCGGGCTGTCCCAGCAGGGGGATGGAGCAGGTCTGTCCTTGGGCTGTGCAGGCAGTGAGTGAGAGCCTGCCAGCGTGTGAAAGTGCTGCTGGCAGACAGGGAGCTGTCAGATCGAATGCAATTAATTCCTGGTGGGACTGCTCTGGACACCATTAGGCTCCTGCAGACTGCAGAGATCTCTCTACAAGCCACATGACCAGGCAAGATTTCAAGGTGACATCATGACAGCATGAGTGACGCACAGGCTGGCAACATATGTTAAAGCTGAGCACCATTTTCTTCTGGGTACCATCATTCAATGCCTGTTTCTGAGACATAAGGAGTTTTATCCATTACCTTCAGCCATGGGAGCAAAGCACTCAGGGAGTGTGAGCACCAGTGCAATTGCAGCTGCCCACAGGCACTGCCCTCCTGCCAAGACACTGCTCATCCCATGACACCAAGAGAGGGGGCCAGATGGGCATTGTGCAGAAGAAGCAGTGCTCTGGCAGAGGGTGAGCATCCTCTGCCAAGAGCAGAGGCTCAGGCACACTTACTGCTAACAGGAACTGAGTAATTTATTTTTTTTATAGAGTATTTTTTTTCTCTAGAAGAGACCCTTATTCACTTTCTAGCATAATTCATGGGATAGAAGGTGACACAAAGGCTTGATGTAGGAAACTATGGTTTCCATTTCTTGGCCTCCTTGCTTAGCATCATGCTATAGCTCTGGCTTTCATCCTCTGCTGTTCAGCATCTGGCACGTGCTTTTTCTGAGTCACACTTATGTAATTCTTTCCCCATTACCATCAGGTAGACTGGTCATTCAGGATATAAAGTTGGTTATTCAAATGACAGCAACTTAAAGTCTTTCATAACCCCGTTGTCATTACACTTCCTGATCTGTCAACAGTTTAACATTGGAGGATTTATCCATAGCCTTTGGCCTCACTGACCCCGTGTCCTCCAGTGCTTGTTACCTGCTGGCTAAGCCCCTTTAATGTCATCTGACCTTCTCTAAGGACTGATTTAGGCTACAATATTTCATTTTTTTTACTCTTTCTCCAAACTCTTTAGGTCTCTCTAAACCAGGACAGTGTTTGAGAGGTACGACTGGTTTTGTCTAGGTGTCTTTATTGTTCTCCTTATATTTGCAAAGATTTAAGAGGAGATGTTTAATGCACTGAGGTACCACCTGTGAAACTCAGCAGCTATCTGTCCTTTCTCCTCCAGATCTGTATGAAGTTACATAAAACATCTTTGTTCTGTCTCTGAGATTAGTCTCATTTCATACTGCTTGGCACCCTCTGATCCTGGCCTTGATTTGAATCCAAATGCCACAGTCACAGTCACATGAAACCACGCTGTTTCTGATACTTTCCATTACTTTGGCTCAGTGCAGTGCATGGACTTTTGCCCAGGAGCCTGGCAGGCTTCACATATGCTCCTGCACACATCTTTGCTAACTGGGGACATCTTCTATTGCTCCAACAACAGCAGAGACCAGATAAAATTAAGCCCAGCTTGGGGCTGTTTTTTTAAGGAAATTTGTGTTGTCTTCTGGAAGTAAAGTAATATTTTCTCTGGAGAAGACATAGCTTGCTACAGAGGGGCTGGAGTATCTTCCTCTCCTTCATTTCCAGGCAGAAGTGAAGCAGAGGGAAGGAAGATGAGAAAGGACAGCTTTAGGGGTTCTGAAAGACTGACAACCTTATCTGAGGACTGGACAACCCTACAAAATGTTGTGGACAACCTAGTGAAAAAGGCTAGACAACAATGAGAAAAAGGGTACAGAAAATCAAAGGGAGGGTTTTTAAGAAGTGCCCTTTAAAAATCTTGCAGATTAAGTGGAAAAGAAATACCTTTGAGGAATTGCAGGATATCAAAATCTCATTCAAGGGAGGATCCTAAAATAACAGTGAATGTAAGAAGTCTGGTTGCTTTCACTGTGCTGTGCAAAAGCAGTAGGTTCTCCTGAAGAGGCATCAGTCTCAGAGGTGGTCTTAGGATTCATGTGTGCTCACACCACCTGAGCTTTGCTGTCATGCCCACTGCTGTGGCTGGCTGAGAGATGCTGGTGTGGCCCAGCCACACTGCAGGGCTGAGGGCAGGGGCAGCTGAGCTGTTACCATGGGTGGCTCCCCCACCACAGCCCACCTTGCCCAGCTTGCCCTGACGCTGACAGCGCTGCAGTGCCAGGAGGCAGCTCTGCTCTGCCTGCTTCCTTTTTGCTTTTACACACCCAGAAATGCGAAACATCTTTTTGTATGCTTGGGTAAGTAAGGACAACATTATCTGTGCTGGCAGCTGAAATATCATCATTAGACAGCCATCTAAGTGCTTTACCCAGCCAAACAGCACAGCTTTCTGAGCTGTTGTTCCAGGCTTTTGTCAGAGCTAAGCACACAATGCTGCATTAATTCATCACTTTGGGGGAGCGGCAGCTTTGCAAACAAAAGAGGGCTTTTAAGATTATTTTTATTCTTAAGACTGTGAAACACCAAGTGGCAGTATGGGAGAGGAGCCAAGTTGCAGTATGTCTTCAGCTCCCTGAGTCAGAGGCAGTCCCTAAGGGAGCTCAGCTTTTCCTGGGACTAAGAGAATAGCTGCAAGAGCACAGAGCACTCACTTTTTTACTTTTTTTTTTTTTTTTTTTTTTTTTTTTTTTTTTTTTTAATGACAGGAGTTATGGTTTTCAAAGGCTTTCATCAGGGTAATTTGCCAGAAGGCAATGTTAATCCTTTTTTCATCATGAATATTCAGGGCTCAGTAATACTGTTCCTCTGATTTATCCCTCAAGCAGTAAGCTAAATTGTTATTTCACGTTTTTACAGTTAAAACAGAAAAAGTAGAAAAAGAAGGAAAAGTAAAAATAAAAATTAACCCAAAACTGCAGCATGTAAGCCTTTGCTTAAGAAACATCCAGCAAAAACAAAAGAGCAGGAAGTTCTGATCTGCCTGGAGATTGACTTTTGCCGCTCTATTGAAACCCCAGAAACTTTAAGTTATGAGCTCTTTCATTATTTCCTGTAGAAAAAAAAATTACTGAATACAAATTTAACTTTCCCCTCCTCTTGCTTCCAGAATTACTGGTTTACCAAAGGGCAGTACGGTAATAGCATTTCCAAATGTTCCTGGCCGAGACAGCCGCGCCGGGAGCGGCGATGTGGCGGAGCCTCCGCACGGCGGCAGCTTCGGCTAAGAAGAAGGGAAGGGAAGGGAAGGGAAGGGAAGGGAAGGGAAGGGAAGGGAAGGGAAGGGAAGGGAAGGGAAGGGAAGGGAAGGGAAGGGAAGGGAAGGGAAGGGAAGGGAAGGGAAGGGAAGGGAAGGGAAGGGAAGGGAAGGGAAGGGAAGGGAAGGGAAGGGAAGGGAAGGGAAGGGAAGGGAAGGGAAGGGAAGGGAAGGGAAGGGAAGGGAAGGGAAGGGAAGGGAAGGGAAGGGAAGGGAAGGGTCCAGCATAGCCAAACACTCATTAGTTGTGCACCCCTCAAATTAACGCCAACCTGACAGCCCTGCCCTCATCTCGGGTTGCAAAAGGGTCTGTAGATTGTGTTTGGAGCACTGAAAATTGCGGCTGCTGTCCCAGGACAGTTGCAGTTTTGCCCCTGTAGCTGGCTGAGTGGGAGCTGCTGCAGCTCCAGAAGATGGAAGAGTCCCATAATGCCTGCAGCGAGGAAGGGGCCAGTCTGTTTCTCACTAGTGAACTGCACAAACTGCATATCATTAGAAACACCCCTCGAGTGAGGCAGGAGATCACCACAGACAGTCTGCTCAGAGGAACACCACACAGTGTCCAAAACTGCGGAGTCCTGCTGGTTGCAACTATTTGCCCATCCAGGTAGAGGAGCAGGAGGAGGGGTGGAGGTATTTTGAGAGAGGCTTGGCAAAAGATAAAGGGGAACCTAAGTTTGTGCAGGCAGCATGGATATCCCATCTTCTAAAGGTCTTTCTGTGGCTATGCTTTGAGTTTCCAGGCTAGGAGACAACAACTATTGTTCATAGTGCCCTGTGGACAATTTGGCTGGAGTACAAAAATTACAACCAGACTTTCGAAACCTCAGTAGTGACAGAAAAGGTCAGCCACCAGAGATACCACTTAGGAGATCCCCAGGGAGTAAATGACTACTGGGCTTATTGCAGCAATACTTGCAGTACTGAGGGCAGCCAGATGTTCGTGCTGGAGGCTTTTGGAGTGAATTTTGTGGCATTTCCCAGACAGTGGTCACCTGGCTGCTTCCCTTGTTCAACTTGGGCAACAGCTTGAAGACCTCAGTGGCTGACCCAGCTGGCAAATATTGGCACAATGCAAAATCCCTCCCTGACACGAAGGTGTCTGCCAGAGTTCTGATAACAAAGCTGGCACCAGCTCTTTCAGGCAGGCATTTTGCTGTGCTGGTGCTGCCATCCCTGCTGCTCTGCCTTATCCACAGGACTGTATGAAGATAGAGTGAGATCAAAAAGGTAAACACACTGGGCTGGGAGTAGAGAAACCTGGCTGTTTGTCCTTGAGATGGTGCCAACCTATTGCATGACTGAAGGTGATTCATGTCACCTTTTTGTGTCCACTTTCACTCCCAGGACAGGCTGCTCTGTCCTGGCTGCTTTGGTCTGGGATTGTCTCTTGCTCCTCACAGGCACAGCCTGTGCCAGAGGAAAGGACCCAAATCAATTATATGTTGCTGATGTAACTGTTAGACTGAAAAGTATTTTAAGATCCTCAGGGAAGGAGGTTTCCTCTGCCCACACACAGAGTGGGCCCACAGTCATGCCTCTGTGTGCATGTGCAGGCTGTGCACAGACCATTCTTAAAATGCTCTTAAAAACTGCAACTTCCACTGGGACAGCTAAAAAAAAATAGGGCTACAAAAATTTGAAGCCATCTTTACTCTCAGGGCATGCAAACACAAACTGTGACAAACCAAATGAAATTTTAGGCTGATTGTACCAGTGTTAATACAAGTTTCCCTGGGAAGCTGGAAGAGACAGCAAGATGGTGATGCTCTCTTCTCCAGCAGGGAGGATCTGTGGCACTGCCAGAGTGAGGGCATGCCAGGCAGCTGGCTCAGCCAGGGCACCTCTCCCGTGGGGAGGGAGCACCGTGCCACACCAGCCCTTCCACCTGAGTCAGCTCTCAGGCTGCCCACTCATCATGTGCATTTTGGCATCATCCAGACAGACACGCTGTTTTCCTCCACCCCAGCACAGGAACGGCACACGTGATCCTTGGGGTTTATGGGAGCCAAGTTACCAAGTTTTCCATTGCTCCTTGCTGTGAGAACCCATGGCAGAAGCAGGATAATCCCTCTCTTTCATCATCTGTACTTTGAATGTCATTATTGAAAAGCATTTTTGCAATCCTCTTTACACAAAAAATTGGGCAAGCTGAGTACATCTCTCATGCTCATCAGAAGCTTTCACAGAAAAGTGGTTCCAGCCAGCATGGGCAGAGGTCAGGCATACAGAGAAAACACAGGAAAAATCACATGCAAACCTATTCCTGTTTTATTAAAACAGCTAAAAAAATATTACTTCGCACTGCCTTTCCCCACTAGAGACAGCAAAAATAAGCAAATAAAATCAGGCCCATGGCAGCTTGCCACAATTCTCACAGAATGGGAGGAAAATTGGTTTACTAAAGTATAGAAACTTGCCAGAGTGGTACTCCTTTCCTACTTATTCAGTCTGGGAAAAGTCACCAAATACTCTGTCTGCAGCCGAAGTTAGAACAGAGCCCATAGGTCTGGCAGGAGACAGAGACACATTTTAGACCCCAGTGCAGAAACTCTGCCACAGTTTGTGCATGTACCCTGATTAAAAGAGAAAAAACCTGAAACACAGCTAATTAGTATGAAGAGCCTACCCACAGTTTTTGAAAATCATTCATATTTTCCATGGTTTATGTTGATTTTGAAGAGTTATCAGCATGTTCCTAAATGCTCTGTGCACAGGAACAATGGTGAGGCTGAGGGTTGGGTTTGCTGAGTGTGTTGTTTCTTTAGTGTAGCACTACTGAAAGAGTAGTCTCAGTCTGTGCTGCAAAATGAGCCAGCATAAGCTGGCCTCTGCTCAGACATCTCTATTTCCACAGCAAGCTGAAGACAGTCCCTTGGAGAGAAGCATGAGAGATGCTGGATCAAGCAAAATTCATGAAGCTATCTCTCCGAGGGTTTCCTGAGTTAGCAATCTCACCTGGACCATTATGTTCTGCAGAGGCCAATGGCCACACCCTCTGTTAATTCATTTAATTGCTCTTTGTACCAAGACCTTTGGTCTCTGCAGCATCCTGTGGCAGAGTCTCCCACAGTTCCAGCATGCAAAAGGGTTCCTCCTTTATATCTGCAGACTGATAATTTTACTGGGAATGCCCTGATTCTGGCAATATTACAAAAGAGTGATTCAAGACTTTCTGTTCACCTTTAGCATTTTATGTTTATACTTCCCATACCAGTGGATTCTCTACCTAATTGGAATGTCTTGGTCTCTGTAGGCACTCTGCTGCTCCACAAAGCTTTTTCCTGTCTGTTTCACAATCAATCATTCTTCCATTCCATCCCCACAACTGCCCCACCTGTGGTGACCACTGCAGCAGCTGATGAAGCAATAGTCCCCAGTCTTCCTTTTGTCATATCCTCCCACACAGGCATTCTCTTTTGCCTTTCCTCCCAGTCCTTTTCCCAGGACTTTCCCTTGTTAAGACTCAAGGCTGTGTTTCCTTACCAAAACAGAGAGAGGGAACGTTGTGAATGTTGATGGGATGTAGATGTTCACTATTACCCATGTCAACTCGCAGGCTGCATAAACAAACTGTTTGTGGCCTGTTTCTCACTCAAGGCTTTTAGGCTTAATAAGAGAAACCCTCAATTTAGTAATGAATTATATATGCCATGTACATGCTATTATGGCTAAATTAGCCATACATATATTAAATCATAATCTATGTATGTCAGATGTGCCAGCTCAGGTTAGGAAGATGTCTTTTGAAGGTGTGTGGTCTGAGCTTGTGAGCAGAGTAATTTATTATCCCTCCTCCAGGTCTGCTGCCCCACAGGAGACAAGAGCATCATCACATCTGGCCCTTTTGAGTTCAGATCTCGGAGCTAAATTCGGGAAAGCTGGAAAACAAACAGAACGAAACAGAATAAAATATTTACTATTGTCTCCACACAAAGTGCTGAATTTTATACAGCTTTTCCCAGAACAATTCAGATCAATGAAAACACTTTTTGACAAAGTGGAGACGCAATGTTCTTCTGCAAAAGAATAGCTGCCTGGTCGATCAGTCAAAACTTTAGCTTGGACAAAAACATCTTCCCATTCAAGGCTGGATTACATGCTGCTGTCTGTAGGGTTAGTGTTCCTCTGCCACGGTTTAAATTTCTGAAGCTTTTTTGGCAGTATTTGCATGAAGAAGTGCTGGAGCACCATCACCAAGAATTTTTTTGTGGGGCAGGGGAGTGCTTCCACATTAGCACTTCACAGCAGTGAGGCTGACCCGGAGATCTGATCCCTGGGATGGCTGCAAGAAAAGCCATAACTGCAGCACCAGTGTTTTTCCACCCCTTTTTGCTCCCTCTCAGCAGCTACCATGAATAACAAGCAGGAAAAACAGAGGCAGGTTTTGAAGAGAAATGAGGGCAGTGGTGGGGGGAGGAGGCGGGCCTGGCTTATGCAAGAGTGGGTATAAGAGGGGGAGCCGAGTGCCCCTCCAAAATCCGAGAGTGGGGCAGAAGGAGAGCGCACACCTCACCGCTGAACGACAGGTTTGAGAGCTCTGTGTTTCTTTGTGCCTTTACTGTGGCTGCTGCAGCGAGAAGTTCATTAGAGAACGTGTGGGCCACAGGCTTATTTTGGATGGGGGATGCTTGTAGAGCAGCCTTGCTTTCACCTTCTTGGGTTCCTTGCTGCCAGAAAGCTTTTTGCACAAATTTGGCCCAGTGCAAGTTCTCTGGAACAACTCTCCTTGAGGGGCAAAATCCTTGGATGCCAGAACTGAAGGGCCGGATAGAGACTCTGCTTTTTAAAGTCGAAGCTCTATCTTTAAGAACACTCCCATTCCTAAAACCATGGCAACCCAACAAAAAAAGCCTGACAACAGAGTCCACGTATAGTAAGTGGAATAATGCTCATGCACTCCTTCTTAAAAATATCTCGGAAGTAAAATTAAAGACTAACTGTAATTAGGTATTACTAGGATAAAACATGTTGCAGGCGTGGCAGGATACATTCTTTGTAATCTGAAACCTTCTCCTTTAGAAGAAAATGTTAAAAGATAAAAGACAAAGATCTAAGAAGTGTGCTGGTGTGTGATGCATCTTAATAGGGAAATATTAATTGAGTGAGCAAACACAAGCGACTGGCAAATGAGGGGGGGAGCTGTATCTGAGCTTTGCTGTAGTGCATGAACATAAGGTGAAATCAAAGGTTCTTCCTCATTACTGGGGCCAGCCCAGTTCCCAGCGGCCCAAAGCAAGAGGAGACTGTGGTAAAAACAGCACATTGAACATTTCCTGGTGAAACTTCTGGAGAAAGCTAGGTATTTTAATGGGATTACTTTATTGATGTGGGGGGCAAGGGTGGGGGGCAAAAGATAGACTTCTGTGTCCTTAGAGACACTGACCATTTTTTTATCGACAGAAAACAATAGAACTGAGTGCACAAACACCAAAAGACACCCAAGGATCAACTTGGCTGGAAACCCCAAGAATATTCAACTAAACGGAACTTTCTTTATGTGGCAGAGCCCCCAGACTCACATGCTAGATTTGTTGTTCAGGTGACTTCTGTTCTTCAGGGCAGCATCCCCTGCAGCCAGGGCTGCCTGTTTAGGGCTGGTACTTACAGCACAAGGAGACCAACAGCTGCAGCATGGCTTGGTCATGACCTTCAGGGGAGCTGGAAGCAGGAGACAGCCAAGCAACAACATTGTCTGGATGCTACAGAACAAAGAAAGGCATAATGATCTAATGAAAAAAAGTACAGTGGGTGAGGGGTTTGTGATTTCCATTTTCAGTGTTTATTGTCCACAGCAAACATGTAAGTCTGACAGCTGTACTGTAAGTTATTAACATCACTTGTAGCATATTAGCCAAAGCTAGTAATTATTTTTAATAAGGATACTTTTCAGAGTTTTATGGAATACAAGGTGCCCTTCCATGAAACATCTTTCATTTGTGTGTCCTTGATACAGAGAGTACTGGGATGGGTTTTCTTTTTACCTGTGCTCCAGCCTCATCTAGAGGGATGCAGCAGACCAGCTCTGCTGGTCATAGCTCATAGGCTTGGCATGGCCTGGCCATTTGTGTGCTCTGCTGGTGCCTGCTTAGTGCCTCAGGGGGACCCACATGGGGGGTGTGCAGGAGATACAGATCTGGGCTGTGCTCACGTCCCACCTGCAGCTCCACTGGCCTCTGAGGGACCAGCTGGCTCCCCTGCTCTGCCTGTGGGAAGGAGTCTCCAGGGTAGAGGGGAAAGAAGGGGGACCTGAAACCTAACTTGATCTCTTAGCATTTAGCTAAGCAATATGCTTTTTTCATTTTTCATCCTCCTCCCTTTGCCTGTATTCTTTACTCAGCTAGAAGCTGTCTGGAGATGGTACAAATGCTCAGGGATTGTGCTGTGGGCAGATGCTTCCTCACCTGAGATGTTCAGGCAGCAAGAGGACAAAACACCTTGAATTTTTCAAGCTGTTTGTTTAAGCCTTCAGTGCATGTTATACAAGCCTGGGCTCAGAACCACTTTTGGACTTCATTATAGTGAAGGTAATCAGATTGTTTAAATGAAAAGCAGGACTGCAGAGACAGAAATTTCTCATCTCTTTGGCGTTAGGCACCTGGCATACAGCCCTTAGGCTGGCGGGACTCAGCTGTCCCTGTCTCCACCTTCATCTCCACCAGCTGCAGCTGCCCAGGCACAACATCCCTCTCTCAACATGCAGCTGGGCACTGCAGTACAAATCATGCCTGACTGGCCCTCTAAAATCAAAGCACAGATGATAAATCAGCCTTACTCCTGTTAGAGCCATGGGATTTTAATTACTAAGAATAAAGGGCACTGAACATGACCCAGTCTAACCAATTGCGTTTATCCCTACCTTGATTCACTGTTTACGAGCTTAAATAGGAAGAAGGGGCACATCAAAGTTGAAAGATTGTTTCAAAAGCAGCACAAAGATCTGCAAATCCCAACCCCTTTTCCCAAACAAGACTTGAGAGGCTGACACTGAGACGGATGAAGTCTTTGTGATCCAGCTTTGGCCATCTCCTCTATTGGGTTTTCATCTTCTCCATTTCAACACTTCTTGTTCAAGAGGAGAAAGAACAAAGCCTTGACATTCTGAACAGTTCAAGAGGGAAAGAAAGGGTAAAAATTGAGAGCTTAATAACTTTATTCTGCAGTAGCATATATGTCTCACACACTGGTGGGTCCCCAGGCTGCAAGGTAGAGATTAAAGAAAATTTATGTGTGAAGTCAAAAATCTGATCACTGTACAACAATTCCAAAAATCTAACTGTACAACAAATATAAGTACAAAGAAATCTGCATTCCTCTCAGTCTGGCAAAAATGAGGTCTTTCCTATAATCAGTTATTCTGTGTAGCAAAAAGGCCTATGTCTGCCTTGGTAAATGTGTAACTGCAGGCTACACAGGTGTGCTGGGTCTGGCTAAAGGTTGTGTATCCATCCATCCCTGGAACTTTCTATGCAGCCGCTGTTGAGCCGGGCTCAGGTCTCATTGGCCCGAGGTAAGTTCTGTGAGCCCCAGGCTGTGATGTAAAGCAGCTTTGCGCAATGCCCACAGCAGCCGCCCAGAAAGGGCAGAATTCCACCGCAGCCTCACCGCCGCGAGGGGAGAGGTGTGTGAGGAGCTCGCCTGAGGGACAGCAGCTTGGAGGGGCAACAAAGGGGTGACACCCCCAGGACAGAGGCGAGTACGCGCTTTTACTGCACTTGCTTTGAATGCTGCTTCTCCAGCTCAGGTGTTGATGCTTTCCCAAAGAGCTTGGGGCTCTCTTCTTTAGCCAAACAAACCACGCTGACTTTCCACAGATGGGGCTTAGGGTAAGTGCTTGGCAGTGAGAACTGCTCCTCTTGCTTCTGCTCATAAAACAAAAGCTGGACAGAGCTGGGAGCTCTGGCATCCCAGAGAGAAGTGACCACTGGGTGCCAACAGTGCCTAATGGCACAGCCTGCCTGGGTGGCAGAGGGTCACCCTCCTTGCTGTGCAGGAAAGACTAAGTAATGCCTCAAAAGAATTGTATGATGGAGAAAAAAGTGTGGGCAGGGAATTCCTTCTAATTTGTGGCTTTTTTGTTTGTTTTCCTGAGCATGCCAATGTGAAAAAATGCATTGAGGAGTCTAGAAATCCACTAGCACAGTAGCCAGGCTAACTGTGCAAGTGAAGTTGGGAAGGCACCTTCCAAGATAATTTTTTAGTCAGTCCCAAGCAGTGAATATCATGAACATCATAGTGACATGCTCTGTCATGCATGTCACATGCTACCTGTGAGGCTGGGGAGGTGAAGAAGGGCCAGGAGCAGAGGGGACAGCAGCATGGCTGCGCTGCCCACACAGTAATTTAGAGGATGAGGTGAGAGTTAATGGGGAAGAACAATCCTTGGGTGAAGGCTCAGGGGACAGGGATCTACAGCAGATCCTCCCCTGCATGCCTCTATGGAACAAATAATTTCAGGCTTGACTCCTAGGCATTCAGTTGGAAGACACTTAGACAACCTGAGTGACCATCATAAGAACATAAACTTCATTTGCAAACCCAGCTGTTAGATAGGAGCGTACAGCCTGGGAATGCAGATATCCATGTTAGCAGGCAGACATACTTGGCAAGGTATGTCTAGTTACCAAGCACATCTCAGTTTTTGTAGAGTGGTGGTACTGCAAACTGGGATATCATTAGGCATGAAATACTTGGGGACCCCTCAGGGGAAAGAATATGGTTATACATTGTGAATTAGGCTGGGAAGGGGCCAGGTCTTGAATAGCTGGATTTAAACACAAGCACTTTCACCCTGTGTAAAGTGTTGGTGAGACAGATATTGCTCTGTGTCCTCTCAAAAGGCTCAGGCCACCAGAATTACAGTACCTGACAGACTGGTGTGACTCAAAAAGCCTTGGAGGAAGAAAGCAGAGAGTAGGGCTTGGCTACTGGCAAGGCTGATAGCATTTTGCCATCCAATGAGCTCTGCAGAACTTGAAACAGATGAAAGGGGCTGAACAAAGCTACAATAAACAAGGAATTACTACTGGAATAAAAATACAGCTCTGAATAACAACATTTTGGCTGATATGTGTTACAGATGCATAATTTTCAACAAATTTCAATGTGGATTTCAAATACACAGATAAACAGTTATATATTAGAAATCCAAGAAATGTGCAGCAGAGCTATTAGTTATCAAAAAAGTTTGATATAAGAGGGAATCCTAAAAATATAAAATTTGTCAGTGGGTATAATTTGTCTCTGTGTGTGTGTGTATGTCCATGACATTCTCAATGCCATTGCATTCTTTGTGCTAAAACACCAGTGACATCGACATAAAGTAAAATTCTCTGCTTCTAGTCAGGAAAAACAAGACCAGCAAGTGGTCTTTTACCTCAGAAGACTGCCTGCACAGCTGAGTAAAATTCAGCCTAGCCCTTCTAACTCTGTATTCAGACATAGAAGGTGCAATGAAAAATGTTTTCAGTGTGAGCACATTTGTATAAGGGAACCTGGAGTGTGTTTGCCTAGAAGCTAGAATGAATGTTTGCACTGGGCTATGAAAACATAACGTGCTCAGCTAGTGCCAAGTATTTTGCTGACTAGACATCCATTACTGACCAGACATACATTCTGTGTTTGGACCTTAAGAGAACTGGTTTACAAACCCAGTCCCTGCATAACAGCAGGCACAGCTTAGCCTGTCTGGGTGTCAGCAAGGCTCAGTGCAGCAGTTTGCAGAGATGGCTCTGACCAGCTCCCAGGAACAAATGTTGTTGCATTTGTTGCAAAACAAGGCTTTGCAGAAGTAGCATGCTCTAGTTTGCAGGCATAACCAGCATCCACTACCATTCCCATGATAAATCCTTAGGGTACTGCAGTGGGTAATGGAGTCACATCTGTACCCCCATTTCCTACCTGCTGCCATTTAAACTGGTGTCTGTCTCATCCGAGGCTTTCTGGCGGCAGAGTCAGACCAAACACCACTGAATACTAAAATCCCCACCTTTGTAATTCCAACACAGCACTAGCACCTCTCCCTGTATTAAGAGAAATTGTACTTGAAACAGACTGACCACTCTCCTTTCCTCCTATTTTTTTCTTTCAGCACACACGGTGGCGGCAATTTTCCAACATGAATCTGGTAGCAGATTTTCTCTGCTTGCTGGCTTGCCTTACTCTGGTGACTTGTGACCGGGTCTACGTCCACCCTTTCAATTTGTTTTCTTTCAATGAGAGTGACTGTGAAAAGCTGGAAAAATTGGTTCAGGAGGGAAAGACTGTTGTCCCTGTCTCCATTGAGTCCCAAACCACACCTGAATACGAAGGTGGCATGAATGACAACAAGTTGGAAGCCCCAAGCCTCAGCACCTGGGGGGAGAAGGAGCGGAGCTACCTGAGTGACTTGGTGTACGTCCTGGGCATGCGGTTTTACAGCGCGCTGCAGGAAGCGCAGAGGGGCCAAAATGTGCTCCTGTCCCCAACCAGCCTCTACAGCTCCTTGGTGTCATTCTACCTGGGGGCCTCAAACCAGACAGCGCTTGATTTGCAGAGTTTGCTGGGATTTGTCCCCCCCTCTGGAAACCCTGACTGTACTTCCACAGCAGTCGGAAGCAATTTCCTCTCCAGCCTGAGGACGATCGAGAGGCTTGTGAAGAGCAGGGACGAGGAGCTGCTCTTTTCCAAGACCCTGAGCTTGTTCTGTGCCCCTGGCATAGCCCTGTTCCAGCTGTTCATGGAGCACTTGCTGCCCAGTGCTGATGCATTCTACGCCCGAGCTGTTGACTTTGCCAATCCAGGCGAGGCAGTGAAACAAATCAATGCCTTTGTGGAGGCCAAGGGCGAGGGCCAGAGCGAGGCCTTGCTGGCAGACATGGACCCATCCGCCCAGCTGCTCTTTGCCGTGGACGCCCGCCTGGCAGGTACGAGGCAGCACTGCTCCTCTGGGGAACAGGCTGGGGAAGGACAGCAGGACACAAACCCTGCTCCTGGGAAGGAACAAGGTCAGGCCTGGCCAGTGGGGAAAGGCTGGACCTCTGCTCCCCACCACTGTGCCAGGGATCCTGCCTGCGCTCTGCCATGACCAGCAAGGGTGACGGGGAGTGAGGAGGAGGCAGATGGCCTCCAAGAAATTTTCCATGTCCAGGAAAGGTGTGGAAAGGTGCATAAGAAAGACTTGCGCAGCATTTCTTGCTGCAAAGGGGCTGAAAGTCATGAGGGGCCACCAGCAAGATTGATCAGGGTGTAGCTTTAAAGAAAGCCAAAGGAACTGGGGGATGTAGGGCAGAGGTACAGATACAAAAAAGGTTAAAAAGTACAATGGACATGACTCCTCTGGTGGCTATTAAACACAGAAGTCTGGAGGCAACATCTGGCTCAGGAAGCACCTGAACATCAGTTATGGAAGCAGGGCACTTATACAAACCTAGAATGAGGCAATCCCTTCATTGCCAAGGGTCATTCTGTGCTGCTGTCCCAGAAATCCCCCTGCACTACAACTGAGCCTCCTCTTCTGAGTGCAGCTGCTTTCCTAGATCCTTCTGACTGAATGCAGTATCAAAGCTGCACACTTCAGACAGTTTGCCTACTTAGGAATGTATTTCAGAACACTTGCAGTGAGCCCCAAGCTCCTGAGTGGGCCTCTGCTGCTAAAGGTGGAGTTGTGGTGCTCAGGAAGCCTTTTTGTGCCTCCATCTTCCCACCTCAAAACTGGATATTGGGTTTTCTTTGCCTTGCATGGCTGCTGTCATTCTCTCAGTGAGCTGTGGGCATCAGCTTTCTCTTCATTGTAAGATCTAGCGTAGATATGATACTACAAAAGTAATTGTGTTACACACTTGGGCATGGTGACAAAAGCAGTTTCCTTTAGTAGAACCATTTTTCCTCTTCTTCTGTATTGGAGACTTGTCATTTGTATAAGCTTAGAAACACATGTTCAAGGGTTTGCCTCACTGGGTCAGTTCTACTACCTTCTCTCTCAGAAGGTGTTTAAAACATTTTAAATGTTACAGTCCCCACACATGGGATGGACAAAATTGGCTCAAGAACAAATGAATTGCACAAACAATTACCTTCTAATAAACACAGAAGATGACTTTAGTGTTTGGTTTGCCATTTGGTTGTGAAGGAGCACCCACGACAGCTGATGCCGCCACGCTCCATATCTGTCCCTATAGCTGCAGAAAGGATAAAGTACCTTTTTTTTTCTCTGAAACACGTTACAAAAGCTCTGAGATGCTATTAGCAGCCATAGCACTGATAAAGTGACAGAAATACATACAAAACAGCAGCTAAATGTTCCAGTGGTCTCAAGTGCTGTTTACTTGCACACAGTTTTCTTCACATTTGCAGACTTGCTGCCAAGCAGGGCCTGCCATTTAGATTTCAATGCAGAACAACAGCTGCAAGTTTCACTGAGGGCAGTAGTTTCTTTAGTGTTGAACAGGATTGTCTGCCCAGCTGGGCACAGCATTGATCTGTGGGAGTGAGCAGATAAGTTGAAATGCAAAGCTGCACAGAAGTAGTGCAAGGTGAGAGCAAGGCCTCTCATAGTTGTGAACTGGGAAAGAAATTTATTTTAAGGTCTAGTAAGTGTTTGAGTATGTCCTTTTTAACCTCCTTGGCTCAACCAACACTTCAGTGCTGTGCTTACAACCTTCCCCCTTGCTTTAGTTTGTAAGATGGTGAAGGGTGAGACCTCAGGGAGAGCTTGTGCTGCCTTCCCTCTCCTGAGCCCACCTGGCTGCCTGAGAGTGCTCCTGCAGCACGGGCTGGCCCTGATGGATGGTGTTCCAAACATGCCATCACTGCACTTGAGGGACAGAGAGGAAGCCAAGCTGACCCTCTGCACAGGCCTGTGAGCCCCTGGGGACCGTATGGCAGCTTGGGAGGAAGCAGGCAGCCAAGCAAGCAGAAACACTTTCCTGTCCCCAGGAAAGGCCCCAAAGCCAACAGAAACACAGCAGCTTTAGTCACAGTCCTGGAGGTCATGGCCCCTGTGCTGTGAGCTTGATGCCGCCAGAAGGCAGATTAAAAGGGGGAGACATATGACTGCAATAGCTAAATGTGATTTTATACATGCAGTCCTTCTCTAAGGCACAGCGTGTTCTGAAAAAGCCCAGCTAAGGGGCAGAGGGGAGGAGGGAAGGAAGAGAAGAATCAATTTCTGTTTTCTTGTTCTGTTTTTCAGCAAATGTTAAGCAAGCCTTCCTGCTCAGAGAGCCTCAGGAGTTCTGGGTGGATTCAGACACAAAGGTTTTGGTCCCTATGCTGTCCATCACGGGTACATTCAGGTACCAAACCGACGCCAGTGGCGCTTTTTCCGCCGTGGAGGTTCCCCTCAGCCGGACGGCGCTGCTGGTGCTGCTGCAGCCCGTCGGTGGCAGCGACCTGCAGCACCTGGAGTCCCAGGAGAGCTTGCAGACCTCAGCCTGGCTCCAGCACCTGGCCCCAAGGTAGGGAAGGGGCTGGGGCCGTGCACCCTCCCATGGAAGGGATGGATGGCATGGGGTGAGCCACACGGGCCTGCCCCTCACCTGGGGCAGGTGCTGCCAGGGAGGCTGTACTGCTGTGCACAAAGAGAAACTCCTGCACAGCCAGGGGCTCACTTCAAAGGAGCTCCACTTCATGGGATCAGCTTTTTATCTGGGGGTATTTCAAGGAAACAAGCATGCCACCCATAAAGTGGGATCATCTGGGGTTTAGCAGCAGACCCTGGGTGAAGTCTGGGTGAGTTCACACTTGGAACCATTAAGAGGCGCCCACTGTGTTTGTACCCACACACTGAGCACTTGTTGCAGTTGTTTTCACATGCCCATGCCCCAGGACTGCCCAACCACGACGCTCTCACAGTGAACAATCACTCACTTGCCTCTTTCTCTCCCTCTCTCTGCAGAGAAATTAAATTAAAGCTGCCAGCATTAACACTAGAAGACAGCTCTGATCTACAGGAGCTTCTTGCAGATATGAAAATGCCTGCGCTGCTGGGGAAGGGGGCAGACTTCAGTAAGATAAGCAATGACAGTCTAACAGTTGGAAAGGTACAGTACACATCACTGGCATTAAAAAAAATGTTTCCTGCACATTTCAGCCTCCTAAACTGAATAAATTTAACTAGAACTAAGCAGTCAGAGCCATGTAGGGGACATGCTTAGTAGGCAACTGAGTATTACATACAGTGTTATGTTTTTGATTTAGTAGGAGAATAATGCAGATAACACAAGAGTTTTAGTTGTTGGCAAGTCGTGGGAGGAATGAGTGAGCAGCTCAGCTGCTGGCTGGGGTTAAACCCTGACACAAGGGTAACAGCATAACGGCCCAGCCCAATGTAAAAGCAGTTACACAGCTTTTGCACGTTATGGACAAGTATTCCCAACATCTTTTTTAAACATCTATGGAGTACAATGTGTTTCATCATTTACTCAGACTCTCATTTGTCCCATCACAATTGTGCTCTGATGACTCCAGAGTTACTCATATGTTTTTCCTTACAGGTAATAAATAAAGCCTTTTTCAAACTGGCCAGTGATGGAACAGATCAGCCAGAAGACCCTGCAGCACAGAAGGAAGATGGGATGTACCTGGATGTAACACTGAATAGGCCATTCCTTTTTGCTGTTTTTGAAAAGCAGTCAAGGGCAATGCTTTTTCTTGGCAGAGTAGTAAACCCTCTGCATGAGGATTAAATGCAAACACAGAGGATAAGAAAGGAGTAGAATGATGCACATTTCCCATCACCTTTTTCTTATTCATCAGATACTTTTGTGATGTTGTTGAGTGCTCTACTTAGCTTTGAGATGAAGCTGTCAGTGTTCAAAAAACAGCTTTTTGAAAGCTAACACCTTGCAACATTTCATCCTCGTTCATCTGTTTCATGTGAGGTGACTCACATCCTTCCTCCAGCTTCCATTTTACTCTTTGTATCTCTTTTGCTCCTAGTTCCCTTTCTGGATGCAGTGGGGCAGGGCAGTGTTTCGATGCAAAGCATCAACTTGAAAAAATAGATAAGCAGCTTTTACTATAGTATTTTTATTTACTATAGAAAAGGACCTCTTCATTCTTTAAAAAGCTTTTTTAATTGTATAGTCAGTTTTGCAAGAGAGACTCCCTTTTACATTTCACTGAAGATTATCCACAGGGATTTCTAGCTTCATCAGCAACATTTCCCTCTAAAATGCTGCCAACAGCACAGGCTCCACTTGTCCCACTGAGACAAGATTTTTCTGCTTTGGAAGCAAAAACATGGTTAGAGGAAGTTCATTCTTTCTGCAGCCCAGATGGATGTGTTCACTTCTTAACTCTATGGAAATGCTAAAAATAGGGTTTGGTAGTATTAATGAACTGTGATGGATAAATTCTCAGAGCCTGACAGAATTATCTCTGACTTTTTTAGGAAAAAAATCCCACAAGGTCTACTTTTGCAACACAGTTCCATTTACTGGATTGCTTTATAACCTGTGAGGCATTTCTTACAGCCTTGTAGCAAAGAAGGACATTACTGCTCAGAGTCCAATTCTGTAAACTTTAACATATCCAAACCATATGCTCTTTAAAAATAGCATTAATGGCAATAATATATATTAGTATAAATAGTGAATGTGGTGCTGCTACTTCTGAATAAAATTATTTCAGCAGTCCAGTCCAACTCTTAACAGAGTCATAAAAATTTGAAACATTAAAGTGGAACAAGAGATTATTAGATGACTCTCTGAAGTGAGGAACTGGGAGACAAACCTTGGTACTAAGGAAAGCCTGGAACAAGGATTTCCACCTCTCATCTCTAGGTTTATTGTTAGCACTAATGGCACTTAAAAATAACTGCAAATCTCTTTGGCAGATCATGAAAGATGTATCCTACAGTGCACAGCAGCTCATTACCATCCACAGTGGCCCAAATGTGGGTCTAAGTAAATGCACTAATGCCAGCAGCTTGGTGTCAGTGATGTGGATATGTGACACATCCCTGTAGCTTCATGGAAAATAAATAAAATAACCCCAAGAATGCTAGGATACAGCATCCATGTATTTATCCATTTATATTGTATGGACTCCAGATGCTCTAACATCTAAATACTGTACTTGTATTATATACAGAAGTAATTAAGTATGAACATGCAGAGGTAGAAAGATGCAAATAAACTCACTTCCAAGTTTCTTTGCTGCAGTTCAGTTGGGCTTTTTTCCATAAATGAGTTCTGGCTTATTTTGTCCATAAATAAGTTCTGGGTACACTGACCAAGTTAAAGGGAAAATGCCTTTATTCACACATGGAGGCCACATGCTCTGGAACTCCATATCCCTCTTCAGTGGCTACAGGCAGAAAAACAAAACAAACCCATCAAACACACTGTTCAGAAAAGAAATGTTGTGGTGGAGAGCACCTCTCCACTGACACCCCGGAGAGCAAAAGGAAGAAGAAAAGGGCAGAGACAAGGAACTAAAAGTAAACTGACCAGAATAAGGACTGCAAAGAGAGAAGTGCTGGAGCAAATGCTACAACACCAACAAGATAAGCTACCTCACAATGTATACTCTCCTGAGACTTGTTTCTGACATTTTACATGTAAATTTTACATGTAAATTTCAATTCAATTTTACATGTAAAATTTCATGGCATTTTCTACTCTTCACTCTCCTCCAATTTTACCAAATTCCTCTGTTGGGCACACCATGATGCACGTTCCAAGCATCCTAGACACTACTCTCATACTGAGATCCCAAAAGCAATTTACAGCCTAATAATCTAGTGAATGAGCACCTGAACTCAGACTCTAAAAGTGGGAGATTTGGAGAAAGAGAACAAAGGCAAAGATGAGCTCTTTAGGTTTCATCAGACAGCACAGTTTATCCCTGAGCATAGCAGAAAATTTACGGACAGCATAAAAAACACAACAACTTTTAAGAAATCCATGCACTTTGCTTCCTCATCCCTCCTGGTTTGACCTAGAAAATACAATGGTTGATGGAAAAATGAAAGTAAATATTCCTTGAGTGGTCCAGCCAAATACACATAGTGCTAGTTATCATTAGACAATGAGGTTAGAACCGGTCCACTTCTGGTATAACATACCAAGTTGAGAACCCAGTTACCATTTTAGAGGAAGACATACCACTGCTCTTTCTCTCCTCAATATTGTACAAAACCTCTTCCAGCTAAATTTCTTCCAAGATTAGAAAGGCATAGCAAGTTTTCTAAAGGTTCTAGAATGGAAGAAGAAAAAGGCAGAAAATCAAAACTGCATTACTGTAATGAAGTGCACTTCAAAAATTACTTAAGGGATAGAAGAAATAGGATCAGTAGCAGAAGACATCTCCTTTGGAGCACTTACATGGTAGATCATCTCCTCAATGATTCACAGTGTTTGAAAATGCTAAAATTCAGTTAACCAAAGTTAATTCACACCTTTCTTTCAATGGTTGTATCACACAAATTCTTAACTGATGCATTATTCCACTGAAAGAAAATTCAATCCTATTCAAGTGAACAAGAATAAGAGATGGGGAACGGACACAGAACCAGTGATACAGACATTTAAAGCAATCATAGGACCATTCAGCAATTTTGCTTTGCTACACAATGTTATTTCCTGCCCTGAAATTAAAGCTGGTCTTCAATGGAAAAGAACAGAATACAGCCTAAATCCTCAGAAAGTTGATGAAGACAAGTAGGAAGCATTGATATTGCAGGAACATGTGGAAAATCACTTGGCAACTCAAGTGTAAGTAATTTCTCTGTGCCTTTTTGGTTTGGTACACAGACTATATCCTTTTCCCCTGCTTTGGAGGATACAAACAAAACTGTTCTATTTTCAATCATTAGTCTGTACAGGTCTCAGAATCTGCTGCTTTGGTGACAGCTGTTGTAGAAATTTAATTGTATAGAGATGCAGTCCTGCTGAAGTGAGCAGTTGCACAGTGCATTTACAATCCTACAATCTCACTCTCAGGCTACAACTTACACGTCCATTTTATAATAAGAAAACATTGCTGAAAACAACAGTAGCTAGAAGTAGGATGATGTTTCTACTCCTGACTCTTAAGAAAATTAAGAGGTGTGGGGAGAACATGCTTTCTGTGTTCATCTATTAGAAGCCTAGAAAACATAATAGGTACACAAACTCCTTGTTCATAAGCACTAAGAGGTAAATCCACTCAGCAGAGTGTGCCTAAGGCTGAGGATTTCCACAGGCCTGAAAGAGACAAACAGATCTGTCATTGACAAGTTGGTTCACTTTGCTGTTCCTTTTTTCAGCAATAAACTTGGATGCTCCCTTGATTGTGTATGTGCCATGAACGGAGAGACACTAAGCAAATTAGAAAAGCCAAATCCTGCTCTCCATTACTCAAGATTGAATGCAAGCACCACCACGTAATTTTAAGCAGCAGGGCTTCTTTCCTCACTGCCTCCCTTCAAAAAATCAGTATTAGAAAAGTCCTAACAGCCACCTTTCCTAATTGCTTCAAAAGCACCATGATATCATGGTTGTGTCTTCTCAACTAAAATGTGATCAGCTTCCAACAGTGAGGAATGAAAGCCCTCAAGCCGTGAAAGGTTTGCTCAATACAGTTTCACTTCACCCAACAGTCATGTGCTACACACCTATCTCTAAAATTTGCATAATCTGGGCATTAAGTCCCAAGCTCTCTAAATACTTTAGGAAGAAACAGGTATTTTTAATTAATAATCTGGAACTAGAATTCCAGTGTTAAATTTTCACAAGGTAAAAAAAAAACCAACCAACCAAACAAACAAAAAAAACCAACCCCAAAACACAAAGAAAACCAGGGCATTTTTTGACTTTAAAGCCCTAAATTCAACTCCTACTGTGCCCAGACTGTGCCTGTCCTTCACATGTGAATGAGAAGCATCAATAGGCAGATCTCTCTAGGTTCAAGAAAGCTCTTGGTTACTCCCTCTACCATTTTAAACCCTAGTAACACTTTCAAATTTCCTGCTAAACAAAGACGCACCTTTCACTGATGTAACTAGGTTGGAAGTTACAAAAATTGTACATGTAGGCAGGTAAGTTCTAATAGATAAAATAATACAAATAAGAAATATGCCAGCCTTGAATAAATTATAGTTTAGTGAATTAAGTTTGAATTTGAAGGAAAACGGGTAGTCTGAATGTAATAATATTTAAGTGAGACACTTGTAGTAAAAATTATTTTAAAAATTAAATTACTTTATGAGTTTTTGTCACGCAGCCCTTCACACCAACATGGTCTGTGAAAAAAACCACATCAGTTAAATGAAAACATCCAAAACCCAAACAAGAGCTAAGCATATCCCATGATGAAGGAGAAAAGCAGCAAAGAGAAATAGCACAATTGTGTTCCTAAGAGTACTTTATCCAGCTCTGCCTAGGGTTAGCACCAGGCCTAGGGTTAGGGTTCCAAAAATGCCCAGGCCCAGAGCACCAAGCACACTGCAGCTGCAAAAGGCATGCCAAGGGAAACACAGAACTGCCACAACATGGCTCCCTCCACAGCTTTCTCCTTTGAACCAACCTTAGACCAAGGCTGCTCTCCCAGGAGAGCAGGAATAGCATTTGGAAGTTTTTGACATCCTGTAAAGAGTTACAGCACACAGCTGCCTGTCTCAAGCACTGCCAAGGCCACAGACAGAACTTGCCCTAAGATCAGCCACCACAGCAGGAACTGGAGGTAAGCACAGAAGAGAGGAATTGTGACAGGAAGGTGCTGATTCCAGACCTGTCAGTGGTGAGATCTGGTTAGCACATCCTGGTTAATGCATCCAGACAAAAATTCTCTGGCAAACTGTGGGAGAGAAAGCAAGTGCTCATACACATATCATTGTTCAAAATCACCCTAAGTTATAGGACAGATGGAGTCTGTGACCACCAACAACCCTGATGTGGCCCCCAGACTCATTTCTGGGGCTTCCCACCAGAGGACTGCACATGATTCACAGTGATAACATCACAGTCAATTCACAGTGATAGCATAGAACTCCCCCTCAGGGCAGGTACCAGGGCATTCCCACCTGAATCAAAACATGCATGAACCCACTGAACCCATGTATGAACCCTCTTTGTTTCATGGACTTCCCCCATCCCTGATGGATCATGACTGTGACCATTACTTTGACCAACAAACAACTGAAATGGCAACAATCAAGTCTTGTTGTGGGATCCATGGATGGTGATGTCTTTCATCTCTACTACATACTCATACATTTTCTCTTTCTTTTCCTCATATATATTCTTAAATGATATCTTTTATATTAAATTATATACTTATATATTAAATGATATTACTTTCATATTGTTCTATTTCTATAGACAATCACCAAAACAGCTACATACCTTTCCTTCACTGCAACCAAACTGCTCTAAAATAAACCAGATAGGTAGATAGATATAGCCCTATGTGTATATATAGATATATAAACTCTGGTCACTCAGTGTCCTTTCACTCAGATCAAGGGTTCAGTTAACAAGAACCTCAGTTATTTTGCCTCTGGAGTGGGTTGTAACACAGCCATCAATCAATACATTTGATTCAAAAACATATGGTACATCAAATGTTAGGAAGACAATTTATTACATAGAACTTTCAACATAGAACTTTGTTCTTGTACATTTCAAGTTGTACAACAAAAATAAGAAAAACATTTTCTTCTACTTTTATTCCATAGTAGAAAGTTTAGAACTTTGATTGCTTTCCATATAATGGATAACTGATAAAGTCTCAGTCTTTTGGTGAAGCAAGTTCATCAAGGCAGAAGATACACTGATTTGCTGCTTGAGATACTTCAGGAAGCACTTAATTGCTATTTATTTGGTAAAACAAAGCAGAGTTCTCTCTCTCTCTTTTAGGGACCTTGTTTATCTTCAATCACATGCTTTCAAAAATATCTAGGATGGTTCCATTGTAGCTTGATCCTTGGCAGTTAGAACCAGCTCTGCAAGGGCTGAAAAGCTTTTTATGCTGCTTGTTTCCAGTCCTATCTTTCGGATCTAAAAAGATACAGAAAACCCATTAATTTTCTTTAAAACATTGAAAAGCTAATAATTATTCTACTTAAAATACTTAGTGAAGCCTATGTTTCCTCCTGTACTGACATGTGGCAAAAAACACAACTGCATATACTGCAAACTGTAAATATTTGCATCCAACTTTGCTCAGTTAAGTCTTTCTGGTTACAGAAGTGTCTTGCAGGGAAATATTTCACCATCTTCTAGGCAACTTGTAACTAAAGCCAGCTGGAAGTTTCCCAGTGAAGCAATTAGAAAGAGAAACTTGGCTGCAGTTGGTTTTAATGCATTGATTTCAACTGATTCTTTTTTTTTTTTTTTTCCTCACTCCAAATGAAGTTTCTGGGCAATACTTTAAAGATCAGTGTGAATACATCCAAGAAGAGCCAACAGCATGATGGTGAAAGCATTTCAATAGGCTGCAAAAGCCTATGGTTCTAGCCTGGAACTTCCTGGGAGACAAAAACAACTCTTCAATTACAGAGGTTGCTGCAAGTAATTTCTTAGCCAGGAAATCTCTTGTTCTGACAATAAGAAAAATATGGCCATGAAAAAACTAAGAGTGCAGTGAAGCAGAAAAATCTGGATCTAACTAAAACCATAATGAAGTGATTCTGAAAAGGTGTTTGCTGCTGGACCTCTTTGTAATAGTCACATGTACCAAAACATCTCCAATGATTATGAATAATCTGTCCCAGTTCAGCTTAAAATCACACTGCAGCATGGAAAAGAACAAAAGCCTAACCCCAGGCAAAAGCTGACAAATAATAGTTTTTGTTAGTAAGATCTCCACAGTTCCACCAAAATTGTGATTAGTCTCGTATCTGAGAAAAGCATCTGCTCACACACAAGCAGACTTAATCTACCTGCTAGAATGCATCAGCAGTAACTGCTCACAAACAAGATCAGACAATTCCTTGGCATAATGATATACACTTTTAGCTGGAATAGCTATGATAGAATACCATAGTTGGAATAGATATGACTTGACTCTTAGTTGGAACAGATATGATTTTTAGAAATAAAGGAGTACAAAACAGTATGTTTATACAATTTAATGTAGCTACTGCATACATTTCTTGGAATACTTTCTGTTTTGCTATTTAAAATTTTGTATTTGGCACTGAGAAGCAGTTACAGTTATGCAGCACAACAAATCAGGCTGACATTCTCACAGCTCTTGGGAACAGACCCTGACCAAGCAGAAAGTCAAGGCTGAAACACCCCGACAGAAGACAAACAAAAGAAGGGCCATTAGGAAGTTTCTATCAGATCTAAGTCAGGTCCCTGCCCTCTCATCTGTAAAGACAGTGTTTCTTCTTAATGCTTCCAAGCACTGAGCAGTACTTGAATTTTAAGTAGTAAGAAATATAAGATTTGCATTTGTACAAGAAAGGATAGGAAAGTATGCATTGCTGAAGTGGTATCTATAACCACCACGGTCTGAAATAATCTCCTTTATACAAATGTGAAAACACAAAACAAAAACCCAAACCCACACCAGCAAAGCTTTCAAGACCAAAACTGGAGTCAAGGTTCCCTTTCCTTTTCTATCTCCCTTCCAAAACTATTAATAATAAGAAGAAACTCGTTTGTCATAACTTACTTGTTCTCCAAAATACTCAATGTCTAAGGCCAGCTGGAGTCGGATTTTGTTATCATCACTCATGCCCCCATTTGTACCAACAGGGTTTGAAGTTGCAGTTCTTCTTGCTTGCTTCAACCTTTTTAGACTCTCTTCCATTTTCTTAACAGAACTGAGCACATCAGATACAGTTTCATAATACCTGAATTAAGGAAGGTTAATGAGAAAGAAAAAATTCCACTTTACAGAAGAGCCTACTTCATACACAGAAATACATCACTGGCCCTGCTGAACAATGCCAGAAGGAATGGCTTCCCTTGCAAAGAAGCTACTGGTTAGCATTACCAATTAAACAGTATTTTCATTATTTGTTCCAGAGGTTAGTCTGAAGATTACTATTCAGTCTTTAAGACTCCTCATCACAACATTTCTGACTTGTTCAAGATGTCTGTACTCAACAGTGACCAAGGAATGCAACTGCTCAATTTTAAACAGTCAAAATCAGCTTCTCTTTACAATCAACAGACCACTGATAAAACTCAATTTTATAAACAGGACAGGAATACCAGCCTGACAGACCAAAACCCATATATTTTTAGGCAAGTTATAAAAGTGTATATGACAGTACACATAGGCACACCAGTCAGAAATGCCTATTTCTAAAATGAAGAAACTGATTTAAACAGGAGTCTCAGGAAGCTGGCAGGAAAAGTCAGGAGAACCATAACCCTAATTTAGAAGTGGTAGAGATAAAATAAAACACCATTGCCCACGAAGAAAGAATCAACATTAGAGAAAGCATAGAATCAGAGATCTACTCAACAAAAGTTCAAAAAGTCTTACGGACTGAAATCCCATGCCTTAGTGGGAAGAGCATATCATACAAATTAACAGATGCCCAGGACTGTGAGCTAACAATAAGAAGGGAAAACAGAGCAACAATGGGAAATTAAAAGATCCATGAGAGAAATGACCAGATTGAGCGATGTTCTGTAATTTGCTAAAATACCTAACTTTCAAAGAGCCTATGAAAAATATTACTGTAAGAATTAAG
Organism: Zonotrichia leucophrys gambelii; assembly: GCF_028769735.1. NCBI lineage: Eukaryota > Metazoa > Chordata > Aves > Passeriformes > Passerellidae > Zonotrichia > Zonotrichia leucophrys. The sequence goes on along the minus strand of NC_088172.1, from coordinate 64,663,736 downwards.
AGTTGAAACAATCTTTCTGATGATTTTAAACAAGAAGGCAACAAAAAGCAGAAAAGCTTTTAAAAAAAGTAATTAGATAAGGATGGCTAAAGAAAAAGTGCTCGCCAATGCCATGGAAACTTGTTTCATGACAGCATTCTATGAAAAGTAAAAGTATTCCAGTAAAAGTCAGTCGTGTCCTCTTCTCATATCTTGGTATTTCCTAGTCCCACTCACTGATGATTAATTCCTACTTCTGTTGTACTCCTAAATCCTTCTGCCATTTAAGCAAATTTAGTCCCCAGTGATTTTTAACTAGTTTATGCTCTTTTCTGTTTTTTCATTTGGATGTGAATATATAAGAATGAATTATGACAGCAAGAAATTATTTGCATTTGTATTCTCAATAAATAAACTACAATACTCCTCCGTGTAAGAAATTCAGTTTCTTTGACTTGTCGCTTGCCAATGAGGATATTTTAAAACAAAATTATGAAAATAGTAAACATGCAAACAGAATTTGACAGAAAATTCTAAGGAATTAAGAAATGAACCTGCCAGTCTTACTGGTGATTAACCACTGCCATCATGTTTAACCTAAGTTTTGGAAAGTGAAGAACTGCTTTTTGGGGGGCAGAAAAGCTCTGGATGGGTCCAAGGAACTATGTAACAGCTACTCTGCATGGTGTCACCAGATTTACCTAAGCTTTAAAAGCAAGACTAACCAGGCACACAGATAAAAGAGACAGGCCAACAAGAATTCACCCCAAGATATTTTAGCTCAATAACCTTGAGTGGATTGAGATTCCAAGAATCTTTGCAGTTCTTCAGCAATGTTACTTAACAAATAACAATAAGGTTTTTTCCATGCACTAAAAACTGGTAAAAAGACACCAAGCTTGAAAAAAGAGGTTTTGTGCAAAATGACAATGGCCAGTGCAGTCAAGATCAACCTAAGCTTAGCCCTGTCCAAAATACTTAAGAAAAATTTTAAGGATGGTTGGTGAAAGTGTAAAATTGTCTTACAATTTTATGTCTATTCTGAAAGGTACCAGAAGAGGAAGAGCAGGGAGGCATAAGGAAGCAATGGATAAGAAAAAATTCCTGTTCTGACTGTGGTTTAAAACCTCAGTATTACTGTGTGGTTAAATCTCAGGGGGAAAAAAAAAATCAATCTATGCTCAGCAGCAGCCAACAGACAATATAATATGCAAAGAATTATTGGGAAAAACCATGTAAGGGCAGACAGAAAGCACACATTATACTTTAACCTGCATGGATTCTTCTGATGTTATCATCTATGGTCAGAAAGGTCAAAGAGAACCAACCAAAGCATAGCTATAAATATGGGAAAAGGAAAAAAAAAAACCATCCAAATAGGCTAAGGTGACTTTTTAGTTTTAGGCAAGGTTAGAGATAAAAAAAATATAGCTAACACAAAGAGTAAATTGTTGACAACACAAAAAGTAGGAGGTGTCCTGTGAAATTTTCTGGCAGAACTTTCAAACAAAAACAAGTATTGCTGTCTCATGTTACATGCTTTAACTGGCAGAACACACAAAATGCAAAATCCCTGCTCAGTAAAAATTTAAAATACAGCAGTAAGAATTTAAAATACAGCTAGACTGATGGAAAAAAAAAAGCCACTAAGGAACCTAATGCATATGTACAACTACTACACATGTTCAAAAGCCCTCAAGATGCTAACTAGGAAACAGAAGATCTGCTAAAGAAAGTATTACTTTATGACTGCCTTATTAAAATTGTGAACAACTAGCTCTTCAGCAGTTTAAAAAGCCAAAAGCTTTTTTTTTAAATCACTAAAAAAATTGGATAATCATAGCATACATTAAAGAAGACAAAGGACAGTAGAACTCAAGTTCTTGAAAATTCAACACTATTCACTGAAAGTAACAAGGTTAGTAACTTTCACTGAAAGCAATGAATTTAAGGTCTTACATCAATTCTGCACATCTTTAGTTCACTGCTGCATTCCCAGACCTAACCAAATTTTCAAACATCCTATCCACCTCATCATGGTTTGCACAGATCTGAGCAGGAATCAGGTTTTTGGATTCCCTGCCCAGCTTTTCATCTGCTGAACATGCAATATGAGAGCAAATCAAAGGAAATATATCCCACCCAAAGAGTGCTGCATTTTGATTTTCTTTACAGTTGTGTTAATTCATAGCATTTTGGTTTTTTCCTGTGCCTGTTCCATAGACATTAGAGTTTTTAACTAAGGCAAGTAATGTTCTGTATGTTTTTCTTACTTCTGTGTGCTTTCAGAGAGAGCCCCTTCCAACCAGTGATGAATCATGGGCTGCTTCAAGGTGTCTCTGTAGTCATTCTGCAGTCGGTACAAGGGCTTAAGAGCACTGTCAACATAAGGTGAGGCTTTAGTTGGCACCTCCTGGCAGATGACAGGGAAACAAGATGGGGAAGAAGGAACCAGTCATTTACTTACTCAAAGCACCAACACCCAATTCTAGCACATGTAAAAAATGCTAATCTTGTACCTAAAGCAAAGAGATACATAAACCATTCAGGACAAGTCAACAAAGAGATCCTTATACACATGGAAGACACCATCACAAAATTATTCAATATAATACAGAACAAGATTCAAAATGCCCAAAGCTCTTTCAGAGATGCATGTGCCAGCCATTCCTATTACCAGGGTGTGATCCTGAATGCTCTTTCTGCTCTTACTGACTCCAGACAAAGCTGAGCAGACTCAGTGCCCAAAACAGACTATTACACTTTTGTTAAAATACCTACAGCTTTGTACCATACTTCACTAGGCTGAAGACACTGTCATCAAGCAGATATGGACAGGCTCAAAGAACTCAATAATCTCAGCACAAGCCCTTCTGAGATTTATTTTTTCATTTGCAAGCAGTACTGACCTTGTTGGTTCTCCTATATAATCTTGGAACTTCCAGTGCACTCTTCAGGTATGCAAAGGAGGACTCACTGAGATCCTGGATGATCCTGTTATTCAAGGTAGGCACACAGGCTGAGAGAGAAGTCTTTGAATCTTCCAAGGCTCCTATTAAAGTAAAAATGCTGAAGTTTAAACTGAGCTACCCTGCCCAAACACAACACAAGTTATGTGAATCCCCTCAGCTTCCTAATCCCACTCACTGTCTGGTGTCAAGTACAGGATATGCTTACCAAATAAATACACACCAGCCACTTATAAAACACTGCCAGTAATACCAACCATTCCTCAGCCACAAACACAGACAGAGGCAAGGAAAGACAACAGGAGCAAAGTGACATTCTTCAGGTTCCAAGTTTTTCCAGTATTACCAATGAGGCAAGGGCTTGAATCAAAAGGCTCCGACCTTCCAAAGAAACTGTGTGAAATTCTCTCCAAATTCCCTACGGAATTACTGGAGTATGTTCAACTCAAAGCTGTGATAGGTTACAGACCATCTACTGAGCAGGGGATGTGCACAAGCTCCTACATCTCTAACAGACTTGGACATCTACCAGTAGTTCTGATTTAGAGATATCAGTAGAATTCAGGATGCAAAACTTCTGGCTCTTCCTGCAGACAGGGACTAGTTCACTCATGCATGTCTAGCTTTAACTATTAAATTAAAATCAAACTCCATATTTCACATAAAGAATGATCAGACAAAAAAAAAAAAACCCAAACAAATGAACCAAAGAGACAAAGCCAAAAACCAAACTAACCCAAACCAAAAACCCAGAAAGAAAAAAGGAGAATAAAATACTGAATTGCTTCTACTCTCTGAAGTTAAGATATTTAACTATGATACTTTGATAACCCTCTGCCTCAAATGACCCATCAGGCCTAAGAGAGAACAGTCATTTTAGAAAAATATTTTAGTTTCCACTGGATAATGGAAAGCCTCTCCTTTTGTGTTCTTCCCCAATTATTTCAAAAGTTTAATTATATGAATCTTCTAGGATAAAGTCCTCACTTTCTGGAGAAAAATCCTAAAAGCACTTTAGTCTCACTCAATTTTAATTGTTAAGCAATTTCTAGACTCAACAGATCTGTTCAAGATTGTTTCTATTTAACAATTTAAACAGAAGGCAAATTTCATTAAGTATTTTCACCCTAAATAATGAAACTGTAAAAGTTGATTTCATTTTTTTGGCAGAGGGGATTTGGGAGAAAGGAGAAGGAGCCTCTCAGCTTTACCTGCAATGCAAGACATATTCTTGAAGCCAATCATTTCAAGCTTTGGTTTAATCATGTCTAAGATGTCAGGAATCTGAAAAAAAAATCCCAAAATCAAGAGAGATATAGTCACGTTATAAAAATTTTAATTTCTTTTCCTCTGTCCTGTGAGTTTGAATTGCATCACAAAACATCCTCAATTTCTACGGTTTTACTGCATCTCTGTACAATCAATACTAAACTTTACAATATGCACAGGAATTCAGGCTTACACACTAAATCCTTTACCTTATTATTGTACTCAGAGGAAATAATTTAGAACTAACAAAACCTCCTGCAATTTACAACTTCACAAACTACAGAAAATTCACCCTTACTGAAAATAAATACATAGGAATCATTCCTACTGGGAGACAACAACATACATCTCTCCTCAAGATTCTGGATCATTAATCAAGTATAATCATGATGATAAAATCTTTTCCAACCTCAAAGACTAAAACCAGCAAACACTTAAACACATTAAAGCTGAATGTTGCACCACACTCCAAGCTGCAACAGAGACTTCACTAGAAAAGGTAAGATTGGCAGAGCGACACTTCACACCAAAAAACTTCAGAAAAATATTATTTTAGGAATTAAGCCCAGCAGCTACTGATAAAAAGAATTTAAATACCTGAAGTGGTTTGCCTGTAATCTGCCATTCCAAATAAGCACAGAGTAGACCACGAATTTCAGGTATCAGACACCCCAAGTTTTGGCATTTAAGATTAAGAAATAATTATCGTACATTATTTTAACCAATTTAATGCTCTTACAAGATGCCAAATTATGAAGATTCTTTCTAAGTAAAGTCAAAAGCACAAACCCGATCCTGCAGTTTGTCCAGATCTGCAGCAACGTATATCAGCTGAGTACTAGATATAGACGACAATGGCACGCTTTCTGGAGAAGATCCATTTCCTTGGTCCTCACTGGGGTTGAGGCTTAAAGAAGATTCCTTTTTACCAACTGGCACAGGTTTTTTGCTCTCCTTTGTATTTTCACTGGAAATGGGCCTTACAGAAACCTGAAACATCAAATTGAAGTGTGAACCCTAGCAATAGTGAAGGCAGTTAAAGCTGGACAAACTGAAACAGTACATAAAAGACTTGTAAGCCTTCAGCATTAGAATGCCATACTTTCAAGGGATATTACCAAATACTATTACTAAAATATTCAAAAAGTAAATGTTAAAAAAATTTGAGTACACTAGAAAGTTGGGTGATTTAGTACAAATTTGTCTAAGGTTAAGAGAGGGCAGTCCAGTCCTGCTGTCAAACAGCTCCTTCCTCCCACCTCCTCAAGCTCTCTGCTGTCAGGCAAGTGCTTCCCCTGACTACTCTGGTTTAACTCTGGTACTTATCAGTACTTTGCATGAGCTGATTTAGCTGAGAGAACTAAGTCACTGACTCACAAAAGAAATTACAAATGGAGATCTTACTGCTGCCTTCAGCTACTGAAGGGGCATGTACAGAGAAGACAGAACCAGATTTTTCCATGAGGTACAGTGAGAGAGTAATAGGCAATGGATATGTACTGCGCTAAGAGAAATTCTGACAACATAGGAGGAAAAAGCAATCAATCATTGGACCAGGGTTCCCAGGAAAGAGTGCAATCTTTGGATATACTCAAAATATATCCACCTTTGGAAATACCCAAAATTCAACTTAAGATGCTCTGCACAATCTCATATAAGCTGGTCCTATTTTGAATAGGAATTGGAACCAAATGACTTCCAGAAATCCCTTCAAATCCCAGTTATTCTATTGTACTGTCTCTCTATGGCACAAGAAACGGGCTCACTTGTACAGCTGGGAGCAGGCAGTACAAGAGCAAAGCACATTTTCTCTGCTCAAAAGCAGCAATCATTGATGCTGAGTCAGCTGCCCAGGAAACTTTGGCTTTGCATTCTCAATACTAAAAAACTGATCCAGATTATATCACTCCTTCTTATTTGCAGGGTTATTTTTTTCCTGGCTGTGATATTCACAAGCACCCTGAACAGAAAGAAGCTGTGAGACAAGCGGAGAAGAAGGCAAACACAATTCTTATCTTGCTTGCTGTGCCTGTGTTGTGCTAAAGTAGAATGCAATGTAGAGATTGTTTACCCAAAGTGAGGATGTTTTGTTCCCTTGGCCTATCAGGGCCAAGAAGTGTGTGTGTGTTGGACTATCACGGGACAGTCATGAGAGAATAAGAGATGAGTGCAGTTCTGTGCAGTTGTGAGCAAGAGTGAGTGCATGGCAGATTCAGTTTAGGTATACTATACATAGTATAGTATAATAAAGTAATTCATTAGCCTTCTGATGATAAAGTCAGATGCATCACTCTCTCTCTCCTTTGTCGAAGTCGCCTTTAATTTACAATACCTGGCTCTGTTTCACAACTTCACTCAATCAACAACACACAAACAGAAGAGAACTAGGATTTTGGCTTCTTGTTTCAGTGGCAGAGACAGAATTAAGCAGTATGAAGTACAGCTCTGGCAACCACCAAAGCAGCAGACAGCAGCACTGCAACAGTACTGATACTTGTGACTAATCATGCACTTTGCAGTGATACTTTTTATAAGTCAAAATCATGAACTGCTTGAAAGTTAAAAACCACTAAATTCACAAAACTCTTAAAAAGAGGTCACATATTTTGCTTCAAAGAGTCCCTTTCTTGGGACACAGCCCACCACCAGCCCCTCACAGCAGGCGGCTCTCTCACCTCGCTGATGAACACGGAGTAGCGAGCCAAGATCTGCAGGCTGAGCTTCCACAGGCGGTGCGCTAACAGCGGCACAAACATCTGATCCGACCAGCACTTCACCAGACTCGCCCACACCATGTGGGTGGCCAAGAGACAGAAGGAGCTCCCAGCTAGAAACGATCAGGCAACAAAGGTCAAGTTCCTAAGCATGTTTTTAAAAGATGCAACATCAGTGTAACTGCATTACCCAAGATCTTTCCTAAATGATACAATCATCAAATAGAAATGCATTAAGCATTTCCTGAAATAAACTCTTAAAAAACTATCTCCTCAATGCTTTAGATTTCAAATTCCACCAAAGTCTTGCTGTAGTTGTGCAGGCCAAAGCAAGAAATGGGAATTTGCCTGCAATAAAAGCAGAAACAGCTTGGCCAAATAATCCACTTCAGGAAATAACATTTCCAAAATAATTTTTGGCAGTCTTTTGAAGAAGTTACATTAGATACTCCTGCCAGCCGTAACATAATACTCCCTTTCCACTAAACTATTGCTCCTCTCCCAGTTACATGAGATATTTGCTATAAATATTTATTTTAAATACTGTACAAATGTCCATATTTAAACAAAATACTTTTTAAGCAGTTTACACAGTTTTACATTTAAAGCATTTTACGTAGTTTTAGCATTTTAGAGAATACAATTAGAAGGACAAGGAATGTGTCTGCAAGTTCCAGGCCTACACACTGAAGTGGTAAGATTTATACATATTTTGTCTCAATCAGGATTTTTTTCTCCTGGTTTGCTTCAGAGGGCATGTGTGGATACACACATAACAACATTTAGGTGTCTGTAGATCCCGTCTTCATAAGTATTCATTCTGTTAGCTGAAATTAGTTCTTCTGATTACAATATGCTTCTAATGCATGCATCAGGTTATTCCTCTTGTGTATACCTCCTCATAAATCAATGTGTATTTTTGGAGCAGACACCAACACTATGAATGACAGCAAGCCTAAATGCTGCCAACAGACAGCCATTTTTACACAGTGCTATACATTGCTACAACATTAAGAAAAATATGCCCCAATAACACAGCACAGCCTTTTGGTTGTCATTTAGAAGATGTCAAATGCTAACAACTTCTTGCACTGAGGGATGCTTCCATAAGTATGTCAATGCCAGCTGCTAAGGAGGGGTTTTTAGTAAGCAAAGTCATCACTGACCAGAATTCTCACATTGCCATCTCTGCAACAATGTTTTATGCTGTTTGAACAGCCAATCAGAAATAAGGAAGCTCATGTGAACCACGAGATACATGTTACTGAATACTCAAGAGACACAGTGACCACTGCTATTTACACAAGTGATTCCTTTACAATACGGATTTTTTGCACAAAAAGTTTACCTGGTGCTTCCTCTAGTGTATCTGAAAGTGCTTCTTCTAAGGCCCCTGCTATTTCTCTGAATCTATGAGAAAGAAAAAATTTGACTATCACAATACATTGCCTAAATTGATGCCTAAACATTTTTCAATGTTTACTTCAGTATTATTTCTATGTGCTATCAATGGACATACACAGACTTTAAACCTGGCGTTATTTTTGCCCAACTTAATACCCGCATTCAAACACTTGAAAGAGAACCTTTGACATTTTACAGGCACCTACAAAGCTTATACTTTAGGATATTATTAAAGTGGTTGCAAACCACAACTATCATCAAAATGACAGCTCACAGAGTGACAAGTCCTCAGCTTTTTGAGGAGGGAAATTTTTTGTTTTGTTACAGTTTTTAAACTATAAGCAATCAATCAAACTGACCTTCTTTAACCTTCAGGTATGTCACATGATACTGGAGCTCCAGATTTCTACATGTTTGTTAATGAGCAGTAACATAAGGTTCTGCAAACAATTCTGTACCTAATAAAAATCAATAGTTCCTCAAGGACACCTGTTTTTGGTGGTTTTTGGTTTTTGGGTATTTTTTTTGTTTTGTTTAATTCCTCTTTTAAAATACCCTTTTTAAAAAAATTCACCATTCAAAGCAAAAAAAAAACCCCAAACCAAAATGACATCTCCAAAATTTTTTTAGGTATAACAGCAGAAGTTATTAAAACCTGTGATACTTTTCCACACTTGCATCATTTTAAGCTTCCCTGTAAAAAGTTCTGTTGTCAGTGATTTCCTCTTTTTTTGCTTTTATGTGCATCATAGTAACTCTGTAAGTCTTTCTATCAAACTTAGTAATTACAAACCTGTAGGGTTTCTCCTAAAGTTCTCTTAGCTATCATTTCCAGATCAGGACAGGAGCCCACCTAGTTTTTTTGCTCAAACTCCCAATGGAGTAGGATGAATGTTTAGCAACTAAACACGGTTGTGAAATGGCTTCAAAGCCTCAGTTCTGCCTATGCCCTGCTTCCATCAACAGAGCAGTGTCTTTAAGTCTTTTGGTGAAAAGGATTAGAGAACAGAATAAGGTTTTTAATGACAATGTAATTTTTGCTGAGTATGTCTTACATAGGAAATCATTTCCCCAGTGTAGGGCACAATCAGCTGTATTGACAGAACTGAAAGAATGAAACAAGGAAAGAGTTACTGGTGCTGTTTTGCCAGCACTGCTACAGAAGAAATGCCTGAACATCCATCTGTTCCTCAAAGGATCATTTCTAAAGGCTTTAGTAATGGCTGATTTTTCTGGGGAATTTCTGTAATTGAAAAAAGAAAACACCAAACAATCTTAACTATAAACGCTGAAGTGTGAGATAACAGTTCAATCAAAATCTTGTATGACTTAAAGGATATTAACACACATCAAGAGAAAGCTTTCATGATATATATAATTAACATGTTGTATTATTTTCACAATTATGCACTGAAGAGTTCATGGGTACTTCCAAAGTTAGATTCCAATATAATGGCACACTATCATTTAAGATGAATCAGCTGCTGTTATCCAAACATTTATCAAAATAGTACACTATTTAGTCTTACAGTAATCTTGGATTAAAGGAAAATTATATTTAAAAGTGTTTTAATCAATCAAAGCTCAGAATACCTAATGGCAAACATTTTTGAAGAGAAATATGCTGAAGCTTCATTTCAATTTTATGAGCAAGATTATCAAAGTTTGATCAATTGGCCTCCTACTGGAAAAGTTGGACTTGAAACAAAAAGGGCAATTAATGATACATATCTGTTAAAAGGTTCATAATGGCTGCAGCTCCACAGACACTTTCAGTCTGTGCACCACTATGTAGTGAATACTCCAGCCCCTTCCCTTTGGCCAGCATGAATATTTGTACAGTTAAGTGGTTTGGGGAAATTGACTGGAGTTGAAAATCAGTCATTTTTTTTCTGAGTAACAGGTCCTTATCAGTTCACTACACAACTGCAGGAAGAGATGTGCAAGCAAAAGAAGAAATCAGGGTATCAGATGTTGTGACTACAGTTTTACAAAACACCACGAACCACCAAAATATTAAGACTCAGCTCCCAGTTCCATGTTCTTGTCACTTATATTAATTCTATCACTCATAAGATTCCTAGATGAAATTTTTCAGCACAAGTGTAGATTTCCCCTGGATTAAAGAAACTGTATAAATGTGACTGTGGTAGTGTTATTGCCAATTAGAGAATTGTGCAATAAAAAGGTCACTAAAGTCACAGAGGTTAAAAATAAACATCAATTTCTCTCCCCCCCTCTTTTGGAAATTCCACTTTTTGTTTGTTTGGGTTTTTTTAAAGAGGCTCTCAGAAGGCTTTGGACCAAGACAGATTACACATGGCACAGCTGGGTCACAGCAGACTTCATCAATGGTTCTGTTCCTTGCCTGGAGGGTTGCTCTCCAGACCTACAACCAGACATGCAGACTACCCTTTCTAAAAATACAGTTTTATATTCTATTTTGTTCATTAAAATTCTAACATTACTAGAATTGAAAAAGGGCCTTCTTGGCTCACTCTGTTCTTTTCTAGCTGCAAGGTCTGTAAAAGAAAACATTATAGATACATCAGACCTGCTACTAAAATATTCCAGAAGTTACTACTCAGCTATTCAGGAACAGGGACTAGGAGGACAATCTTTGGGAAGGCAATGATACAATTTAAGGAGTACATCCTGTGAGACATAAAGAATGTCAGAAACATGGCTAGGTCTGGAAAAGCTGAAAGTTCTCAAGTCCTTTAGTTCTATACATCTAAGAAAAAAGATTTCTTTATTCACAGTAAGTATTCCTCTGGCTTTGCATAAGTAGCATTTAACATACAGCTTAGTTTCAGGGATACTGGAGAAAAATAATTTGAAACAAGAATTCAAGATTTATTTAGATCTGTTCCTGAAAGTCTTATGAGTAGCTTATCAAATCTGGTGTAACAACACAGTACATACTGAAGAGTAGTTATGTGATGTTTTGCTGAATTGTTGAAAGATATATAAAAGTTACTTGACATAATTAAATTCTTAATTTGATTTGCATACGATTTGTTGACAAGTGAGACTTTGAACAATGGGGAGGTGTGACCTTAAGAGTGAACAAAAAAATGCATGCCAACCTTATTTGAAAATAGACAGGCAGATTCCATTTGTTGTTAAAGCTGTGGTAAGAGGGATGAGCTCTCAAGCGCTTCACGCTGGCCTGGGAGCCACACTGGCGTTCGAATTTCCGCACGAAGTCCATACTGGTGGTGTATCTCTGCAGGAAGAGAAGGAGCACTCTGCTCACACACAGGCTCCCAGCAAACAAGCAAGGCCACCACCCATTCAGCAGAACCCCTGTATGATGCTACAGCTAAGCTCAAGGGTCAGGATGGGCTGACACTGCCCCTCATCACCTAATCATACAAGGCTAAAAGCCTGGGCTGCAGAGACACCAACACCAAATTAACTTCAAAGTGTTACTTTATGGTAAGGAAACTTCTAAAAACAAGAAAACTGTCCAAGCATTCTATCAAGCACAACTGATCAGAGATTCATAACTATTTCTGAGCTCAATCACTGGGGTGGTGCTGCACACTACTAAAAGAGTCAGGTGCAGCAGACAAAACTACACAACAAGGAGGAACAATCAGGAATGAAACTTAGAAGTACGCATAGCCAACTGCACATGAGAATGGAAGCACAATATTTTTGTCTGTTATGCAGGACCTGTACTATAAGAATTTCTAGAGCTGTTTCCCTAAAAATGTTTTGTAAATATCAAAAAATGCAGAAGAACTTCAAACAATTTCAGATAAACTAACTTCATCCAATGTATACTTCCAATAAGATGTTTATGAATAGTATTCAGTTGGTTGCAAGCAAAAAAAATACATTAATCCCCAAACATACTGTGGATTTGGTCTCAATAGTATGAGAACACTGAAAATAATGAAATAATAAATTAAATCATGCACAAAGCAGAAAGTCAAATACTTGATGAAAGCCAGTAGTAAAACAGTACAAAAAATGTTATTTCATACAAAATAGACCTTGCTAACAGACCATGAAACTTAGGTAAATAAACTTACAATCAAAACACAACTGCAGTTAAAATTCTATGAACTGAAAGCTAGTTTGGTTTCTGTGCAAGTTTCTTCTATTAAAAAAAATTAGGAAACAGCCATAAAACTTATCATACATTCTCATAAATCCACTACTGAATTAATGAAATAGTCCAGACAATCTCTCAGTGCTTCTGACTTCACTGCAGGGTTAGGGTTCAATCCACAATCCAGAGCACTCACTACAGGAGCCAGGTGATTTTGCCTCTTGTGAAGCTGTAAAACGTTATCAGGAGAAGCTCCTGTGTTGCTGCTTAGAGGGCCTGCTCTCAAAAACTCTCCTGTGAACAAAGGACATGAACTGCCACAGGGATGCCTCAGTACTGGGTATCTCAGTAAGTTCATAACTTTCTGTTAAAGGTATAACTACAGAATACCTTTCTTGCGATGTTGCAGTTTCAGGGTCAAGATACTATCCTGAAAAATGCATCCAAAAGCTTTTAAGTGACTACTTTTCTCCTAATCTGGTTGTATCTATAACACAATGAACCCATAAAAGGTATAGGAGTTAGACCCAGACTGAATGACAGATGAGTTCTCTTTCAGGCCTCCTTTCTTAGATAATAAACCCAGCACTGTAAAAAGGCAAACAAGCTGTTAATGCTCTGCTACCCTAAGTGTAAGTCAGAGATATAAACCAAACACTCTGTAGAGACCCATCACTTTCAAAATGGAAGGCACCTCAAGAGACATTTATCTCAATACTGAAAATATTATATCCAGGAGAGGGAACTAACTGCAAGATTGGTTCCTATTTCAGCTTCTAGGACTGGATTGTTGACTGCAGAGTTATTTAAGAAAATAATTCTCAAACAGAGAAATCTAAACTTAATCTTAAATGAATGTTTAGGGATAAAAGAAGTATTCTTTTAAATACCCATAAAACTACACATCTAACTCAAAGAAAGGCACAACAACCTGAAATTATTTTAAAAAGCCATGTCGCACAAATGCTTACTTTAACATACTTAATATTGCCAGTCTGATTTTTAAAGGATTTAAAACAAATCTTTCAATCCCCCTCTCTCCTCTACACCTAAAAACCCCTGAACAGAAAACACAGCATATTCAAAATGTTCAGCATTAAACCTATACATAGGTATATATGAAAATACACATGGAGAAGATACACACTGTTCTGCATTTCTATCAACCTAGAAAATGGAGACAAAAGATTATTGTCTAAAATTTGTGTAGCATTACTTGGCTCATCATCAGAGCAAAACAATTTTAAAAGGTTTTCCCCTCCCTCTCAATTCAGAACTATTAGTCTTTAGATAGGTGTAATAGCATTTTTACACTTGGCATTTCAACTTTGTATCGATTTTCAAGTAAAATATTGTAATGATTTTAATGATTTTAATGACTATGACTCCCTTAAGTAGTCAAAAGCAGTATGGAAAGTACTTTGGACTTACTATGTGATTTACCTGGAGGTCATGGTTGGGTGCTGGGTTTTTACTGGGGTTTTTTTTTGATTGTTTGGTGTTTTTTAAATAAACCAAACACCTTTGTTGGCCGGTATCAGTGTAACATAAGACAGGCCTTTTAAGCAAACCCAGCTTTTCTGAAGACACAATATACTCCTGTACATCATGGAGCACAGTACAGCAAAGGCCCAACAAGGCTCACAATCTGCAGTATGTAGGCATAAGGTGAAAGCTTGAAGAGTGACTAAAACTTCATGGTAAACTAAGAATTCTCATGTGGGAGGAGGAACACATTGTAGCATCACTTGCATGGCACTACCACAGCTTTCTTCAACATCCATGTCATTTGCTTCTTCTTCAGAGACAGCACTGCAAACACTCTCAGTCATGCCAATCTGCCTCCACTTGTTCAATCTATCTGTACAAAAGAGATCTTAAACTCCCAGAAAAAATATATAAGTGTTTAGTAAAAGCAGTTTTTCAGGAAGACATGAAGAATCACATGCCTTATAAGCCTCCACTTGCAAGCCAGCATTTCCTCAAGTCACCTGTCCTGATATGCCAACAGTGCCTTCCTTCAGACAATTTACCACTGCCTCCCATCTCTATCTTGAAAATAAAATGTTTCACACTAATCACAAGTCAAACTGCCTGGGGGAAAAACTCCAATTTTTTCAGTAATCATGGTTAAACACAAAGCAGGCAGGACATGAGGAAAAGCAGAGAGTTCCTATTTTCGACTTGCAACACACAAGTCACAAGTAAAGCGCTGCCAGAGAAGATCTTCGTCCTAGACCAAGAAATCTATTTCACCATTAGTAAAAGATGATGTTTTAGAGACAGAGCAGCACTACCAATGAAGAAAATACAAGAGTGACAAGTACTTTAAATTCATTATTTAATGTAAGCTTGTGATATCAGAGAAATACTATCCCTGTTTTCTAAACCTGATGGTGCTGCCAAATATTTTCAGGTTTTAGTTGACTTGTGTTTATAATCACAACATAATATGCAGTACTGCAAGAGAGCAAAAGCTAAAACAAGCAAGCAAAACAAAGAATTTTTTTAACCTTCCCATAGTAAAAAATAAGTTGCAACCCAGATATTTAATTAATATTAATTATCAGCTCCTGCTATACAGCAGTTCTAGACTTGAGTGAACACTGGAGTCATCCACTCCCACCTTCAGTAACATTGCAATTCTACTCCCAAAATAAAAACAAATTCATCTGCTGAATGGTATCCAATAACTTCTGCATGAGCTCTCCTAACAAACTTGAGGGGAGAATTAATTCCTATGAAAACTGAACCAAGTGGTTTGAGATAACCTCCTCTTGCAAACCATGCAACAACATGAATTTACACAAAAGCAGCAGGCAGGGGAGAAGCTAGAGAACATGACTCTTCCAATTCTTGTGTCTGTCACAGAAATTAGAAATGGAAAAATGGAAATTAATTACCTCATGAAACACATCTGGGTTTCCAGGGTTAAAAAGTGATGGTAATTTCTCTTCCAGACCACGTACTATTTCTGGCCACACTGAGTTCACCAAGAAATCATATCCAGGAACAATATCTGCTTTTTCACTGAAAAAAATTGCAATTATTCTATGATTATATTTTACCACCAGACTTCTATCTGGAGGCAGGAATCACTAAAAAAAAAATAGATGCACTGCACTAGACAAAATGCAATGAAATTTTTTTACGTATTTATACTGATTCCCTAAACTGTTTTTCCTTCGAAGACTCCTTATCCAATTCCACAGTCTTATCAAATCAAAGGTGCTTTTTTGTAACTCTCAAAGTGTTTAAAAAATTTATCAGTTACATATTTTGCGAGTGTGTACTGGAAAATTACTACATTTCAGCTGAGAAATCCTAGGTATAATTCAAGTTTTAATAGCACCAAACTTCCAAGACCTACCAAGTAGGAATAATGTGACTAATGCAATGAAAAAGAGAACTTCTTCCTAATTGTTCCAAACTGTATTTATACATATTGTGTTTGATCAAAAGATCAAAAGCTACCTTGATTTTGAAAATTTAAAAATTGAGAGCAGAAGAGATAATAGCATTCTATTCCAATTTAGTACATCACACCACTAAGTAGAAACATTCCATTATTAAGAAGAACAATTAAAACTTGCTGAGGGATTGAAAGAATTAAAATGTTAGTAAAATTTAGGAGTCATAAAGAGCTCAGCAATGGATGACTAATTAGAAAAGTAATTCTGCAGTCCCTAGGGGCTACGTCCATAGTTCTGCTAATTACAGCAGTCTGCTATATTAACCATCCTGAAAAGAGATGAATAAATGGATTCAACTCAGTAGACCTGAATTATTTAAGCTTGAAAAACAGGTAATTTAATTGCATAAGGAATAAGCACTTTTTGAGAACACAGTGGAAGCACAAATAAATTAAACTTGTAGTTTTGGTACACACAATAAATCAGTCAAACCACTGAGGACCACTCCCACTTTTCTGATGTGCACTAACTCAATAACTTCTGAACTTATATTTTAATAGCTTTATTATGCTCTTCTCCTTGGATGAAGTGTACAATCATATTTAATGGGTTCAGAAAATCAAGTTATCTGACACACTGTATTATGCACAGGACTCACTTCTACTACTGAAATACAGGATTGTCTTTGCGTCCTCTGAAGGTCTGGGCTGCAGCACCAGGAAAGTCTGCTCACTGTTTTGTTTTGAGAAACAGAGGTGTGAGGTACAAATCAAACTTGACTAGAATTTTCAGGAAAGGCCAGAGAAGTCATTAGTGCATGAAAGCTGATAATGCAAAGGATTTGAAAGCATATGATACTTGTTGTGACTTCAGTGCAACTGAGAAGCCCAGGATACTCACCTGGAAATTGCTCCCCCTGTCACTTCCCGCAGGAGGCGGCAATGATGAGGAACAAACTCCAACAGCCTATTGTACATAGCCTGGAGGGCATTGGGGTGGGATTGCACATACTGCTCCACCATCACCTGCCAGGAACAGCTCAGTGTTAAACGCCAGAAAAGTGAATATAAAATATGCTGTAATGCAAGACTCACAAAACTCTTAACACTATAACCTCAAATACCGGGATAGTCAGCATATTACTTTTTTTTTTTCATTATATTTTCCAAGTATAACTTGCCAGCCTGAATTATTACTTCCTTTAAAGCAGCACTCTTAACTGCCAAGACTGGCCCAAAACTGGGAAGGAGATCCTTTCTTTTAAATGTGAGCCACTATGTCTGGCTGCCAACCCACTGCCACATCACTGTCACCTGAAGCAGTCTGTCAAGTTAAAGAGGGAACTGGTAAAAGCTAATCAAACTCAGAATAAAGTAAAAACTCCTTCCAAATGTTGTGGTTGGTCCAATCCCAAATACAGTCAAGCCAAAGCAAAGCATCTTCTGTGACACTGCTAGCAGCTAGCAAATCAGCTTGTCTGGACAGTGCCTCATACTCAGTGAGAAGGGATAATCTCCGCCACAAAGAGAAGACAGTAGAAAAAGAACAACAGCTTATTTCTTGGTATTCTTCCAATGTCTGAACACGTTTGCCTCTTGCTACATAAACAAGTGGAATGGTGCAGAAGTGGTGAAAGAACAGAGCCTCAGAAAACTGAGGGGAAAGTGACATGTCTCATGCTGTAGCAGCTGTTACAGCACGTAGCAGACACCCAATGGAAACCTGTCCTAAATGGGAGAGGTTTGGTTTTTTTATTCTTTAGCCGAAGAAAAATAGAGGTAAGAAAAATAATCCACCCTGGATATAACTTGAAATTGGTGACAGGCAAGTAAAGGAATTCCTTCATCCTTTTCTTCTTAAATAGCAACAACAACCAAACTGACGTTTTGCTGCAGCTCAGTTATCCTGTTCTCTCCACAAAGATATTTTGAAGCTGCTAACAAAAGCTGGAGGTTCACAGGAAAAATAAACACATTTGGAAAACAAATGGAATTTTTTTAATGTTATCTTACCTCATCTACATAAGGTTTTACAAGCACTTGGCCAACTAATGCCTCTGCATCTCGTGTTTTGTCAATTGTTGCATAAGTGCGCAGACAGTGGCGTATTATGTCAACATTTGACGTTTGAAGGCCTTCCAAGAGCAGCCCTTCCAGAGACTGCTGCAACATGGCTGTTATTCCAGCAATACGCTACAAAGAGAAAGAAAATATAGTCAGAAAGAGCCAAAATCAAAGCTTGTCATCATTGCTGAAGTAAATTCATCCAGATGTGCCTAACTCAGCTTTCTATCCTTACTTGAAAAGTACAAAAATTTGATAACTGCCAGTGTTCAATGACCATTAACACAAACTTAATTGGCTACTGATGCTATATAAGACAGGATTTATTATAATAAAGCTAAAGGCAATTATTATGTTCTATATGTTGTAAGTTCCATGGTAATTTATATCAGGTCTGCTTTATCCTGAGGAAATAAGTTACTAACTGTTCCTTGTTCAACTGAACCAGTATGTGACAATAAACAAAAGATTTACAATAAGTGACCAGGGATAACAATTGTAGCATTTATCCCTCACTGTCAGAGACTAAACAGACAGCGTGTACCCAGCACTACTTGTCAAATTACCACAAACCAATGACACTGAGTGACACTAGCAAACACCAATGAAATTAGATTCCTTCTGGCTTCTGCCAAACAGCTTCTTCAGTCTACACGTATTCTCCTTTTTGCAAACCATTTTTCCTGATCTCCCATGACATCTTTTCCACTAGATCTGACTAGTGTAGCAATGAGTCCATTGCTACACTACCTGCAGATATACTCCTGGCCCTATAACTCTGCATTTGAAGGAAGATCAGCAACACACATTAAGGCAGTTGGAGTTGAACTATGAATATAGCCAGTAAAATTTCTTCTCTCTCTTTTTACATGCTGTATTGTGTCCATCCATCCTAAAATGATTCATACAATTTTTACTGAACATGCAAAGTCAGGAACCCAACTGCTAACTAGTCATGAAAGCTACATTCTGATAAACCTTAGCAACAACAGGTACAGGACACAAGTCCTGGCAAACACCATTAAGGAAGCCACGTGACAAATGTTCTCCCACCCCACACACTACTCTGCTGCTCATGCTCACTGCTGCTAGTATCCAAGTCTGATATCCAACTCAGTGGCTAGAGGAGTTTTGTAAACTGTCCATGTAACAAAATGATCCCATGGATATCTGGAGCTGAAACAAGTCTGTATTGCCAATAGGCAGAGGCACAAACAGAACTACCTCAACAGCTTGAAAGCCATTAAGAATGACACCCTCATGAGAATCAGCTTAAAGCATTACCCCATCTCTATATTCACACCTTCCTTTTAGCACAAGTTTTCATTTATTCCCTCTCCCCACTGAAAGAATAGAAGAAAAAAGTCCCACCAAAACATCAATTAATCATTTACAGTAGGTAAAAGAGCATACTGGGATATTAATAATGGCGAGCATAATTTCATGAGAAGACAAACTTGAATATATTCAAGCCAGCCACTATGTAGGCACATTCCATTTATGTTCTGGTCTGTACACAGCAGCTAACAAAGCAAACATAAATCTCTACAACGAGGCCTCAGTATCAGTCAGCAGACGAACTGCAAGATACATGAGGCTGACAAAAACATCTGTCATATTTCCTATTCTTATACTCAGTTATTTATCCTAAAGAAGTAAGCAAACAGGTCATAAAACCTCAGAAAAAGCAATAGTTCTAGTCAACTGATAAAAATGACCTCATGAAACCCAATTCAATAAAACTCTGTGGAAACAGGCATTTGTCTTCCAATTATACTGGTTTTGCTTGACTGTGCAAGTGTTAAATGTCATTGCAATACTTACTGGTCTCACTTTGTCTAAAAGGGGCATTCCTTTGCTTTGTACTGCATGAAATTGTAGTTGATTAAATTCTGTGGCAATTCTCTCTAAAACTTGTCCAGTTACAAGTGGACTAGAAGAGAGAAGATACAAAATGAGAACACACAGTTAGATCCTTTCAAACCAACTCCCTCTCATCTGTAACAGATAGACAGAGCTATCCCTCAATTTTTTGTCATTTCAGTATTTTGAATTCTGATAGGTACTACTGTAATGATTGCAATCAAGCAATAATGATCTGGAGCATGCTACATGATTAGTGCTGTTTTGCAGCTCTAACATGAAGTGGGTGAAGCAGAAGCTGAGAGGAACATAAGCTCTTGCCTCAGCAGGATGAAGCTCTTTCTCCTAAATGGCAGTTTTATCATTACATGAAAAGTCAGTCTTAAGAGAGCTCAGAAACTGCACCAGGTGGTTTTCACTATCCAGATTTGTTTCTTTCTTACTCTGTCATATAGTCAAACTAATGATAGTTATCTCTAGAGAAACAGTCCTGCCCTTCTTAAGCCCACACAATCCCAATAATGAGCCGAATTTTCAGTTGTTCAAGAATGATCTTAACTGCAAACTTAATTCTGCAAAGTGCCTCACCTGACTGAAAACATCTGCTCTTGTCCCTCTAGGTATCAACCTACTTTCTGGTTCACCCACCCCCACTATCAATCGTGATCAGGCACACTGAGCTGAAGAGACAGTCTCACACTGTGTCTTCCCTCCAGCTTAAATTGTACTTGCATCCCAGTCAAGCCTTTCAAGTGGATGACTGGTACATCAGCTCCAAAATTGGCTGAACAACATCCTGCAATCCTCAGCAAAGGCAGAGGAAGAGGTTTGACTGGAATTTGTCACAAACCTTCCTTGTACTAGGTTTGCCTTGCCTGCCTAAAGCTATTCTTGCAGCAGTCCTTTCACTTACGCAGCAGGGAAAACAAGAAAAACTATTTTGTTTCACTTACAAATGACATTGGAATAAACTATAGAGAGTATTTCAGACATGAGAGGATTAGTGACTTCTAATAAAATAAAGTGAAAAAAAATAACTGCACAGTAACTTCACAAAACTTGCTTACTGAAAGCACCACAAGTAATTTGGAACTTTGGAGTCTGAGTTACATGTTCTGTGAATGACTGGCTTGCGGAAGACTAAAACAAAGAAAATACTAAAATTCCAATAATTTAGTCCATCAGAGTTACATTTCTAAAGATACATCATACTGCTTGTAAATTCACCTTCAACGACAACATGAAATTAAGTTAGCCCCATCAACTACAAACAAAACCGAACATTACAATTTTTTACCTGTTTCCCTCTAATGAGGACAATTCTTTAGTGCCTTGGGAATGTAGAATCTTCTCAATTTTCTCCACGGACTGAATAACATGAATAAGTCTCAGGACACACATCTGTAATTAAAGAAAGATTTTTCATGTCTAAGCCCAATCCCAATTGACATCACCTAAAGAAAATATTTTAGATGGTTTCTTAGTTCTTTGGTTTTTTCCTGGTTTAAGTTTTCTCCCTTTATCTTAACACTTGAGTCTTGTCTCAGTTGAACTATTGCTCACATATGTCCATAAAACACCATAAATAAATGTTTGTCACACATGTGGGACAGTTGTTCCTATCCCTGCTGTTTTTCAAAGCACAAAGACAAGTGTTAGTGTGTCTCCTGCCCATAAAAATTAAACAGCTGTACATTCATAATAAGTAAGTTTATATGCTACTGCAGTTAGAAACAAGAGCAACAACAAAAAAAAATCCAACTAAATCAAACATATGTTTTGGGCAACTACAGTAAAGCAAAGATTTATGATCAACTAGACACTGTAAAATATGAAGTCTGTCAACCAAAATGTCAATACATTTTACAAGTGCAAAATCCTGCACAGTATGCATCTAGACTGCATAGAACTTTCTTAATTTCATTTTCTCTGGGTTAATGGCAAAATCAAAGTTATCCTAAGGATGATCTTTTGAAGATAGTACTATCTGCTGTACCTTTTTTCTTCTAATGTCTTCTTGTTTAGTCATTCGGTCATCTACTGCTTGAATTCCTTCACTGACACATGACTTAAGACTCTGTGAGAGAAAAAGTCAGCATGTAAAGCCTGCTTCCCATTTAAGGGTTGAAAAAAACCTAAAAAAAATAAATCTAAACTCAAGACACAGATTAATAAAATCATGGGACTAATAAAAGCTACAAAATATCAAGTGAAAAAGCCATAAATACAACTAAATAACTGAAAGTAGAACCTGCTCCTTAGGTATTGCCACTGCAAATCAAATATAATTATTTCCACCATAACCATTCTTTTATTACATTAGAGAGAACAAATGACCTTTGCCTAAAAACAGGCAATCAACCCACTATGTTTTTATGTCTTGCAACTGAAGTTATAAATCAGTTTTAAATAATATTTTTCACTCAATAAGGATTTCTCTATGCTTACTGAGCCTGTTTTCTGTTAGACACAAAGGGTGTGATATTTTGGAGGCACATTTAGGCATCCCTTTGAACTGGCTGCCAAGATGATCAAAAATTGCCCCTTCCTATAAATACCAAGTCAGTGTGGAGGAGCCAGAATAAGCTCCACCTTCAAAAGGGTGATGTTTTATGGTTAAACCACACACTGAGGAAAGTAAGTCCATAAAGGGACTTTGCTGCATCTGAATTTTCTACCATCTTTAAGTTACTCAAATATTAAAACAACTTCAAAATATCTCCATAGACTTGTCTTGCAAGAGTCTATTCACTTGTCAAGTTTTAGAAACTCTTTATCTCTTGAAATGCATTATAGGAAACCTAAATTTACTACAATACAAGTGCCTGAAAACACAATGCTTCTCTTACTAGCAACCTAAGTCATCAGTCTTCAAAGAAAAGTTTACTGTAACAAATATTAACTTGAACAGAAGGCATTCTGTACATCATAGGAGAGCGAGCTGAAGTTTACCAAGCTGTTGACAATGGCTGTTTTGAACATACCATAACTTCTTCCCTTAATTGTCCCAAGGGTACTGAAAGCTGATTGAGAGCCTTGTCCATGCCAACCTAAAGAAATTACCACAAACACGTTTTACTTTTTTGATAAGATCATATGTGAATTACTGACAAAGCCTATCATTTTACAGATACTGAAAGAAGTGAGAAAACATAGCTTCCTTTATAATTTCCAGTTTTTAATTCAATGCAAAAATATGTTATCTCAAATACAAGCATAAAGATGTACAACTGCTTTCACACAAAGCCAAAAGATAAACAAAATTTCCTCCCATGGAAATTTTTCTTCTCAGAAGTATGTTAAGTCTCAGTCTAAGAATCTGCATAATTGGAACAATTACAATTTTCAGACATAAAGTTGGGGATTTTCTAAGCTACTTTGATATACAAAAACTTTAAAGATTCCTAAAAGAATCCTTCAAAACAGACTTACTTTTATCATTGCTATTCTATTTTAATAATTTATTTCCTTCAATTTTAAAAGTGCTGACAGTTTGAAACAAAGTTTGTCCTGAGTTTTAACTCCCTAACAAATCAGCTTTAAAAGACAAAATGCATACATCTAAAACACTTACCACAGACCAACAGCAATTCTGTACAGCAATTCTGTAATTTCTACAGGAATGGTGTCTCAGTGCAAGGACTAGATACCTCAGTTTAAGATGCCTTAAATCATAAAATGCCAAAATAAAAGCCATATACTTTTCATATGAAAAATAAAAATCCCACTTAACCACACTAAGCCTGAACTACAAGGTACAACCAGTAACACTTACGAGATTTGTTGAGAGATTAACAAAATCTGCATAGTCCTTATTTATGAGCTCTACCATAGCAGTTTTAAGGAGTTTGTAATAGAGCTCCAGATCCTCTCGGAGCTCTTCCAACTGCACACGTTTCCTGCAGTCTGACACAAAGTGATCAACATCAAAATCCGCCTGAAACAGGAAACAGAGAAGGATGTAAGTAAACAGTTCACATCAGGAACACGCTCAAAATAAAGTATTCCATATGCTTGTGAGTTGACCAAACTAAAGCCCGAGGGGAAAAAGGCTTCTTAACGCACTAGTTAAACTCTCGGTTTTTAGGCTGAAAAGCACAGTGTCGTGGGGCTGAATATCCAATGATCAGCTCCCCGAAATACAGGAGAATTAAAAAAAAAAAAAACTCAAACAAACCACGAAACAACTGCCAAGAGTGGAAATTGAGCACTGAGAACTGCTCTACTCTCTGCAAGCAGCGAGGCCTCTCGCTGCCGTCAGTCTCGGAGCCCAGCCCTACCCGGACACGGCCGGATCCCGGATCCCCTGTCAGTGACACCCCCGGCCCTCCTCGCAGCCCCGGCCGGGGAAGGGCCCTGGCGGAGCTGTAAAATCCCCACCACGGCTCCGGGCCGCGCTCTCCCGCAGGGAACCCGCCACCCCCTTCCTCAGGAGACCCCTCGCCCCTCCACATCCCCCCGGCCCCGGCGCACCTTCATGAACTCGTCCTTGTCGAAGCAGAGGTTTTCGGGGCCCCGCGGCAGGCTCATCCTGCCCTCCATGCTGGGCCCGCACCGCCCCTCGGCCAGCGCGGCACCGCCGAGCGCGGCCGCCGCCGCAGCGCCCCCTGGAGGGCTCCGGCCGGCGCTGCGGGCGGGGCCCGGCGTGCGGGGTGGGGCCGCTCGGGCTCGGCCTGCCCAGGTCTGCGGGGACGGCCGGGAGCCCGGCGGCTGGATAGCTGGAGTACGCCTCTGGGATCATCGGGCCAACCTGTGACTGAACCATGGCAATTACGGCATGGCATTGGGTTCCACGTCCAGTCTTTTCTTAAACACCTCCTGAGACAGCGACTCCAACACTTCCCTAGGCATCCCAATGTCCAAGCACCCTTCCTGTGAAGAAATTTCTTCTAATGTCCAATCTAAACTTTCCCTGGCACAGATTGAGGTCATTTCCTCGCATCCTGTCACTGGCTACCTGGAAGAATAGGCTGATCCCCACCTGGCTACACGCTCCTTTCAGGCAGTCATAGAGAGGATAGTGGGGAACCTCCGAGACTCCTTTTCTCCAGGCTGAACACTGCCAGCTCCCTCAGCTGCTCCTCACAGGACTCACACTCCAGACCCTTCACCAGCTCCATCACCCTTCTCTGGACACACTCCAGCACCTCAATGTCCTTCCTGAGCAGAGAAGCTCAGAACTGGTCACTGAACTCAAGATGCAGCCTCACCAGTGCCAAGTACAGAGGTGCAATCACTGCCCTGGTCCCGCTGAACATGCTTTAGTGATGGAGGCCAGGATGCCATCAGCCTTCTTGGCCACCTGGGCACACACTGCCTCATGTTCTGCTGCTGTCAACCAGCACCAACAGGTCCCCATCCACTGGGCCTCTTTCCATCCACCCTTCCCCCAGCCTGTAACACTGCATGGGCTTGTTGTGGCCAAAGTAGAGGGCCCAGCACTCAATACTTGCACCCAACTTTGTGTTCTGTGCATTTACAAAGGGCAAACTCCCTTGTGTTTGAGAAGACAGAGAAGACAGACAGAGAAGACTCCCCAGGCATGACAAACACGGGCTCAGTGTACACTGGGCTGGAAAAACCTAGACCTCTATATACCACACATATCTCCTGTCCTAACTTCTTCAGCACTACACAGAGCCTGGCTGGTCTGTAACCAGCAAAGATCCGTGCCGGTGATTCATGGCTGGCACTGAGTTTCTCAGGACTTGCCTGAGTTACTGATCCAGTAACTCATCCCCTCATCCAGATCATCCAGCAGCACTGTAACACCTAAACTGCTAAACCATGTCACCCCGAGCCAGACTCAGATGCCTCTTGATTCCACCACTTTGCTGGGCAACCTATTCCAATACCTGACCACCCTACCAGTAAATTTTTTTCCAATATCTACCTGGATCTCTCCTGTCTCAGCTAAGGCCATTTCCCTGTGTCCTTCAGTGCAGGCATAGAAGAAGAGACCAGTTCCCACCTCACTACAATCTCCTTTCAGGCAGAAAGCAATGAGGTATCCCCTGGGCCACCTCTTCTCTAGACTAAACAAACCCAGCTCCTTTGGCCATTCCTCATAAGACAAGTTTCTAGACCCTTCACAAGCCTTGCTCCCCTTCTCTGGATGTGCTCCAGCACCACAATGTCCTTGAATTATTTGGGTTAGAAAGAATAATGTCATTGAATGGGTTAGGTCAGAAGGGACCTTAAAGATCATCTAGCTTTACCACTTCTGCCATGGGCAGGGACACCTTCTGCTTGACCAGGTTGCTCAGAGCCCCATCCAAGATGGCCTTGAACACTTCCAGGGTTGGGACATCCACAGCTTGTCTGGGCAATCTGTTCCAGTGCTCTTCACTGCCCTGACAGTAAAGACTTTCTTCCTGATATCTAATCTAAACCTATGGTACTTGCTGCCCTGAGATGTCGAGGTGGCTGAGCCGTGCTGCTTCTGTGGGTGCCTGGTGTGTGCCCCACCATGGGCACCGAGCACACCAAACTAACCCAGTCACGTCAAGCTGCAGGGCCCAGCCATCAGGGCCCACAGCACAAGCCATGGAGACACAGGGCTGCAGAGGAGGAAAGGGGCTCCAGGAGATGGAAGGTGAGCAGGGTCACCCAGATCTGGTAGCCAACAGCCACATCTCCTCAGGTTTTATGTGATACCAGGGGTGGAGGATACCCAGCCTCTATAGGCAAGAAATGCCAGGGTCTGACTATTCTTTAAAGCAAAATAAGCTTTTTCTCATGTTTAAATTTATTGTAGTTTATGTTCATGTGATCCTGAGTAACAGGAACTGAGTCAGAGCATAATTTACTTCCCCCATCCTTTTCAGCAGAATCTCTTCTTAGGCTCTTGTTTCCCTCAAAATCTTTAGTTCAAGGTCACTGATGACTTAGTGAAGACAAATTTAGCTCTAGAAAGCCTCCCTGCTGTCACTTACATTTCTGTTTGCGCCTCAGGATGGAAGACAGCAAATGATCTCGTTCCTCACATGAGCATTTTATGGATTTAATTTTGTCTCAGTGAGCTTAAATGAGGAGCTATCCCAGTGCCTTGCCAGAGAGTTGTAAAGGTGCATCCTGTTTCTCTGCCAGCTGCTCTGTGGATAATGACAGAGAAGACTCCCCAGGCATGACAAACACGGGCTCAGCGTACACTGGGCTGGAAAAACCTAGACCTCTATATACCACACATATCTCCTGTCCTAACTTCTTCAGCACTACACAGAGCCTGGCTGGTCTGTAACCAGCAAAGATCCGTGCCGGTGATTCATGGCTGGCACTGAGTTTCTCAGGACTTGCCTGAGTTACTGGGAGTGTGAAGGGCCAGGTGGGTCAGTGGTGAGCTTGGTGGACACGTGTGCCTGCTGGCTGGCTCCTTGTGTGCTCATTTGCCCGGTTGCTTTCACCCTGTCCCTTTGGAAAGCTTTTCAAGACTGACATGTTTCAGAGTGTCCAACCCTCTTAGAGATCTCAGAGGTTGGCAGGCATGATTTATAGCTGTCATCTGTTGTCAGATGGAGAGCAGAAAACAATACACCCACCTCACAAATCTACACTGGCACTTTTTTGCAATAGCTACGACTGTGCATGTCAGGTTTCTTACATTGTGATATTGAAATGTCTACATTCTGGTATAGGAACAAAGCCACGTTATTGCTTAGCCATATTTTAATTTAGTGAGCTGGATGCTTGAAATTAAAATTTTAACCAGCATTTAATGTTAACTTCTTAACAAGTAGTTGCACCTACTTCTAAGTGTACTAGCTATGACAAATCTTGCTCTAAAAATAATTGCTGGTGCCATTTATGGTTTGGTTTACAAAGCTCTAATTATAAAGTGCTTTGAGGAAATAAAAAGTATGCTTCTAACTTGGATTTGTTTAATGATGAGCTCTTACACTCTTCATATTTATTGATGTAATTGCAAATTCAAATATGAAGTTTGTGGAACTTAACAATTCACCAGCACAGACTGCAATATGGCACTTTAGTAAGTTAATGCTAAAACCAGAATTAGGAGTTGTCAGTTATTTCCACATGCCCTGTGTCTCTGTACAGCCATTTTCACCTGGGGCAGTGGTGTACAAAGTAAAGTTTCTCCAAGATGGAAAAGACAGGCAAAGCAATGAGGGAACTAACAATTCCAAAGAGTCCTGCAAAGCTCCCTATACTTCCATTACTTTTGTTTACTTAGTCCATTTGTACTACAAGCCCCTTCATCCCTTTCCTTTCCTGATTCTTGTTACTGTCATTCCAATACCTCCTGGCTCAGAAAACACAGTTTTAAACACTTTTTTTCAACAGCAAAGACTTGGCACCTAAGAATTTCTTGAAAACTTAAAATCACCATTTGATCTTCAGCTTTGAATAACATATCATTAATGGACCCATTAGATGAATGAAGAGAGAGCACCTGAAAGTCTGTCTGTTATTATTGTTATTATCTGAATAAGGATAATGTAGGTGCCTGAGAGTAGAAGAGCTACTATTAGCTGTTGTGTGGGTGCTGAATTTTAAAGATTCCAGGACGCTTTCTTATTCTCAAATAAAGAACATTTCAAGGGAGGAATAATAATACAACAAATTATATTTAGGATAATTGCGTTATCATTTTACTGAAGGCTGCCAGTGACCAATCCACTATCGTGCAAATACTGGTAGATATCAGGTAAATTGGGAAGGAAAGCAGTTAGTTTTACCTTCCACCACATTCTTGAAAATTGCTTTTATTATTTTAAAGAGTTGAAGACATCACCTACAATTTATGATAAATGGGAAAAGTGTGACTGTGTGCAACATGTAGGGACAGATATACTACAGTTAATATGTGCTACAACACTCCAGGTACTGGGAAGCTTTAAAAATTTAGATAGTATTAGGCAAACTGAGGTGCCAGTGTTAATGTATTATTTTGAGTACTTTGCCTTCCTAAGATGACACCTCCATCAATGAATCTTCTGGCCCTCCAGCAAAACTGTGTAAGAAATAGTCTATGTTAGCTGCTTTCACTAGATGATAAAAACAAAAAGCATCAGTTAATAAATGGAAGTTCAGAAGGGAGAAAAGGACATTTTCCTAATATTGACATCTTACTGAGTGCCTTTATTTTGTTTTCTTTTGGAAACAGAATTAAATACATGAAAAAGTGTAGAAGAGTTTATATACCTGACTCCAGGCCTGAACACTGAAGTCAGTGAGTGAATGCTGCTGATTTCTGTGGTTAACTGCCAGTAACCCAACTCCAAAGGTATTAATAAGCCTACCGAGCTGGTGAGGATCTAGTCATGCTTAATGTCAGTGGGTAGATTAAAAAATACTTGGTCCTAATTAAACAAGCCAAAGAAGTTTGGAAATTCCTCAGGTGATGGGTCTTGGAAGACAACTATAACATTGCAGTAATGACATTGGTATGTGGATATATCAAAATATGAATTTATATGTACGATATAAACATGAATCTTGACATTAAAAATAATTATTTTTTAAACAATTATTCACTGGAGCAACCTCCCCAGAGACATGGAGAAGTGCCCATGGCTGCATCACAGGAGAGTTTCAAGATGCAATTGGACAGGGTGCTGTATAATTTCACCTGGGCTCCCCTTCTAATGAAAGCTTGGACCAGATAATCTCTGGAGGTTTTTTCCCAACCTGGCTATTCTATGCTTCTGTGGCACATAGTACAAGATCTGTAGTGAATGTATGTAAAATGTAGACTTGCAATATGAAAGTATGCCAGCTTAGAGGCATGAGAGGTTTCAGCTCTCTCATGCTTGAGTTGCCGTGCCCAGACAAGGCACAGCGTAAAGGAGCTGCTTAACTTCAGACATCCTGCCTCAGGGCCCCACACAGCTGAAAAAAAGGCTGTGGTTTTCCACCTTCAGCTCCTCCTGACGTGCTCACAATGACAGCTAGGAAAGCTCTCAAAATGGAACTTAATTATTTTGAGTTAACCTGAAAATTTCTTCTCCATTGTTGAGTTAGCTGGCTAATTGGAGTTCAGTGATACCCCAGGCATTACAGAAGTAGCAAGACTGGAGCAGAGATAACTGCATATACCTGATCCAGCAGACTGTTAACCACAATTCAGGGATTATCAATTTATTCCCATCAGGAGAGGAAACAAATGGCAGAGTTGTTTATTACGTTGATAATGTGCTTACTATAAGAAATTACAAAAGGCTACCTTTTAAAGACAGAGCTTTCAAACAACAGCACAATGTTGCATTGGTTTATAGCCAGATCCCCTTTAGTTAGTGCTTTGCCAAAAAATATCTGTTAAACTTTTGATCAAGGTTACATTATTCACAAGCAGGACCATGAAAATAATCATAGGCCTTGGACACCTCTCTTTTGAAGAAAGGCTGAAAGAATTGAGGATTTTCAGTCTGAAGAAGAGGGCTTTTAAGAAGGATAGAGGAAGACTTTTTACCAAAGCCTGTAGTGTCAGGACATGGAGCAATGACTTTAAACTAAAAGAAGGTTGATTTAGATTGGGTATAAGGAAGAAAATTTTTTACAATGAGGGTGGTGAGGTACAGGAATAGGTTGTCCAAATAAGCTGTGGATGCCCCAGCACTGGAATTGTTCAAGATCGGGCTGGATGGGGCTTTGAGCAACCTGGGCTAGTGAAAGATGTCTCGGCCTATGACAGGCAAGTTGAACTAGATGATTCTTTAAAGACCCTTTCCAAACCAACTCATTCTTCAGTTCTGTAGTTCTGCAATGCTGTGACTGTCCAGATTGCTGTTCCTTTTCTTTCATTCCATATTGTTTCTTCAGCATCTCTCATTCTGTCACACACACCCCTCCCTTAGTGAAACTCTTACCTGTATTTGGTTTATATTTCTCAGCATTTTCACGTTTGTTTGTTTGTTTTGCATTATGATATGTATCTGTGTTTTTATTGAAAGTGGCATGGTTTCAGTCATTTGATTTCTTTAGGGAGCTCTATGGTTCCTTAGGGGATCTCTATAGTTTATTATAGCTATCACAAAGGAATGATAATAGTTGTATGTTGCAAGTTCAGTGAGATTTAATCAAATCCACAATGTGTTTTGGAAGAGCTGGGGAACATTTTTCACCTTTTTTTTTTTTTCTAATAGGTAGCTCTTAGAGAAAGAGATGGAAATTTAGGTGTCCCTTGACAATAGGAATTATGAATTTTTAGCATTTTAGCCACTGGATGTCACTAATGATTCACAGAAACATAGAAATCTGTGCACTTTTTCTGAAGGGTAAAAAATTATTTAAAGAGCACAAGATTTGGAGGAGAAACATTTCCATCTGAAATGGGAGCAAATTTTCTTTGCCTGCACTAAGAGATCTGGTTGAGTAGAGATCTGGTTGAGCTTGCCAGGTTTTGTTTAACTTGATGATTTTTAGGGTGGCAAAAAGCCACTCTGTTATAAGATTCTGAGGATCAAAGCCAGCAAAGTTTTATTTCATTTCATTTAAGAGGTGTGAGGTAACCAAGTTGGAAGAGAAACTCTGCATGGGAAAATGTATGTGTGAGTTGTGGTACATATATCATGGATATTGCATGTAATCTTGTACTTACACATGTGGAGCCCACCTAGCAACACCACAAAAAAAATAATGAAAAAGGCTCAGATGTGCCATTATTGTATAAACCAATTAAGAGGAAAAATACGCGCCTGAGGATTTTAATAAATGTGCTTTGCGATGGCAAAGCATCTTCTGGCCAACATCCTCATAAGTGCCACCACTGCTGTGCCTTTTGCACTGCAAATCTCAAGAATACCAAATGACCTAATGCTGTCATAAATTTTGCATTAAATTAGCAACCCCTACAAAACCTGTTACAGATGTGTGTAGGACTTCTAGACTCCTCTTCAAGAAATCCTAGAGAGCGATTTCTATTTATGCGGCGCACATGCCAGCTACCAGACATACCCCAGCTGCTTCAGACTTGCTGTGAATGTACAGATCAGCTTTGCAGCCACTGTGCAAGGGATGCTGTCTGCTGCAGCCCAGGCAGAGGTTTGGCCAGCTCCACTGGCCTCATTCACATTCCCTTTGACTGGAATGCCACGAATTTCCTGACGTACCCAGCTGATCTTCTCAAGCACCACCAGCCCGTCTGCCAGGGGATGCCTGGTTTCTAGAAAATGCAGAAAAATAGCCAGACTCTGCTTTTTCTTCTAAGGGTATAAATGCAGGAAGGAAAGGAGGGCATGCTGATCAAGAAATGAATTTATGAGCAAGAATACAGAGAGATTTTACTATAGATTTAGGCAATGATACTATAAATACAGAATAATCATTCTAGTCTGGGGAGTGGCACACATGTTAAGGCTAGCTGCTTTTATTAATAAACACATATTTGACCAAATTGTCATTTAAGTCTTCAGGGTTTTTTTGCTATCTTGTTTTGAATACTATTATTTTTTGGTTTGTCCATTATAATTTCCATTTTAAAGTTCCATCTTGGTTTCTAAGCTGTAGTCATGTGAATGTTTTTGTGCTTATTAAAGCCCAGGCAGAAGTGGAAGTGATAGTGGCAGTGTATTCAAGGTGACAGTTTTACAGTATGTGTTACAAAACAAACTCAGACAGACTTTAACGAGGCTCAATGTACTAACCACCTTGGTACAACTCTTATGACTTCAGATGGATTATATGAATTGAATAAAAGTTTAGCTCCTTAGTGTGTACAAAGGGACGTGCTGTGCCATGAGGCACAGTCAGTCAATGGGTGCTGAACATAAGAGAGACATCTGTGCTTTTAAGGGACTGATCATTCACAGACACCATACCCATAGCTCTCTTTTATCACTGCTAGGGGCCAAGGACAGACACTACAAGATGTGCTATCAGTTCCTTTGTGGGGCTGTATTCTGGTTTAAGGCCTTGGGAAGCTGAAACTTAAAATCTTAGCCCTGACATTAAGTTACTTTTGATTAGAGACAATGTGGTTACTCTACTTGTACATTTTTTGATATACATTCCTGTATATTTTTAAAAATTACTCTGCACAGTTAGAAACTTTGAATGACATTATTTAAAAAATTAATATCCTCAACTAAAGAAAAAGTGAAAAAACACCTAAAAATAATAATCCTAAACTTTATTCCAGTTAAGCTTACCCAAAGGCTCATAAAAGTCATATTTGATTGGAATTAAGTTTGCCTGTTCTTACCAGGATGCTGTCAGGCTGCATCATTTTTTTTCTGAGAAGAATTCTTAATCCTCATGCAGATGGGAAGTAACAATAAACACCATCTGCTGCAAATTAGGTTACTCTCTTAGCAACGAGTGAGATCAGGCTCTGTCTCAGCCTCCCATTTTCTGTGCTGAAGTACACACTGGCACTTCAGCCTGTAACAGAGCAAGTGATCAGAAACAAAGTGGAAAAAAGAAATGAAAAATTTTTCTTACTTCCCTCCTGGCAAGATTCTTCCTGTCCTTGACAACCCCACAGTTTTATTGCTGTATGCCAAAGGGGCCAAGATCGGCTCATCACCCTATCTTCCTCTGGCTTCTGCTTCTCCTGTGGGAGTGGGAGCAGCATCATGAAGTGCTGGCAATCTCTCATGACTGCTAGGTGCTGGGAGCCAGCCCAAGAAGTAAATAGGATCAGCAGGGGAGGGTGGTGTGTCAGTTGAGAGTGGATTTAAAGCTGCCTGCTGCTGGCAGAGCCCTCGGGGAAGAGGGCCAGTGAGACACTGTGCCGGCTTCCCCTGGCAGAACCTGTTCCCTGACTCGGCTGCCCCGTGGGTGCTGTTCCCCTTGCCCTCCCCAGCTCCTCTCCAGGACTGCTCCATGATTAGAGTGTGTCAACTTGTTAAGGACAGCAGGTGTCGGAGCAGACGCTTCTCATTAACTTGGCATGACACCTCTCCACAGAAGATCTCCTGCACCATGACAAGGTGATTTTGAAAGAGAATGGTCTGGGTTTTTCCATTATTTTGTACCCTGTCTGATGAACTTTCTCTGTTGGCAATGTTCACAGTGCCTTGACCAGATTCAGGCAGCTCTTAATTCAAGTGCTGTGCAGATCACAGATTCATACACACTCTTAGAAGATAAAAATTCATGGATTTTAGAAGTCATTTAAAGCATCCTTCTGATGCAGCTATATCAGGAAGTGTTATATTTGCCCTCAAATCACCAAAATACACTTGTAGTTAAAGGACTCAAGTTTGACTCATTACCAGGGGAAAGTTCTCTCTGCTCCTTATTCAAATATTTGTGGAAAAACCTGCACATCTTGACAGTTTCAAGAACTCATAGAAATAATGTTTGTGTCATTCCTTTTTTGTATTTGTCATACTATGGTTTCCAGTTAATGCACAGGTAGGTGTGTCAGCACGATTAGTCACAGGGAACCAACCTTTTTTAATACTCTCAGAAAATTTTACTGGCTCTCGATTGGATTTGGTAAATTAACACTGGTGGTGCTCCTAAAGTTTAAGACTCAGCTAAATACTAAAAGCCGTATAGAATATTCAGTTCTTCTATGATACATCTCCTGAGCGTGTACAGATGATAATCTCCTGGGAAGGGTACCTGTCATGAGCACATGTCCTGCACCGTCCACATGGCCATGTGCTGCTCCTGCAGGCCAAGCACTACACATCTAATCTACTGATGCTTTGAGGAAATATCCCCATTTCCAGACATACAACAGGCTGGTTGGAGCTAGTGAGAAATAATGCCAGCTGCCCAAATGTGAGAGATGCCTTCATTATATGCAAGAAAAGATTTTGAGTGGAAAGAGACCATACCTGAGACAGATGGTATCCTGAACTACACACAGGGCTGCCTTTGTCTAATGCTGTACAGATAGAGGGGGGGGGAAATACCCAAACTACAAGACTGTGATTTTCAATCTTCATTCTGTCCTTCGGCTAGTTTTGTCAGACTCTCACTTGGGCTACCAAATAATTTACACACGGCAATAAATGATTGGACACGAGCTCATATTTTCTGTTGATTCCACCATTTTCTGCTTGTCCTCTGCCATCTAATCTTAAGAAATGGCTCTTGTCAGGACACTTGTGCAGCCAAGTGCCTTGATAAAAAAAGTTTTTCTCTGGCCTCAGCTGCAATACAGAAAAATATTACAATTGCAGATGAAATTTTTCAATCATAGTTTTATGGAGCTTTTGGTTTAGATAACTTACAACATTTTAAGGGACTGCATATTTAAAATCCATACTTGAGGCTTCTTATGAATCAGATCCCTACAAATGGACCACATTTAGCATCTGAAAAGCAAGGCAGGCACAATCATGAGTCATTTATTAAAAAGTAGGACGTATCTGTGCTTTACCAGTGGTGTAATTATATGCACTGGGTTAAGAAAGTTCTTTTTATTAAAAAGAATTTTTAGCATGCACCCTCCCGAGATACAAGCAAAGAAATTAGCAATAGAAATTACCTGATTGGTCATTAAGTCCATCCCTTCACAGCAGGATAATTGCTGTGCAATAAAGAACACAAATCGCTCCAATAAGCTTACATTTGTCATGGGGAAGACTAAAGGCAAGATATGATTTCTTTATACAGATTAAAAGGATTTGTCTTGATAAAGTGGTTACCATTTGTTATACAAAAAATAAATCTTTGTGCCAGAAAGGCAATGCCCAGCCTGACCCAGTTCTTCAAATGCAAGAATTGTGTTTTCATCTTTTCCAATGTCTTTGAGAATACAGTTCCTGTGAGATATGGAAAAGATGTGCAATGGAGATTGATTAGAAACAGGAGTGCTAAATATCTTTTGCTATGAGGAACTACTACTCCTCCCTTACTGATCAAGGTTACTGGCATTGTCAGCTTTCTGAGAAAACACATGTGGTCCTATTCTGCAAATCTTGCATGAGGAACACTGGATATATGGAGCTTTCTGTGGGGGCTCCCCAGACCCACACTAAATGTCAGGATGGAGGGCAGGGTTCTGGCATGCCCACACAACATTGCCTGTGGCCTTGCTCTAAACTGACAGAGCCAGTACCCCTGGGTCACGCCACTGTGGGGGAGCTGCCAGTGTGAGGGAGGCTTTTATATCAGCTGCTCTCACTGCTCCCACACCTGCTGCTTGCTGGCAGTTTTCATTAAAATCTCACAATGCAGCACTTGTTTCCTTGAGTTTCTCTTTCATTTCTCTTCATCATAGCCAAGTGGCAGAGTGAACAACAACTGTTTTTCAGTACTTGGATGAATCCTTGGGGACATGTACAGGGGATGAGGAATATATATATTTGATTGACAGTTAGAGAAATTAGAACTTCTCAGATTGAGATCAGAGTTGCACACCTCCCTGATGCAGGGTGCAACCCAGAGCATGGCTGACAGGTGTTTTTGAGAGTGTTCTCTGGGTTGCTGTCTTTAAAAAGTCGTGGCATTGAGGAAAGCCCCATAACATATTGAGTGTTACTTTGCATTTTAGAATACTTGTATCTCAGGAAAGGAGACCAAAAAACAGAGGTAGAAAAATAACAAAGGAGCCAGAGTGGTCTGATCTTACTAAATAATCCCATATACAGATGCTGCTAAGGTGCCCGAGAGTGCTGTGTGAAGAATTTGAGCTAATGGAATCACAGGAAATGAACCTGGGAGAGTTACGGTACATCTGGAAATGCCAAAGAAGGAGGATTGAACTCAAGGGAAAGAATAGTTCCTGCTTCAACTATGGGAGAAACTCATGAGGAAAACAATGATGCTGTAATATTTTAATCCTTTCTGAAGCTCACCTCTAAATTGTTGCCTTCAAAATTTTTGGCAGCACTGAGTCATCTGATGCTCTGTGATGACAATTTCCCTCACTGTTCACAGCTTGATTCCGCTTGACCAGGTACCTTAGATCACCTCCATTGCCTGATTGGTTTTGTGCACTCCTGAAGTCTCATAAGCTGCATTTCACATAGCTGTAGTGAGTGATTCCCAGCTGGATATGTTGTCGTCCACAGCAATGACATTGTTTGATAAAGAGAGAAAAGAGCCTGGGAGAATTTTCAAGGTAAAAGTACATTTTGAGTAGATATAAATAGACTAAAGCTATCATCATACCTGCCTCTCTTCTCTAAAGTCCTGCAGATCACAGGCTCTAAGTGGCACACTCAGCAAGGACAGGAGAATACAGAAGAAAGGAACAAGTGCTGCGGGCAGTTTAAAAAATACAGGGTTTAAATTTATTTTTGAGTCATAGACCCTAAACCATGACTATTTTGTGCAAGTTGTGAGTTCAGCCGTGAAAGCACCTTGGGTCACCTTGCTACAAATAAAACTCATTGCTATTTTCTCCCATTGTCTCATAAAGTATGACAGGTGAAATTTCAGTTCTGCTTTGCTGTTCCAGCTCTCTCACTTCCTGCAACCTCCATGTCCTAAAATGTTTTCTCTAGTCCCCTCTTTAAATTAAAAATGTTTCTAATTCAGGTTTTGGGGGTTTTTTTCTCAGATGATAGCCGTTGCTACAGGAAGTCTGATTGACAGCAGCTAGCCTCACATTCTGTCTTTGATGGTGTCTAAAACAATAAGAATATTTATTAAATCCCTGAAAGATACTCTACTGAAATCTTGCCCTAGATAATACTCAAAGGGACTCCGATGCCTCAAAGCAAGTTAGCAACCTGAGATGTCAAAAAAATCTCTTCTTATGCCAATAAATTGATTGCAATAACTTAAGGAAACAAAAGAGCAAGTCTGGGGCTTACAGTTAGACCCAGCCTCAGCCAGATCCAGTGACTATCTCAGCCTTGTGCTTATAAGGACCCTGCCACATGCCAGACCCTTCATTCTATCAAGCAAGCCCTCTTGGAGAATTTAACTGAAGATAATTGAAGATCCCTTTCCCTTGGAAGGAAAGACAGCTTGATGGGCACTGTAGCACAATTAGTAGTGATGCTGGAGCAACAGATGTGTTCTTGTGGGACGTGGTGGGTTTGCAGCTCCCAGATCTCTTCTGCAGTGCCCCATGCAAACACTGAGCCCACATTAGGATCAGCACTGCCCAGTAAAAGTCCTGGTGAGGCTTGGGAAGCAGGTACAATGTGGAGTGGCACACTGGAGGTGAGTAAAGAGAACATGGGAGAGGCAGAAAGGATGAAAACAGTCATGGGATGGACTCTCGCCACGTGGGTAAAGGTAAATGTGTTTATTTTAGGACAACTTAGAGTTCTGAATCCAAGTTTGGCAGATGGCCCGGTTTTATTTCAGGCCAGTCTTTACAGTAGGCATTCACTCCTCACCAGAGAAGGAGGAGAATTTTTTTCAAAACATCTGAGCTGACAGGGCCAGCTGGAAGCAGATAGCATGGAAAAGGGAAAGCAGACTTTGAACTGGTCTGCAACCAGCTTAGATGATGGCAATAATATAATTTGTTCCTTCAACTCAGAGGCTTTGCAGAGACAGTGTCTCATTAGCATCTCAACTTATCTTCGTGACCCTAGGACAAAAATATCTACTTGCATTTCTTGCACTGACCTCTCAGATTTTTTTTTAGTTCATTTTGCTGTTGTTTTTAAATAGGGCATAAATGCTGTAGCAGCATTTGCCATTTATTATCCTCCACCTCATTCAGATTATGGCTTGCAGCTTTTGCTCACTGGGGAAGTTTGCATAATAGTTTCAGTTCACTTGTTAACAGTAATTATTTTTTCCAGTCTCTCTTTTGATGTAAGCTGAATAGCTTGGCCTCTAAGAGATGTAATTAGTGATTCCTGCAGTTTGCTATGGAACGGGGCAATAGCATCATTAAATTCAAGATAAGTCTTAACTCGGTGTTTCAGATGCTCACATAATGTGTTATGCAACAAGGCAATAAAAGCTGCAAAATCCTGCCCTTTGGAACTTTCCCCCAGTTATTTCTCCCCACAGCTTCAATGCAGAGAGGAAACACAGGTTCCTCATTGCAGATGAAAGGACACCAGCGTCTCAGATAGCTCGGCTGGCATGTGCTTGGCTTGTGTGACATGGGATGAGACAGCACAGTTCCCCCTCTCCCCTCACCCTTTTGTCCATGCAGCTCATGGAATCTGGGTATAACCTGTGCAGCAGCAAGAATGAGATGTGATCCTAACACTAGAGAAAAGCCAATAAATACTCCCAATTTATTTGGATGAATTGTATCTAGAGAAGTCAGGCCATTCATTCAAGAGGCTTATAATTTACTCTTTCCTCTCAGCTTGTTGATTGTCTTCTCTGGAAACCCATTTACTGTAACAACAACACTTGAAATTTTTTTAGCATTTACTCTCAGTGGATCTTAAAATTCTTAGTGTTATTTAAGTCTCATCCCACTCCTCTAAAGAAATCACTATGATATTAATAGAAATACCTGTTACTTACCTCATAGGGAAACCAAAGCACAGAAATTGTAATGTAGTTTGTGTATGGCTGTGCATGAAGTAAATGATAGACCAAAAAACTGATCTCTAGTATCATGCAGCTTTACCAATTCCTTACCTGCCTGTCTTACTTCAGTAAAAAAGGAAATCAGTAAAAAATCAAATCACATGGAAAAAATAGAATTTTATTTAGTAATATTAAAATCTACAGTTTAAAATATTATTTACTATTTTCATTTTATTCATACCCTTTCTTTGCAGATAACTAGAGATGATTTTAAAGTAACGGTTCCTGAAGTTTATGTAAAATCTCCTTTAAAAATCCTTTTTTTGGGACTGTCCTTTTCTCAAAGTCATATGGCAAACCTCTGACAGAAATCCAGACTGCCATGAAGATTGATAGGACACTCCAACATAGGAGACAGGAGCACATTTTTAACAAATTTCAGTCCTATCCAGGGCTGTTATGCAGAAGTGCATAACACACAAAAAAAATGGCAACTACACCAAAACTCATCACTTTTTTTTTCTGTCTTCCCTGACCTGAAAACAATCACATAGCTGGCTGGGCACCTCCAGTGTTTCTTATCAAACCATCAGTTCTTCAAACCATGCAAAGCCCACACAGTCGTTCTTTGACTGTTCCCTCAAGTGGGGGCATACATACAACATGTGTCCATTCTACAACCAGAATTTTTAATAAGATTAATGCCTTGTCCCGCTGATATTCTCAGAAAGCAGAGAGAGAGGAGAATAGAAATGTTCTCTTATTTCCTTGTGTAGCCTTTATTCACTTATTTTTGTGTGGTGTATCTCTTGCCTACATACATATTGTGAAATGCAGTAATGGTCTCTTCCCGCCTTCCCTTTCACGTGTTTTCCAACAGTTTTTTCTTCCTGTTCTCTCCACCCTTCCATTCCAATTCTTCATTTTAACGTTCCTAGGAGAATTACCTAGATATCCCAATGGATTCTGGGACAGATTTAAGATCCATTTTCACCAAGGGAAATCTCTCCATTTCTGCTGTAGATAGAAATAGCATATCAGGAACTGGCGGCTGGCATATCTGGTGTCTTATTCCACAGCACAGATCACACACTGGAATTTGGCAGCTCTGTCCCATATGCTGATTTTTATCTTTGCAGAGATACAGTTCATTTGTAGGCCTTGTACATGTTTTCTAATTTCTGAATTAGCCAGAGCTCTTTTAATTTTAACATCCAGACTGTCTAGTAAACATGTCTTATTACAGCAGTACCAGTATTCCCTTGAAGATAATATCCATTTCAATTTTTGCTTTTTTGGACAGGCTGCATCTTGCCTAAAACCTAAAACCCAGAATCAATTTTTTAAAGAGTCCTTTTACATTCAATTGATTTTTCTGTTGTATCTAATGTATGAAGCTTTTAGTTCATTATTCTTGCTGTGGCCAATAGGCAAGAGGAATTCCTCTAAAGCTTGTTACCAGAGGGATCAAGCCCAACTTCTTAGGGTGATTTATGGAATGTGCATGGCTGTACTCAAGTGACTGATCCTCTGTTTCTCTTCCCCACAACTGCCTGTCCCACTGATGGATACACATTACTGGGATCTGTGATGTGAGAAGGACTGTGTTGTGTGTCTCTTCCCAGCTTTGTTTTTGCCAAAAAGAAAAAAACAACAGGTGAAAATCTCTGATTAGGTTGGGAGCAGAGACTGTTCTAGTGACATATGTGAAGAGCAGCTCCACTTGCATTCCCAGGAAGATCAGCTACCAATAGACGATAATTAGTTCATTAGCATCCCCATTAGAGTCTGACAGCATGTGATTAAGCTGCAGAGAGCACAGTGTAGGAGCCAGTCGACAAGCTAGGAGGAAGCCACCCAAACCACTCTGAAGAAGTCTGCCAACAACAGAGCATTGGGAGATACCACTGAGGTGTCAACACAAGTCACAAGGAGATGGATTGGATGTCCCACCAGATCTGAGGGAATGTGAAATGTTGATTGGCTTGTTCTCCACTTTCTCAATATCTTCTTTCACCACTCCCCTCAAAACCCCAAACTTTTAATTGATTGCCAACATGAAGCAGTTCCATGTAGAGCACTGCTCATGTCTGGATGATAAATGCCATGGTCTTTCATTCTCCCTTCTCCTTAAACCATGGTTTAGTGACTAGCAGTTCTGAGCAGCACAGCAAGGCACAGATGCAGACAGATGTTCAGGAAGGCAGGGCCCATAAGCTGACCCCAGAAGAGTATCACAGACAAGGGAAGTGTGGCTGCCCTGGTGTTTGGGTGGTAGCTTTGGTCCTGTGGCTGTTGCAAGCTGTCATACTACCCTGGGATCAGTACCTCACCCAGAACAGGTTTCTGTGTCCTTATAAAAACCTATGTAAAATAACTGGATAGGGAGTTTTTGAAAGATCAGCTGTGGGGATTATTCAACCATTCATTGCTAAGATAACATTTTCTTACACCTCTATCTTCTATTGTCTTAGAATAATTTTGTTACTACAAGAAAGCACTACCCAGTACTATTTCTTTTATTTTTTTGCTCTCTTTCAAGTTATAAACTGTGTTGCTGATGGAAAAACTATGTCTTCTTACCTATGACATAGATTCTCTGCATTAGCTGTAAGTCTTTTGACAACCAGAATAGAAAATAATCTGGACTTCATTCTGTTTCACAGAGGGGGAAAGGTTGTTTGCCTTATAGTTCCTCTGTTTCCTAGGACCTGCAAGGCTCCTCTCACTGTGTGAGAGGTGGATAAGTGCATCACTTCTGCATGTTTCTGCCTTGAATAGCTGCTCCATACCCAGGACTCAGCAGTGGAGGTGTGCAGAGGTTCAGATGACACCAGCAGCTGCCTGGCCCAAGCCCACTTGCACAGGCACTTCCACCAGCCATGCTCTGCCCTGTCCAGTCAAGCCACCTGGAAAAAGAGCTGAAGACAGACCAGAGCCCCTCTTCTTGTTGTTACAATTTCCCACTCTTCTCAAAGGCAGAGGGCATAACCTTGCAAGTCAACATACACACAGAGGCACAAATCCAAAGGGTAGCATGCCAAAATCCAGAACTGGAATGTCCCTTTAGGACAATGTAGCTGCTAAAAACACCTCCTCCACAATCACTAAAGATTGCATTGTATAAGTTATTTTACACTCACCTAGGGAAATATCTTCTCCATGCCTTGCCTATTGCAATGACTTTGCAGTTTGTGAGAGGCCTAAGCTTTATTGATTTGAAGGATTTGTTACAGTATACTCACCTTTTTATTTTTAATGAAGTGGCCTAAGAAAATTCTGGCAGCTATGTTTTAGCCATTTTTTCCCCCAGTGTGGCTTAGGCATTATTTTTCCTGTAGTTACCTCTCTTTTATGAGAAGCATAAATCATCAGTTGTATAGCACTGTACTGGGGATACAACCTTCAAAAATGTGAGAAAGAAGCCAATTACTGTAGAAATTATTTTGAATAGCCAAAGAAAGCTGCCTTCATATGCCAGACTTAGCTGTCTTGTCAAGACATTAATATTTTGTTGGCAAACCCTTTCTTTTTTCTTTTAATCTATATTTTTAGTTCAGAGGCTATACTGATTTTACAGAAGACTAATAATGAACTAATCCAAACCATGTAAAATCAGGGCACAAAGTTATACAGAAAAAGCAATGAAAAGGAGAAAAAACATGAAAAAGCATATTGTGGCAGGGACTGAGTTCCTATCGCTGCCTGTAAGTAAGTCTGCCTGACACTTCCCAGATAAGACTGCTTTCTGTTGCCTGTAATTATATAACTCTTTAGCTGTTTAGGATGAAACATGCCTTGCTGGGTGACTGCCACAAATAGATTTCTTTCTTTTTTTTTCTTTTCTTTTTTTTTTTTTAAGCCAGTCAAATACTCAATAACAGAAAAGAAACCACAGGGAAGCTTTCTCTGATGTTCATCATCTGGAACAGTAAATTCCAGAATGGCATCCTATAAACCAGGAC
Organism: Zonotrichia leucophrys gambelii; assembly: GCF_028769735.1. Taxonomy (NCBI): domain Eukaryota; kingdom Metazoa; phylum Chordata; class Aves; order Passeriformes; family Passerellidae; genus Zonotrichia; species Zonotrichia leucophrys. The sequence continues at coordinate 64,620,717 of NC_088172.1, read as the reverse complement.
CATCCAGAAAAGCCTTTTTAATGGATTATTATATATGTTGCTATTGACATAAGCAAATAAAAAAAAACCTGCCTTCTTCTTTAACCCAGGTAGCAGTTCTCTATCCTTGGAAACCTCAGTCTTATTCAGTGACCTATCCATTTTAAGAACCCACTGTTTCTGTGATGGGATGTGACAACTTCTCAGTTTTGCAAGGCAGTGCAGTACATCAGATCTATTTTTCTGAAACTGAGGACAGCAAAGGTGACTGGCTTTGCTGGTGATGAAGATGAGAGACTAAACCTCTCTATGTATTTTGATCCTTGCAGAGGCAGCTGTAGTCAGTGTTGTGAGCTACAAATGCAGCGGCAGATCTTTTGGTGAGGAGGCAGACAGCTTTGCATGTTAACTTCACAAGGTGACTGTTCCTTTGTGCTTTGAGAGCAGTACTCCAGAAGTGCCTTATGAATCCACCTGTCAATGGCTCAGATCCCTTTTACAGAAGGATGAGTTGTGTAAAAGCTGTCCCTCTACCCTGTGCCCCTCCATCTCTTTCCTCAGCCCTCAGTCCAATGTGTGTTTGAAGCTCATTCTCGTCCATCAGTTCAAACCATGTCCACTCTTGGTTTGCTGTGAGGGATGGATGATTCCTGCTTCTGTAAATGCTGCCCACATCCCTTAGCTCCAGCTCCCTCTACAGAAAGCAAATAACAAAAAGTTTCCCTGGGGTCTGTGATCAGTGACCTACTTTGGCTGGGTAACTCCAGGTCTGCAATTTATGATAGACTCAGACCTCATTTCCAGTGAATGGAAAGCACCAGTGGACCAGTCTGAGGCACACATCCCAGAGAAAAGCCACAACAGTTTTAGGGACTGATCCTCTCTTCTCTGAAGTGTTTATGGGTGTCATGGTTTAACTCCAGCCAGCCACCAAGCCTCAGTCAGTCAGTCAGTCACTCACTCACTCACTCACTCACTCACTCACTCACTCACTCCCTCCCTTCCCCACCAGTGGAATTGGGGACAGAACAGGAAGGGTAAAAGCAAAACAACTCATGACTTGAGTGTAATAGGAAAAGCAAAAGCCATGCATGCAAGTAAAGCAAAACAAGGAATTAATTCACTGCTTCCTATCGGCAGGCAGGTGTTCAGCCATCTCCTGGATCCCCCTTCTCATTTTTCTCCCCCTTTATATACTGAACATGATGCCATGTGGTCTGGAATTTCCCTTTGGTCAGCTGGGGTCACCTGTCCTGGCTGTGACTCCTTCCAACCTCTCTTGCACTCCCAGCCTCCTTGAGAGCACAGCGATATAAAAAGCAGAAAAGGCCTTGGCTCTGTAAGCCCTGCTCAGCAATAACAAAAACATCTCTGTGTTATCAATCCTGTGCTCTGCACAAATCCAAACACAGCTCTGCACTAGCTGCTGGGAAGAAAATTAACTCTACTGCAGTCAAAACTAGCACAATGAATTATATAAGTGGACAAAGGGCACAGTGCCTTTGCAGAAGACACTCACATCTCAGTTTTATTAACAATGGAGGAAAACACTCATGACATAAACAAACTCACTGAAGCCATACTTTTTCAAAGCATGACTTCTGAAGCTGAAGAGGTGCTGAGCTTTTCTCTCTTTCTTTTTGCATTCTCAGAGCATCCTTCTGCAACTATTGGGAGTCAAAAGACATCAGATTTGTCCTTGTATGAGGTAGAAAATATTTTTTCTTGAGTTCTGATATCCTGGTTAAAGTCACATTTTTAATATAACTTTCAGCAGTCATTGCTTGTATACATACCATTGGCAGTTCTACCAAATCAACTAAACAAAGCTGAAAAATCAGCTGGATTGCAGCTGGATTCAGAATGCTGGTCTGTAAATATACCCCAAGCTGAAATTTTGTTAGCAATAAGATTGATAAGAGTTGTCAGATTTTGTGCAATTTTTGCAGCTCTTGCCTTCAAATCTTGATTTGATACTAAACTTTGGAAAATAAAATATTTGAAATAGATGTCTCAAAACCATGAATCTGATGCTTTGATTGTCTGAATTTACTTGTCACATGCTCTTGCATTTTGTCAGATTAAATTATTATTATTATTATTATGCACTTGCAAACCTCATCAATTTCCAAGCTTCTGGTAGCATTACTATCAGAAAAAGTTGTGCCTTCCTACCACTTTGGGTGAACAGAATTGAGCTGGATTTTGTTTCATAAGAGGGTAGTTGATGAAATTTCCAGACTGCAGAACTTCAGAGAGATGTTGTTCATTGTGATTCAGTAGCAAAGGGAAAGACGAACATTTCCATCTGACATGACATACCCCACCATTCAAAGTCTCATTTCATGAACTTTCACGGCACCCTTTCAAAACACAGTGTACCAGACAATTTTAGAAATGAAAGCCAATGCCTGTACACAGACAGTTCCTCTTGCTGGATTAAAGACATGCATGCCTAATGCTGTGACTAACACTTCCCACCTTATGTCCTGAAATGCAGCATCCTGTTTGGATCATCTTTTGCTTCCTTTTTCTTCTCCGTGGAGTTATATAAACAGCTTTTGTCTCTTATGGCAGTTTTGGCTCATTGCATTCGGAGCATGCCTGTGGCAACTACTACATGTAGCTCAGATTTCCTTCTGCTGCCATCTGCTTTCTACACCTGATACAAAGCCTGGCCTGTTAGCAGAATCATCACTGTGTGTGCTCTGTTTTTCTTCCACAAGAATCTGTTATTGTTCCCCAGAATCGCCCATCTCAATCACATCCATCAGGGATTGGGGGTGCTGGTGGATGAGAGGCTGCACATGGCCCAGCAATGTGTGTCTGCAGCCCAGAAAAGCCAGATGTACCCTGGGCTGCATCCAAAGCAGCATGGGCAGCAGGGCCAGGGAGGGGATTCTGCCCCTCTGCTCTGCTCTTATGAGAACTCACCCAAGGGCTGCATCCAGGTCTGGGATCCTCAGCGCAGCAGGAACCTGGGCCTGCTGGAGCAGGTGCCCGAGGAGGGCAACAAAAACAGTCCTAGGGCTGGAGCATCTCTGCTATGGAGAAGGGCTGAGACAGCTGGGGTTGTTCAGCCTGGAGAAGAGAATGCTCTGGGATACCACATAGCAGCCTGACAGTCCCTAAAGATGTCCTACGAGAACCCTGGGGAGGGACTTTTCAGCAGGGTCTCTTGTGATAAACCAAGGAGCAAGAGTTTTAAACTTAAAGAGGGTCAATTTAAATTAGATATAAGGAAAACTTTTTATAATGTAGTAAAACACACACAGATTCCCCAGACATGCCCCATATCTGGAAGCATTCTAGGTCAGATTGTATGTGGCTCTGACCATCAGATGTAGTTGATGTCCCTGCTCATTGCAGGGGGATTGGACTGCACGACCTTTAAAGGTCCCTTCCAACCCAAACTGTTCTATGATTCTATGTGACTTGTTTATTTAATGTCCTCCAGTTTATTTATAGCTCATTTGAAATCATCAGCAGCTCCTCCCTCATGCTGCAGAGTATTTGACCATAGAAGCTGGTTCACAAAATTGCCCCGAGCAGGATGGCTCACAGAGATGCTTATGTTAACTCCACATCCAAATAGCTGGGTAACAGAAGGTCTAAATAAAATTCCTTCTTGCCTGGATTTATTTTTTGGATGGGATGGTTCTGCACTAGACATGCAATTTCTGCACTTAAAAATATCATTGTCTCTTTGGAGGCTGCTTTAATTGCATACTGAAAGTACCTGAGCTGGAGATTGTGTTTACTTGTCTCCATTCTCAGCATAAAGATGCTTTTGATCAACAGTTTCTGTATAACCTTTTTAATTACTGGAGGGTGCTTGTACTGGGTCAGAATAAAGACAGCTCTAACTTGACATCATGTCTCTGATACTGGCCAATAGTGGCTACTTAGAAGAAGAAATTGAGAAAATGGCAAATATGAAACAATCTTTATTCTATTTACTGATGCATCAGCATGAAGAGCTGCAGGTTTTTGGACTGGGAGGATTTTTTAGCTCCAAGATTTAACTGAGCTTATATTAAATATCCCATGGCCAACTTCCACACTAATGAATAAATCTAGCAGGGCTTTTTTAACCCACTCTTGCTTTTGTCTCCCTAACACCTCCCGCACAAAGAGTTACATGGTTTCATTACCTGCTGTGCAAAAAAAGCACTTACATTTTTATTATTTATATTTGCTACTGGCTATTTTGGTTTTGTGCACCTTTATTCTTTCATTATAAAAAGCAATGAAGATCTGTTGTTCTTTTCCAAGCCATTATCATTTCATAAATGTTGATCATATTTTCCCTCAGTCATCTCTTTTCCAAGTTAAAATGCTCTGAGCCATTTCCATAGCTTTGAACCGACTTTCCTTTGTCCACATCTTTTATGAAAAAAAAACTATTCTAAGAAAAAGCGTGGGCATACTGTACTAATCCAATTAATGATGGTTTCTATTTGTGATTCCTGTTATTTTTTTTCCCCAATGTCAGTAGCTAAATTAGAGCTCATTCACTTTTATGTATACATAGAAGTGTTTTTCCTGTATGTGATACAATGGTCTTAACCTTATGTTTCACCTGCTATTTTATATCACAGCTACTCAGCATTGTGAAATCCCTCAGACACTTTTTGCAGTCAGCTTTAGAACTGATTTCACTAAACCATTTTTAATCATCACAAAAGGTTTTTCACCTATACATGCAGCTTCCTTGCCTGCCTGTAACTGCTTCCCAAGTCTGAGCACATTATCTTTGGGATTCTAAGTGGCAATTTCCCTTCTTTGTGAAAAGTGACCATTTGTTCATATCTTCTTTCCCCTATGTCATTAGCAGATTTTAAATGCAAGAATGACTTCTCTCCCATGCCATGACAACTATATTTGGCTAAGAGCTTTCTGTGAGAGCTCACAAAAAGGAGCAGTGCAGCAGCAGCAGCAGCCTCTGAAAACTGGGGATTCAGATTACAGAAGCAAAGCATCTGGGTCAGCTGGAAGGAGACAGAGCTGCTGAAGGTCACGGCAAAACAGCTGCAGAAGTATTAAGGAAACATAAAATGAGGTCTGTCTGAGAGAAAATCAGCTGGAGAGGCTAAATGATCCGCCCATATCAGGTCTTGCTCAGAAAGCTAATTCAGATTAAGCCATGCAATGTGAATGTGAAGAATTATATTAGAATCATGTCACAGAAAAAGAATTAGATTACTTGAGGGACATGCTGTATGTCTCATTCCTATTTAGTTGTCATTTTAAATCCAGATTAGGGCTGTGCTCCTTAAGACTTATTAGCATCTCATGGCCTATATGAGTACATTTTGAACCTCTATTTACAAGCAGTCATTCAAATAGCAGAACACAGAATTTCCTCTGGGTGGCTGCTCCATGCCTGGACCAGTTCTCATGACCCAGCCTGAGACTGTGTATGGATGGTATTTTGTCCCAGAATTTCATATTAGAAATGTTCTTCTTTGGGTGGCAATTAATTCAGAGGAGGACTAGTACTTGGTTTTGTCCCACAGTAAAGTTTGAGGAGATAGATCATTAAACTGGTTTTGCTTCAATCTGTTAGTGATGAAAGGTGTGAAAGACTGACGGGATCAGCGAAGCCAAAGACTGACTGGAGAGGAGGGAAAACATCATTCACAGTCTACCAGCAAACTCATTTCCAATGGGCTTGCACTAATGACTGAAGACACACTATTTTGCTTGGCGACACCTTTCACTCAGCCTACTCTGTTTTGTCTTTATGCCACTGCTTACCTCTGATCCAGCAGATTTATACATTTCATCATTTTGAGAGAGAGGTTGAAAATTTGTTTTGAAAAATATTAGGAGATGCTTCTTCATTCCCCAGTCTTGGCTTTTTGTATGTGCTGCATGTCTAATCAGTCTTTGTAAGGGTCCATGGAGCTTGTTGCAAGTTGTCCTTCTCAGTAAAGGAATTGTGGCATTTTATCAAATGTATTTTTATTCTCCAAACTTACATTTCCAACTGCTCCTTCTGCAATGTTAACACATATATTTAAAAAGGCAAGGAAACAAAATTGCTACATGATCTATTTGAAGCAAAGCAATGGCTGACTGGAAATATGAATTTATTTAAAAATATACATGTTTTAGATGACTGAGACAGAGCTTAACCACTATCAGAAAATTCCTTCTGTATGTGTAGTTATGTGACTAACAGAATTACAAGGAAAAAGAATTGGCATTTCTTTGTGGAGCTCTCTCCTGTGTCATCACAGAAATGTACCTGGTTGACCATTGAGGGAATGGTTTTGCTGTGTGAAGACAGGGTTTGTTATGATGTGCAGCTGTGTTATGCTAGTGGAGGCTTTTGTGATGCTGTGCACAGAGCCAAAAACTCTTTCAGTATGGATAACTTTAATTAAAATTACAGGTAACAAAGACAGAAAAAAAAATCCACGTCAGAGAAAATACAGTGTGTGTCTGTGTCTTCTGTTCAGACTATTGTAAACTCCCAGAGAGTTATTAGCTTGAAGAGTTAGACACTGGAAAGGTTAGTTGTATTTCCAATGCAAAACCTTTGTCTTGAGCATCTTTGTACCCAGCTTTCCAATTTAGTAAATAGATGGCCAAAAACCTTCTTGCCACCTTCTCTGCCTTTATTCCAACATATTTGCTGACCAATTTTCTTTGGGAATTTGATGACTGAAGTTGAAGATACCCATTCTGGGAATACCTTTTCATTCCCACCCATCACCCATCCATTCATGATTTCCAGGCAAAAACTTTGTGTTTGGCTGAGTGTGGGAGGGTGTGAGTTAGAGGAGAAGGCAGAAGGTGAGAGAGTCAAACTAGCAGAGGGAAAAAGGATGTTTGAAACAGTGACTATTTAAAGGGGGGCAGGGGGGAAATGTTGAGTTTAAGTGTTTGAAAAAAGGGGCAGATAAAAGGAAAATGCTTGAACTAAGAGAAAAGAGTGAACAGAAAGCCAATGATCAGAGAGAAAGAAAGAATAAAACTGCAGGGGTAAAGTAATAGAAAGGATGAAAGCCTAGGAGAGTAATATTAAAAAAACCTCAGTATTTTCATGAGAAATCAATTTGGTTTTATGCCCATGCCTTAGTGAATGAAGTTGGCTGTGGTGCCAATTAGTTTCTGGGAGTTTACAACTTGTCCTCATTTTTCACTGCACTTTTCCTCTTGTCTCAACTGCAGTTCCATCTCAGGAGCACAGATGTAAGTCTCTTTTCCCTTGCTGGAGTTCTGGGAACCATGACCTTCCATACCACCACCATCTCACTGGACATGCATGAAAAGCTGCAGGGACATCCAAGGCAGGACAGGCAGCAGCTGTCTTTGGACAGAGCTTCTTCAGCTGCCACACACGTTCCTCAGAGTAATAACCCAACTTGTCAGGGTCTAGCTTCACCTTGGCAACTGCTCACACATTCTCAATACAGCATTGTTGCAGTCTGAGGCGTCAGAAAGCATTCATTTGTCTATAGCCCTTTAAAAGGTGGAAAGGAAATGTACAGTTTTTCAGAAGAGTTGGTATGCTTTCTGTAGCATTTTAAAATTGTGGGGAAGGCATAATTTTTCCTTGAAAATTATGGGCATTTTAATATTTATTTCAGTTGAACTCCATTTAGACACTTGAGGGTTGTTCCCGAGACCACTCAGAGAAAAGATCTTCCCAAGGCCATAGGATGTTGTGTGCAGAAGGACAACAGGAGCAGCAGTTTTGAAATATTATTTTTGGCACAAGGAATAAAAATAAAATTTTAACCAAAGAAATGAGAAACCTGAGAAACCTTTCACATTTCCAGCTAAAGAAAGCATAAGAACTCATTTCCAAAGCTCCCCAGAAAGAAGTGGTGAGCTTCATTTTTACTCTTCATGTTCCACAGTGGTGTCTCAGCTCTCCCTTTATTATGAAAGCAAGGTACCCTATGACTAATTTGTTTAGCATCTAAAAGCTCCTTAATTCCTCATACCCTGTAAAAAATTTGCAGTGAGACAACAGCAAAAAGAGCATAATTTATATAAAAAAATGGTAACAGAGTAGTAGTTTCCTTATGCATGAATACTTCAGTTGGAAGCTCTCGGGAGAGCATTTTTATTAAGAAGAAGAAAATTAATAATAATAATGATGGCAAAAAGGAACAAAGGAAAAAACAAAGGAAAAATGTATCTAGAAATTTGCTTCCAACAGAGACATTCTTCTAGGGACACGCACTTACTGTGTTACATATGGATCTAATGAAATCTAGGCAACCATGCTTCAGTTTCAGATATCTGATATTTTTAATAAACTGCAAGAATAAAATCCATCTGTCAATAGCATGAAGATCTTTCAGGGGCAGGTTTTATTAATGTTTATTCCTGCCAATGAGCCTGTTGCCACATGAGGAATCCTAGTTAAATGAACAAGAGAATAATGTGAAACTTCTCCACCTCTATAGATAATTACACATAACTTAGGGAAGAAATCTTAGCAATATTTTCTTTGTTCCTTCTCTTACTGAAAGTGGTGGCTGAACAAAACATTTATAAGTCACATATACAGATTTGTAAACAGTGCCTGAAATTAAGGTTTTAAAGCTACTTTCTATTGGTTTTGATCCAATTTTGGGATGTGCATGTGCATGAATGTTAATTTAGTCCTTGTGTTGACTTCAGCTACTAACATAGAATGCACTCTGCTTATCAATAATGAAATGCTTTCCCTTGCATTAGTGGGAAACTGCCATGTAGTATCAGATTTGCATGGTATAATCCTGAATCTACATTTTTCCTCTGGCTTTCAGCCCCTTAGAGTTCCCTTAATGATTCAAATGGTCAATATATGTTTTAGACTCTGCATCCCTTAATTTAATTTCTCTTAATATTACGGTTGTTATTACCAGATATCCTTCCTTCTTCAATGAGTTCCTCCACTGGCAGAAAGAATGAACATGTCAGGTTCAAGAGAAAATTTCTGAAGTCTGTGTTTATAGAATTATTCACATCTCTCTTCACTTCCTCTCACCCTTTCTTTTCTCAGATACAGGGAAGGTAAATGATTAATCAAGAAGTTGATTGCTAAAAATAACAATAACATCAAAATCCTTTGATTGTTCTTATTGTGCAGTGAGTTCTTACATTTTAATGTTTTTTCAGTGCAAGTCACATTCTATTCAAAACTAACTGCCAATTTGTTTCTAGAGTGTAATAGTGAGGTATTACACTGGGGATTTCTTCCAGTTCTGGGGTTTAGGTTTAGGTTTACCTGCCTTTTCCTTCATTGATTTGCCCCTGGCATTTCAGGTACTTATCTCAGCAGAATCATTGACTTCAGCTAAGACAACCACAACAAGCAAATGCAAAGCTGCACACCCACACAGCAATTTCTGCCTGGCGTAGTACACAAATGACAAATGCTCTTTTGCCTGTTTATGTCAATCACCTCTGTTCTACTCATCAGTTTGAATGCTATCATCATTTTCCCTTTCATTAGGTAACTTTAACAACCTCTCCACTGCTGCAACAACAATTTAAACATGAATGCTCACCCATCAGTGCTTAGATTCATTCTGAGTGAGCTAGTGCTCAGCGGAGGTGTGAGTGGGTATACAAGCCTCAAAGATGATTTTTCTGGTAGCAGTTTTCCTCTGTGAGTCAGATTCTACATGAACTATGAGAACACAGATAGAAAACCCCTCCTCTAACTTGATTCTGTATATTTTCTCTACTTTTCCAGCCTACAGTTGTAGGCAGGCATCATTAGTGTCTACAGAGGAGGTCATAGCTCCAAAGGATGTGGAATACAGTAGCTGGGAAGAGCATCTGAAGTTGTTTACTGTCTCTAAAGAGAATATTCAAATGCTGTGACATCCACTCATCAGCACCTACAAAGGAACTGCAAATGAATATTAGATATTTATCTTGAAAACTAGGTCAAAATTTGTCCCAAATACCAGCTCCTTAAGTATGCTTGCTTGCTTTTGAAACATCCCTGGCAAGTAATAGGAAACATGATGAAAACATGATTTTGCCTTCTCGTGTGCCTAGCCCATTACCTATTTTCAGGCCTGGAGACTGTTCATCACCAGAATTTTGCTGCTCAAAGCCATCTTGATTTTGCATTTGAAAAACATTTGCAGATGGAGCGAAGAAGCCTGTTTCCTGTAGTGAGCACTCCTCTCTCTGCCACTTTCTTGTTTTCTTCATGGTGATTTTTCCTTTTTTTAGGGGGAAAAGACAGCATTTAGCTGAGCATTACCATAATGTTTTCTAAAAGCACTTTCCATGATTGAAGAGACCACTGCTGGATTCCTCATAAGCCTGCTCAGTAGCCTTGCAACAAGCTAAAAAAAAAAAAGTAAGATAATGAGACAAATCTTCAAACTGAAATAATTCCCCACGTTAATAAATATTTCAAGTCATCCCAGTAATGCTACAATTTTCTAAGAATACCCAGAACCTCTCATTAATGACCTCTGCTAATGCCTTTTACCGGCTGCAGTCGTTCCTCTCCGCGGCACTAATAGCAGCGTGACAGACAGGCCCGTAATGGCGTCCCGGGGGCTGGGCTCAGCCGGGGCCCTGCCGGGGACAGCGGGCTGGGGGAGCCGAGCCATTCCCTTTGGGAGGGCCTGGGGGGGCCTCTCAGCAAGGGATGTCTCTGCCAGGGCTGGGCTGTGAAGGAATGGTGCCCACGGGACGATAGGGATGATCCAAAGAAGGGGAGAGCTGGGGCAGCCCATCAAGCTGCTCTGAATTTTGTGTGGGACTGAGCACATCCGTGGCCACTTCAGCAGCAGGGAAACGTGGGTGAAGGTTGTGAAAGCCCCTTCCTCCCCACCTCTGCTGCTGCACTCAGGAATATTGTCCAACATCTACAGCTAGCATTTACCTTTGGCATTAATATTTCTGCAACAACACCTCCTAAGAATGCCAGGGACTAGGACCAGAAGTTAGCTATGTAGGAAGGTAAAAAAAAAAAATCCAGATTTTGGTAATCATGACCCAGTCATCATTTTGGTCCCTTTATGCAGACAAATATTCTGACCACTTCTCATGGAATATTTGTCATGCATTTTTCTGATATCTGTTGGAAAGGTTTGCTCCTGCCCCCATAGAGGCCACTGAGGGGTGGAGACTCATCATCTAAGCAGGGAGGAAAAGGCTGCTGCCCTGTTTGCTGCTCTGGGACACATTCATTTGAAGCTCATGGGGGAAGGGGAAGGCTGAGAGCTACAACAGCACCCTGAAAAGGCCCCTGCCTGTCCCCAGGGCTGGCTGAGAGCCTGTCATCAGGGCCTCTTACCTGTAGGGTCTTACTCTGTCACTGGCACGGAACTCGCTGCAGGACCCAGCCTTCCCTGTGCTCCTGGGAACACAACTAGCTGGTGTCATTTATGGAAGTGCCTTGCCCAGTTTTCAATAACAAACTTCTTGGGCAGACTTTGGGACCACCACTGTCATTGGGACTGACAGCCCAACCCAAAACCATGCTGCCAGCCATTCCCAAGCTACTGTTTCCACAAGGGAACAGGGTCTGGATTGGGTTATGCACTGCATTGCCCATCCATGGCCATCACTGGAGGGAGCTGGTTCTTGGGATCAGCACTTGAGCTGAAATCTGAGCAAAAATTGAATTCAGCTGGCAGACTGATGCGGAGCAACAGTGATCTCTGAATTCTTGTTTGAAGCAAAGTTGTCTGAGCTCCCTCTGTGTGCCAGAGACAAATATGACGCTGTGATAGATGAGTAATGTGATGGTTGACTCTCCCAATTAAGAGGCAAATATCAGGTATATATGTTAACAGAAGTTGTATAGATTTAAGAGTTATGTTTTACCCTCCTTGCATTGTTCTCATGGGGTGGCCTGGGTTTGGGACTTTTGGGAGGGTTGGCTTGTTACTATGGCAGCACCTGACCTCCAAGATTTAAGGAAGTAAACTCCACCACTGGACAGCGAAGAAGGAGTCAGTGGACAGAACTTTGGGATGGGCTAAAGAATTGTAAAATGTGGGGTGACCCCAACATCTGGGAAGAATGATGTGCATCGCATAATGACTTCATTATATCAGAAGGCTAATTAATTACTTTATTATACTATATTATTCTACTTTATTATAATGATTAATTACTTTATTATACTATATTATTCTGTAGTATATTATACTACATCTAAACTGAAACTGAGCAGTTTCAGTTTAGATGTAGTTTCAGTTTAGATGTAGTGTAATATAATATAGAATGATACAGTATAATAAAGTATAAGAACTCACTCAACAAAATCTCGTGACTGTCTGCCCACCGACAGTCTGGACACGCACTTGGCCCTGATAGGTCAAGGAAACAAAACCCCATCACTTTGGGTAAACAATCTCCATATTGCATTCTACTTTGGCACCACACAGGAGTAGCAGATGAGATAAGAATTGGTTTGATCATTCTTTTCTCTGCTTGTCTCACTGCTTCTCTCAGGTTCAGAGAATGTGAATCCCACACTAAGGGGTTAAAAGGGGAAACCTCCATTGTGTGGATGAGGGCATGGTGAGGAAAATCCGCTGCTTCCAGTGCTGTAATATTTTCTCTATTCAGTCTTTTGTTGTATTTTTGATATGGTTTTAATAAACCTTTGAATTTTTTTACAAATGAGTACCATTTCTCATAACATTCCTAGCATTTTCCGGGACTATCTCTGTCATGCAGGAAATAATTTACAAACAACTCCAAGTTATGCAATACAAATCCACCCAGTGCGCACCTCAAGCTGTAATGCCTTTCATCCATTCACAGTATCAGTGTCTTTTCAGACAGATGCCAAATGGTGGTTGCAGGGGTGGTTTTTTCATAGGCTTCTGGTGTGAACATCTTTTCTTCGAAAGTCTGATGAAAAAATGTAGATCTATAGCTCAGCATGATCAGTTTTCTTACAGTCTTGCTTAGAAGCAAAGAATTTATAAGACCTAGTGAACTGAGTTTGTCCTCCATGTTCTCCTTAAACATGCACAATTAAGGGAGGAGCTGAAGAAGCAAAATAATGAAACAGGACAGGTACTCTTAAGAGACACGTCAAATATGCCTGACTTCAAACTGAGGTGAAATCAGCTTTGCCTCTGTATTGCATCTTGAAGAGGGAAAGAGATTTCTAACCTTAAAATGACTGAAGGACATCTTTGCTTACCCTACACTGAATGACTTGGGTGCTTTAACAAGTCCAGACAGGGCACTGTACACTGTGGCCAGCTACAGTGGTTGGTAGGGAGCAGTAAAGGTGTGCAGTCAGAGGTGCAGAGCTCTCTCTCCTGGCTAGCATGTGATTCAAAACAAGAGGCCACATCTGCAGGTGATAAAACTAATTTCACTGTAACCCAAGGACAACACTGGTCTGTTTGCTTACAGGACATGGCCAACTCTCTTTTCCCACACATTCTTGAGTAATGCGCTGGAGACTGTCACGGACTACAACTTCCGCTGCAACTTTGACTTTATAGTATGTCACAACTGTACCTTTCAAAGACAGGAACAAACAAATCAATACAGGCTAAGTTCTGGTTAGTGAGTTTCAAATGCTCCACTTTTGGATATATTATCTAGAAAAAATACTACCTGTATTATAGAATTATTAGCACTGAAGTGCTAAATTAAAGGATTTTTCTTTTTGATTTTGACTGTTGATATTAGTGAATTGTTTTTCTTAAAATACTGCCCTTGATGAAGATTTGTTGTTACCTTGCAACAACCCCTGTCTGTAGGTTTTATAAAACATTGAGCTATAGCAGTCCCTCCACTGGGGAAGTTTAAATGTTTAATAAATGCACATAAACTAACCTCACCCCTTACCCAAAGAACAGAAGAATAATTCTGTGTTTCTGGTTTTACAAACAAGGACAGGATCCTGAATGTGCCAGAGTCAGTGGAAGGAGCAGCTCTGGTTGTGATTCCTGACTGCATCCCTTCCCTCTGGAAGATGGGTTCTTTACTATTTGTCTTCCTGCATGCTGCTGTGATCCCAGGGACATTTGTCATCAAAAGAGGGATCACCTTCATGTCTAGCATTTCACAGAGCTGAGTGCCTGATGAGTCCAAATTTGGATTAACCTAAAACCATTAAAAAATAGCTTTTTTCAATTGGAATGTTTCCACTGAAAACTGCTGGCATTTTCTAAAAAATTATCTAAATTCACTTCCAAGTGGAATTAATGCTTTAGCACTTAAGAGAGATATTTGGACTCAACCAGCTATAAAAAGGCAAGTTCTTCTCTGACCACTGCTGAGTAATTCATGCATCTAATTTCTAAATTGATTTCTATTAAATTACATACAGCTGAAGAAGTCAGAGAGCCAAAGAAATTCTGTTTTAGTTTAAAATCAGAAAGTCAAATTGGGATGAGACTGAGAAATCAGATTTCAACACTTCTCCTCTATCAAATCAGTTGATCCAAACTGTGCTTGCTTGAATTGAGTAAGAAAAATAAATTTGTAACACATAATGGAGTTCCTTAGAGAGTTTTTTATCTATGAAAATATATGTATTTAGGTAAGGGACTACATGGAAGTAAACTCTTCTAAAGGGTTCTCATGTCAAATTTACTCATTATTGAAAATTATAAAACTCTTTTGTATCAAAGGATCATGGTGGATGACACCTGTGATGTGTAATCATCAGCTTTGAATGAAGCTTTGGACAATCAAGGCAATTTTCAGCAAGCTGGTTTCTTAAGGAATAATGCAGATTCATTCAAGACAAAACTTTTTGCAGGAAAGTGTCAGTTCTGACATTTATTTTTACCCTTAAAAATTCAAATTGATAAAAAAAGTTTCAATGAAAGTATTTTTCCAATTACAGCATATTTCTATTATGTTTAAAGAGTTTCCCCCTGTTGAAACACTTGTTTATTACTTCATGGTTTGAGTAACATGAAATTAAAATTGTGTGGAAATATTTCAAGGGTTTTGAAACAAAAAATTGGCAAAAATTAAATGTCTTTCTTCAATTTCTTTCTTAAAAAGCCCAAGGAGGTAAATAAGCAACCTCCAAAGCCCACCAAATCCCAGGATTTCACTTTTTGGTCTATAGATAAAGTAAGTTCTTTAATTTGGTTTTTTTTTCCTTAAAAAATCTGGGTCAATATATCTGCATTTAGCACATAAGTTTGTTTCAAAACACTGACTAATATTTGTACTGTTTTTTTCTCTTTTCCAAAGGACGCTGATTAAGTTGTGAAAGAAACCAATGTCTTAAAGTTCAGCACCACAAGGAAATTACAGATGGTGCATCAAGCCCATGAGAGCCTCTCTAACAGAAGGGAATGGGCCTGTAGTTATGAAAACACAATAAAGGTCTAAAAAATCCTGTGTGAATTCCATAGGCTGTTCTCAGCCCTCCAGCAAAAATTAGCACCAGGGAAATTTCTGCAGTTGAAAGCCTCAAGCCCAGTCTCAAGTTCTACTCTTAAATGTTAACATCTGTGGTCATATTGTATAGTACTTCCAGATCATCTCTCACTGAATAAATATGATCCATCAATAACAAGTTACATTTTATGTTGACCTGCAGCCTCATCTGGGTAGTTAGAAGATGAGTTTGTGTCATTCAACCATCTTCTGTTCCAAGGTAGCATCAGGTCACTTCCACCCCCTTGTGCACACTGGTACATTAAATCCCCACGAACTAGTTATCATCATTTGCATCTCTCTCCTAGAAACAAAAGGTGGCCTGAGGCATGTTCTTCCATTGTTGTTTATTGGTTTGGCATTCTTGGTCCCAAGAATACTAACTTTTAAAATATAGACACTTCAATGGCAAGTATAGATGACAGTGACATATGTGTTCCTGCTATGACCTTCATTTCTCTTAGCTTTAATACAAATTTTAGTCACAACTGAGCAGCTACACCAGCATTGCAGGGGTAAGAAAGCCATAACCAAGGCTGAAACAATCTTCATTTGTAAGTGCCCTTCTCACCCTGGCACCTAATGTATGTTTTGTTTTTTATTTGTATTTGTATTCTCAGCATCTTTAACAAACAACATCTGCATGCAACTGTTTGTGTTGTTAGGAACAGCAAGACAGCAAGCACACAACACAAGGCTGTCCCTGGGGGTGGAAAGGACTTGCCTCTTCCCAAAGGACCTTGATCCAGCTGCAGCATCCTGGTATTGATTTTTGAGCTGCTGCCTGGGTTTCAATAGGATCAGATGGGGTCCTTCCACACTGTCCTTGTGCCAATGCTTGATTTGGTTTCCTGAGAGCACAGGTATTCCCCACCTCCCTGGACTGTCCTCAGAAGACGGATGATCCATGCCTGCACAATGACAGTGCAGTGACAAAATGGCCTCTCAACTCCCTCCCTTTCCTCTGGATAATTTGTTGCTGTCCTTGTCTGTTTAGCGATGCATTTTATAGTGGCAGCTGATTCTTTCAAGCTTAATAATGCAGCCAAGCTGCTTTCTGACATTATCCCAACATAATCACTATAATTCCTTCTGTTTCCAATATAGGTCAAGTTCTCCCTGATTCAATAAAACACTGTTTTTTAGTAAGCATCATTCATCTTAGGGTGTATTAGTCTGTTTCATTTTGGTAATTGGTCTCTATAATTTTTTGTTTGCTCTTTCACATTTCCCTTGCTCCTTAATTATCTAATCATCCTATGGATTATTAAGAAGCTGAATCCCTGTTAAATAAGGTGACCATAGGCAAAAATTTCTTTGCAGTTTAATTTCCATTCTTTCAGGATTCAGAATTCTTGGAGCTGAGCAAAGAAGTGAGCTCTGATTTTCAATTATAGGCATAGAAAAGAACAGGAAATAAAGGCTCTCATTGTATTCAAATCTGAAATTGAATAGAAGTAAAAATAATTTTAAAAATAAATGGACTAACAGAGATGGTGCAGGGGGCATGGGGACTGGGTATTTTATTCTATGGCATATGATAACTTTTCAAATGAGGAAAGCATCAGCAATGTTGGAGAGGGAAACAGGCAACTGTAGATGTAAGGGATTGTACTTTTCTTTATTATTAGAGGTATCTGAGCCCAGTCTCCAAAATGACAGATGTGCAAGTCAAAGTGATTTGCAATGAACACATTAAAAATAAATACCAACCAGTTTTTGTGACTCTAAGTTGCTTTAGCCTAGAAGGGGCCTCTCAGCCACAGGCAGAGGCTCCCCAGCATATGAGGGTCCTACATGTAAAGACTTGGTTCCCAAGAAGCAGTTTTTCAGAAAGTTCCAAATATCTGTGGAAAGAATACATGATAAAAATTGTCCTGGTCTTCAGTATCTTTTGATGGGTAGTAAAAAGCTGCAAATAAATTTATATTTTCTATTAAAAAAATTGCTTAAATAATTAAAGCTTAAATTCTGAATTTAAATTTGTTTATATGTTAAATACTTTATTCTGATTCTACTGAAACACTTAATAAAGTCTAAACATTAAATATAAATATATTTAGTACATGTACTGATAAACGTAACATATTATTAATATTTTAATGTGTCAAAATTATGTGAATGAAAACAATGCAACCTAAATTAATTTATCAAAACAAGACAAACACAAGACATTTATGTCTGTTCTCTATTATACATGTGAAAAAACCGGTTATATTTCTGTGAAATATGGGGAGAGGAGATCACATTTTTAGGGAAAATGGATATATGGATATATAGATAATTTTGCAGCCCCATTTCCAGCAGACATTTTTAAAAACACTCTGCTTACTGTCTGATGACAGTTGAAAGTTTAGCTTATACTGTACAAACAAATGAATACTGAAAGTAATCACAAGTAATTATTATATATTATTTATTCTTACTTGTATGCCCAGTGCTCTTATGGCTCTGTAGACCCAGCAGAAAGAGTGGTGCCTTCCCAAGACAGTAGCTGGAAGACTTTGATCTGTGACAAGCTTTCTACTCCTTCCAATAAAATAAATATAGAGGAGAGGTCTACCTTCTTATGTTCTGCAGAGAACTGCCAAATAAAATTAATACAGTCCTTGTCTGATTTGACATTTTTTGCTGGGTTGGCCTAGAAGAAACTTTTGCCACAGCGAAGAGCAATTCAGGATAATGTGATTTCTGACACTGATTAAGTCTTTGACGTGACTTCTTGAGGGATCACGTCTTTTGAAGATAACAATTTTATGTAAGTGTGCTGTGATTTCCAAGTGTATCCAAGTGGAAAAAAAGGCAAGCTCCTCAGTATCAGGGACAGCAATTAGGGTTGTGAGCTCCTGGAGCAGCAGCCACTAGCTTTTAGTTGGCTTAGAAGATGACTGAAATCAGAATACGAGATGAAGTTGCTGTGCAAGAGGTGATTTTAAAAGTAGTCAAGGCATGATTCAAATAACAAGTGAAGTGGAAACACAACTGTCTTAAGGAAAAGAAAGCATTGAACTTTAGATTTTCCCTAGCATTATATTTTATGCACTCCAATTCGTGGAGGCCCAAGAGACTCCATAATTTCTCCACAGTCTCTGCCTGTGTAGGGGAGCTTCTGCAAGCGTAACGGCCTCTTGATCTGGACACAGACAAAGTCTGACCCCAGGCACTGGAGGACATGTAGGCAGACTTTTTCTGCAGTTTCACTGCCATTTGTAACTCTGTGCAGGTGGCTAGTGCTCCAAGGTATCAAAAAGTTTGTCTACAACACCTGTTAAATATGGAAGCTGGCTGGGTTACCAGGTCAGACTCATCCCACACAGAAGTACACACACAGAGAGCAGGAATACTCAGGTTTGCTGGATGCTTTAGCCTGTACCAAGCATCTCCTTTGGGTGCACAGTGTGGCCTCAGGGCTGGGCACACAGCAGCCCAGTCCCGCTGTCCTGCATGGAGCCCTGCTGGGGCTCAAGCACGTACTGCTGCACCAGAGCAGCCTGGTGCTTCTCAGAGCTTAGGGACAAGAACCACTGAGTTGTCTTTGTTGTTCTCTCCACTGGGAAAGGGGGCAGACTGCCAGCAAGACACAGGAAGTTTTCCTCTTGTAAGATTTTCTGTCTCTGGTGCCCAGGGGACATCATCAGGGGACTGCAAGGGCCATTCCTTGTCTCTGTGAGAGACCTCCAGTGAAGTAGTGGGACACATCAGATGCTTTCCAAACCCTGGGGGAACCTGCTGTAATTCTGCATTTTTCTGGAAAACAGTGTGGTTTTTGCTTTTGTTTGGAAGAAACTGCTTCTTTCCACTGTGACCTGTTTATATAAGAGGGCAGAATAAACTCGTTTCCAAAGATGCTATTATTTTCTTCGGTGCTGCTTCCCTTCCCCCATTTAAGTCTGCTTTTAATATGCTTTTTAAAGTTTGCTAATCAGTACATTTATCACATTTTCCAAATATTCTTTTGTAATTCACTGACTTAACCATTTTGGAAATTGCTACATTATCCTAAACATTTATTTTAAGGCACAGATATATGAAAAAAAAAGACTACATTTATTTTCATTAAAGTGTTCCTTTTTCTTCAGGCTTCCAAGATCTTTTTCTTTCCTTAGATTGCAAAGTAACCAAGAGTAACTAACTAAAACCAAATCAATTATTTAATTAAAAATAATGAATTAGGAAAAATAAGATTTATAACTAAAGGGAAAAACCTTCCAGCCTTCATTCTGTCTAGTAACAATTTTTACTAAACTAATCAGGCTAAAACAGGTGAATTTAGACATTGTTGGGGTGAACAGGGAAATAAAAATACCTATTTAACCAGTGGTCATCTCCTTGCAAGGGACTAAAAGGATCAAACTATTCAGATTGCATAAAGCAAAATGTGCATCATAATTCTATAAAGGCAAGAAAGATGTTAATAATGTTTGGAGCACGTGAATTTTCATATGAAATATTCTAAGACAGAGCTACTGGAAGCCTCTTAAGGCAACAATAGCTGTAAATTCGTATATTACTTGTAAATAACCTTGCTGTCAACAAACACGGGGAAAATTTTAATAAAAATAATTATTTTCATCTTTTCACAATTTCAAAAATAACAGAAAGGGAACTGAGGACTTGTCTTCTAGCTTTGCATTTGTTGTTAGTGGAACTGGTGTTTAATAGAGGCAGCAGTGCAATAATCAGAGTGAAGCTGTTTATCCTACCAGCTGCTGACATTCGCTCCTTGCCTCCCCCATCCTCCTAGGCTGCACCTGGGCCCCTCTGATAACTGGTCCCTGGTGTAGCTGTGTGCTGAATAGCTACATCATCTCTTCTCTCACCTTTGCATCTCCTCCTGTCTCCAATGAAATGTCACCATTTTCACAGTGGTAGCATTCTATTATTTTCTGTCTTCATCAAGAATTACAATAAATGCTGTTATTTCTCATTGATAATGTCTACTTCATCCAAATGTGAAAAGAGAGGTTGTGCGGTCCACATCTTGGTCAGCTCTTACCTCTCACTGCAACTTGGTTCTCTGTAGCTTCCTCTCATACCTGTTCTTTCTGAGGAAGAGCTGAGGAAGAAAAAGTTTGCATTACATATTTCCCTATGATTGTATGCACCCTTGTTTCCTTTTCCATACTTTTATCTCTGTTTTTGCATGAGATTAAAGCACTTCAGTTTTGAAGTTCTCCACCTCATTATGCTCTAATCAGCAACTATTATCCATGAAAGAGAAACTGATTATTTTTCTGACTTATTCCAGAAAGGCACAGTTCACTATTTGGCATCCATGAAATAGGAAAGCAGAAGGCAAAAAAATAGTAAGAAAGGAGTAGAAAATAGAAACATCAATAAATCTTTGCCAAGATCTACAATGCACTTACACCTAGAAAACTTCATTGAGCTTTGATTAATCAATGTTTAAAGGGATATAGTGAAACTATAAAATTATAGTTAAAAACAAAATTATATAAAATAATATTTTAAAAATGTGTAAATGTATAAATTTATGTTTACCATAAAGAAGATGAATTATAAATAATTACTGACTTTTTCTCATAGTGCAAGAACTGAGGGACATCAAATGAAATGATCAGGTGACAGGTTAAAAAAAAGGAAATACTTCACAAGCTGTTCTTAAATTGTGGAATTCACTGCCACAGCATGCTGCAAAGGGCATTGAGACAGCTGATAGTACAAGTTTGCTCTAAAAGGAATCAGAAAAGTGATTGGAAATAAAGCCTACCAAGACCATTAGAGAGAAAGGTATAGTTACATTTGTTCTTGAAAATTCCCAAACATTATCATTCTTATTTTACTTCCTTCCCTCTTGGTGGGACTCCTTTTCCCCTTCCCCTCCTGAAGGACATAATTCCTACTGTAATCCTCCTGTGTCCTTCACCTCTTTCATAGGAATTCCTGGGTATTGATTTGTCCTAAAACTGCATCGTGATGAGACTTATACTTCTAGTGCATAAGTCTTCTGAAATATCAACTGGTTTTCCTAAGGTTTCATCCTTTTTTAGCATTTGCACACTGCTGAGAATACCTCCAGGGATGAAGAAATGTGACTATATCTTGCAGCTTCAAAATATCATGCCTACATCTCACAGACTTTCTTGTGGTAGCAGAGATCAATATGAAAACAAAAATAGGAGAAAGAAATAAGAGATGGATGGGTGCACTCTACATTCAGCATTGATCAAGGGAATGGGTTTTGCTTCTGGTTAATGCAGAGAAGGTATGACAGTGAGGGAGATATCTGAAATCCTGACCAGAAGAGCTTTTATGGGAGCAAGGCTCTCATGCCAGAGAGGGATGCTTCTGATGGAAGGCACAAAAATATGGCCCAACATCTGTCTGGTGACAGGACATCCTTGTGACAAAGGAGTGTGGCATCTGGCACTCTCTGTCAAGCAGCCTGACACACCCATCACCCAGTGGCAGCACTGATCTCTGAATTAACAGGATGGGGGTGCACCAGACACCCCGAGCCAGCTGCCACTGTTGGAACTACTCATCCAGCCCGCAGCTGGCTCTCAGCTGTGCCTGAAGTGTCCTTCTGAGAGAATGTGGCAGAGCCTTTGTGAAGGAAAAAGGGGCACAGATAAGGTGGATCTTGTCAGCGTCTCATGGGATCTGGGTTGCAAGCCTGCATTTTTGTGCTGCTTCCCTCTCTGCACACAAGGCAGAGGAGAGCACTGACAAATGGAGGCTTCCCCAACACACTCAGTGTAAGTCTTACAGCCAGATAAGGCTAATAGGGCTGAATATTATTGAATCACTGTTACTACCACAGATTATCTGGCCTACCCTATTGATTGATCTCAGTACCTGCTGCAAACATATATCCTCATGAACAAGCAATCATTTACTGACTTGGCAAATTATAAACACATTTATGTGATTAGGAAATAGGCAGATTTTCCTTAATATATGAGTACATCCATGCCAGATTCTTTTTGGTGGTGCTCTGAGACAGATTAAGAGCAGTGGCCATAATCTAAATCACAAGAAGTTTCAATTTAAAATGAAGAAGAAGTTCTTTACATTGAGGGTGGCAGAGCACTGGAACAGATTGCCCAGGGAGATCATGGAGTCTCCCTCTCTGCAGATATTCAAAACCCACCTGGATATGTTCCTGTGTCACTTGCTTGAGGTGACCCTGCCTTGCCAGGGGGGTTAACTGGATGATCTCCAGAGCTCCTTTCCACCTCTAACTATTCTGTGATTCCATTATTTTCTACAATACAGAAATTCATTAGTATGCCCTTATTCCTAAAGAAGTGCATATATACAGTCAGCTATTTTGCAATCGTCTTTACTTATTATTTTCCCCTCAGTAGAATCAATGTCTCTTTACTTAAACCACCAGACAAAAGATGCCCAGTACTGAACACATCTGTTT
The DNA here is from genome assembly GCF_028769735.1 of Zonotrichia leucophrys gambelii. Classification (NCBI taxonomy): domain Eukaryota; kingdom Metazoa; phylum Chordata; class Aves; order Passeriformes; family Passerellidae; genus Zonotrichia; species Zonotrichia leucophrys. The sequence goes on along the minus strand of NC_088172.1, from coordinate 64,597,988 downwards.
AACAAGCTTTGTAAGATAAATCTTGCAGAATATATATTTGGAAGTACATTTTCAAGACAGCTAAATGCTCAAGTTTTTCTTTTAGATTTTGGTGTGCTTTTGTGTATTTCAAGATCAAGGAGATTTATGGGATTTGAGCTTGCTGAATTAGAAGAAAGGGGAGAGTGTTACAGCCAACAGCTGACAATTTGACCTCTGCTCATTTTTGTAGAGTCTCTGCTTGGAAAAAAAGAGTTGAAATTAAACAAAGATGGTTTAATAGTATAAATCCAGCTACTTTCATCATACAGTATATTTGGGGCTATGAAATTACTGAACATTCAAAACTAAGCCTAGTAAGTGTCCTTGGAAAATAATCATATCAAATTATTAATCTATATTAAATAAATTGGTTTGACTTGTACTGCAGCTGCCTGCAGCAAACACCTACTTTACTAAGAAGTTCAAGGCTCCAGAGTATCATAATTTACATACCAGTCTTTAAGTACTGCTAAGACTAATTGTCTTTGGGAGAGGGGTGTAATACTCAGTGTGCTCCTGAGGCATCACCTTGTTAGTAGGTGCTGAAGTAGTTGAAGATATCCAGGATGCAAAAGTGGATGGTAAGATTTCCTGGAGAAGACAGTTGTCAGACACCTAGTAGCAGTAACTGAGGATGGGAAAAAGTTATGAACAAGATTTTTCCTTCTTTATAGAAGGCAAAGACAGGGGTTACATAAGAAAATGGAGCCCTGGGAATGACAGGTATAGAGTTACCCAGGGACACTGCTTGGTGTTTCAATGGCTGTTCAGACCATGCCTGGAATTGCAGTAAGGAAGGCTGAGTCAACAGAGCAGCATGATTTCCCCTCTTTAATGGGTAAGGAATCACAGTCAAAAGAGAATGTTCCCTCTGAAATTGTAGCAATTCACTGATAAGGATGACAGGAGGGGAAATTAAGCCATGCAACATTTTTTTAAAGAGTAATTACTATAAATCCAAAAACCTACAAGATATTTTTTGTCCATATAAGTCAGTCAGTTCCTGATTCCTCATTGCTTCACAAACACACATCAGGGAGTGTTATTAATTTGTGATTTTTTTTTCTATATTTTGAGCATGGCAGGGGGAAGAGGATTTTAAAAAAACTCAACAAAACCAAAGAGAAAGAGCAAGCCACCATGGGAAAAGACTCCTAAAATCAAAAGTCCTACCAGGGAAACCTTACAAGGAAGATGAAGTCCATGAGCCTATTTTTAGCTAAAAAACCCCCACTGGTCCTGATGAGACAGGTGGATCAAATGGGAGACAAACCAATTCAGGGCTGTGTGTAAAGGAAATGCAGGGGAGCAGTGTGTGTCCTCAGCCTTCAGTCAGCAAAGAAACCTCTCATCTGTGAAAGCACATTTCCCAGACAATAGTTGTGCAAAATGGAGAAGATGAAGGAAAATGCAACTCTTGTATAAATCAGGAGAATAACACCATATTTCCTTAAGCTGTTTGTGCAATCTCCTCCAGGGATTTATCTCACACATAAAACATTTTGAAAAGGCAGGTGGCCCAAGTGAAGAAAAGTTAAACAGACATTGCAGTGCACAAATGAACAGTTTGACAGCAAGCAGCTGCAGTATTTTGTTTAATATCTATCTTAAGCTTCAATAACTCATCTGGCATTCAGAAGTCTTTCTCTTTCTCTTTTATACTAGACTCCATGTTACAGACTAACTTTGAAAACATAATAATTAAGTACCTGTCAAATATCACTGTCCCTCTAAAATTTAGTAAACCCTTTACTCCCTGTGGTTTTTCATTTGCTTCATGAAATTAGGAAGACTAGGACGTGACACATGAAGCACAGATAGATTTATAGTGTTAGCTGAATTTCCATGAACATTCTGCTGCTTTCAGCAGACATAGCCTTGCAAAAAAACAAAAAACAACTCAGTAAAACTGTGCTCACCTAGCAGAATTTTTTTCTGCGTATATATGTATATATATAAGAAAGAACATGAAAAAAGTTGTGTGTTCGTTGTCCCTTTTTGGAGAAAGCAGACAATGGGGAAGGCTGATACCCTGAGGTTGTAGATGCCTATTCCAATCAAGGCCAATGTGTTCTGCCTAATTTTTGTAGATTTCTGATAGCTGGACAATGCTCTGATGGAAAAATCATGGTACATCTCTAGAAAAGTACAACTTGAGTGTTTGACCAGTGACAGAATAAGCACAAAGACAGAATTGATCTCTTCAAGTAGTCTCTGATGATTTGAGAAGAGCAGTCCCCAAGCTAAGCACTAGGAGACCTTCCAAGGTCTGAGAAATGGACTGCTCTTCCATGAAGCCTCAGTGAGCAGGAAGTAGCTTCCCAGTGTGAGCTGCAATAAACTGAGATACAACCAGAAACAGTGGCTTTACAGCTCTTATTTGGATTTAACCTCTAGGTTGGTGCTGTCAGGAAGAAGACAATGCAGCAGCAGGGCCATTGCCAGCAGCTCTCTGCAATGGTGATCCATTCATTGATCCACCAGGTAGCAATGGCATGGCACACGTGGAAGAGCAGCATTCATGGCACACGTGGAAGAGCAGCATTCATGGCACACATGGAAGGACAGCCTTCATGGCACACATGGAAGGGCAGCCTTCATGGCACACATGTGAGAGCAGCATTCATGGCACACATGGAAGAGCAGCATTCATGGCACACATGTGAGAGCAGCATTCATGGCACACATGGAAGGGCAGCATTCATGGCACACATGGAAGGGCAGCCTTCATGGCACACATGTGAGAGCAGCATTCATGGCACACATGGAAGGGCAGCCTTCATGGCACACGTGGAAGAGCAGCTTTCATGACACACATGGAGGAGCAGCCTTCATGGCACATGTGGAGGAGCAGCCTCCATGACACACATGTGAGAGCAGCATTCATGGCACACATGGAAGGGCAGCATTCATGGCACACATGTGGAAGAGCAGCCTTCATGGCACACGTGGAAGGGCAGCCTTCATGGCACACATGTGGAAGAGCAGCCTTCTGGCTCAAGGTTGCTGCACCTGGTCACCAACACTGCCTTAATGCCTCTTGGACCACATAATTTCCCTGCAAAAAAAAGGGCCCAGAACAGGATTCCATCACTTAACAGGGCTCTCACATTTCCTTACGTCAGTCAAAACAAGCTTTTTAAGTAAAATGTTGTGCTTCTTGTGAAGTGTAATCAACCCACCATACAACAAGGTTGCTGAATGATGAAAAAATATGGGAGTATGTCAGGGCATGCCCATGTGAATGAAAGTAACAGTCATTAACCAAACTGCCTAAGGTACAATAACAACAAAGGGAGAATGTAAATCTGACGTAAAAGCCAATTTGTATTATTTCTTTTGGTTTTGTAAAATTATTTTCAGCATTACTTAGTGGGAACTCCTGAAAATGCATTTCAATTAATAATTTTCTCCATCTTGCAGTACCAAAAAATCTGATTTTTATCTTGACAACACTCTTTGGAAATATTCCTCTTTTGAATCCTGACTGCATATTTGGAGAAAAACTGGCATGCAAATAAAGCCATTTCTGACAGAAGTTCACAAATATTTTTTTCCAGATGTCTTTTAAATATCCTATTTCTAACAACATTGTAAGCTATTTAGAGACCTCAGCTCCTGGAATTGGTAGCTTTCAGTGGTGCATCTCAGAATAGAAATTCCGAGTGTGCTGAGCCAGCAGCCAGTTCCATGCCCTGAAAGGACCACCTGATGGGCCAAATCCTGAGAGCTGGCAAGTGTTTGTACATTTCATTCACTGCTGCAGCTGTTCAATTACCCTCAAGAGCAAAACCCACTTAGTTTGTGATGGCTGAACATTCAGCCTTTGCTTGGAAAAAGAAATTATCTCCCATGGGGGGGCAGATGTCAAACAGAAGGTTTTTTTGAGATTAACAATTTTTTTATTAATGAAAATAATCTGTCACTCTTCTTCCCTGCTCCCTTTTACTTGTTCAGTTTTGCCCCCTTTTATGATCAAAGTTTGACTTCTGAAAGACTTCTTTTGCTACAGCTAATTGAGACCTGATCTATTTCATGTTTGCACTGATTGAACAGAGTGGGTAAACTCTCCTAATTTAGTGGTGACTAACAGACATCTGCCACAGTCTATGACTAACATTACTCTGTTTTTGTGGGAAGATGTGATTCCATTTCAGATCCTTAAGCAATTCAAATCACCCTATAGAGATGATATTTTGACTTTTCAGTCTTTTTTTTCCCCTCCAGAAAGAAACTGAATCCCTTAAAAAATGTGATGAAGGGAGTTGCTTTTAATCAAAACTTAAATGAATCTGTTTGGTGTCTGATGCAATGCAACAGAGCATGAGTCTAAACTCACTTTGCTAACCTGTACTGCTTTGCAAGGACTACCTATTCCAATAGGATTAAAATTGTCTAACAAATTACTAGAACAAAAAAAAAAAGGAAAGAAACAATCTCTTATGAGAAGGTTTAGCACAAGTTATTGATGGGTTGGAGCCTATTTAGATAAAGCTAATCATTGCATCTTGGCAACTGCCAGATGGGGTACTGTATTTCCTGGTGGTTTTAAAGGGCATTTTAGAAAAACATGCTAGAAACCAGAATGCACTTCCCCATAGAAAAATAAAGTGATGGTAGATAATAAACAACTTGAGGAAATGGTTTTGGCCACTATGGCTCATCTACCAACTCATGGGTTATGGTTTCTGTGTCTAAGAGGAGGTCTTCAAAATGTTATTGCAGATTTGGGGCCTCCTTTCAATAACATCGTATCCTAATTTTATTATATTATTATTCTAAACATTAATGTTTTAATAATAATAATAATAATATGAATATGGTAATTTAAAATTAAACATCAACTATTAAATATTTATTGTAGAAGATGAATGTTTGCACTATTTAACGATTTTACCACTTCTGTGTTGGAAAAGTAAATTAACAAGCTGATACTCAGAAAGAATGAGCTCATTCTGCAGCTGAAGAACCCTCTAGTCTGAGCTGCAATGACAGTGTAATCTGTGGAGGGTATAGACAGAATACGGCTGTAGCCATGCACCCAGACAGGCACCTCCCTTGGCACCTGAGGCATCCTTCACGAGAAATCCCAAGAAAGCAAACTGGGGAATCCGCAGACCAGTGGTGATAAAGCAAGGGTGGCCATGGCAAAGCAAATACTATGCATAACAGCAAACTAGGAACCAGCCTGGCTGGGATCCCATTTTCTGATCACTTCCTTCATGTGCTTCCACAACACGGCTTTCCCTGAAAATCCTATTATGTTTTTACTGAGCTAATGAACAAATAAAGGATAGGATATGAAATTATGATTTGCAGCAAACAGGGTTGTAGATGGTAGAAATTCAGGTAGCTTTGCATGTGTGATTTGCATGATAAGGAGTGTTCTCTCAGACCTGACTGTGAGTTGTAGGTCACAAGGAGCTAAGTTCCTGTCACTAACTTTGGGCATCAAGCCCTGCAAACTTCATAAACTTGTAGTGTGCTTTAATAGAATTAACTAGCTAAACAAAGAGCCTCCAGATGGTTCCACACTACCAGTCCCAGGGACTTTCTAGGTTTCGCTCCCATGATGATCAAAAGTTAAACCAGATCTGCAGGGGGATACAGGCTGTTGTAGAGCATTGGCTTAAGGACTGCAGCCTTTAACAGTGCTCCCCTGAGGCTCTGCCTGACTGTGGGTGGGGTCAGCCCTTCCAAAAGTGCATTTCAAAACTGCATGGTTTTCAATGGAAAAGCAAGTGTAGCCCTACAGCACTCTGATTTTTGAGTGACAGCACTGCTCTGCTCTGGCCAACTGCATTTAGCTTCTCCCCCAGCATAGAGGAAGGAAGGGTTTTTGCAGACCATTGCAGAACACCCTATGGACCCTCCATACATTATTGATTAAACTTCTGATTTTCCATGCATGCATGAGCCACACACCTTATCTATCCCTTTGGAGCTTAGGTGAGTCCTGTTCATAATACAGCTTTTGCTAAAAATGTACTGGGCATGCACAAAAATGTGGTTTCCACAGGCTCTTAATCTCAAAATCAAATTTTTTCATCACTGAAGCACTGAAATTTCTCTCCTAAATTTTAAATTTCAGTGCAGTTTTGCTTCAGTATTAGAAGAGTCAAAAATCATCTCTCCCTCTCATACTATAAGAAAAAAACATATTTGTTCCATTTTTCTCATGTGAAAACAGCAGCTTGCTTTATTCTTTTATTCCTTTATTTGGGTCAGCACCATACTTGAGAAATGTTAAACATCAATCCAAGAAACACAGGGTTCAAACAACACAAAGCAATCGGAAAACAGAAAGCAAAAAAGAAATACTTAGACAAGCATTTTATTGTATTCATCATGCCATGTGCTGTAAATACTTAATGAATTTAAAAGAAAAAACACCACAACCCACGTGTATTATCAGTGTTGCTTCCAACAGGAGAGCTGCAGGGTGGATGAGAAGGAGCTCCACAACAGCCTGCATGGAGCAGGAGCAGTGGATTTGGCAGGGCAGGAGAGTGGCAGATCAATCCCTACTGAGCTGCTTTCCCCTGTGCCATGCAGCAAGACATGGAACAGAAGCCTTTGTGGAGGGTGGGCAGAGCACTGTAACAGGACTGGCTGTGGTCACAGAGATTTCTTCCCTGCAAAGTAGGGACACCAAATGGCCATGTACTTGAGAACCACACTGATCCATGATCTCTGCCAGGGGTGGGACAGTCCCTCCCTCCCTCCCTCCCTCCCTCCCTCTTCTCAGGGGCTTGGGAGGAAACAATCCACTGGCTCCAATTCATTATTGTTTTCAGTCTTGATTAAGCTTTTTCCCCAAGTTTTTCTTGGGGAAAAAGCTTCATCATCTTCCTCTGAGGCCAGGCAATAATGGAAGAGGGAACTGAAGCCTATTGGCCTCACCCTGGTTAAGCAACTCGACTCCGACTCTACAGACTCCTTTTAGTGGGTGTTGAGATTGAAGACAGTTTGTAATCTGAATTACAGGCTGCACTTTCAGAACAAGGGATTAAAAAAAGAATAATTTTGTAATCCGATTAAATATTATTCCATCTTGGTGCACTTGTGTTATGAAAGGATCAGGCACACACGAGGGCTTGGGTCTACAAACTCTGTGAAATCAATAGGAAGTGAGGAAGCTTAGGTAGGAGACGGAAATGTCAATATTCTTTTGGGTCTAGGCTATGGTTTGACAGTGTAAATATGGTGGAAGATGGCACAAGACCCTTCCTCAAAGAGTTAACTATGAAAAATAAGTTTCTGAGAACTGAGAAACACAAGATTTCCCACTATCATAGTCTTAACCATGAAGATTGTCAGGGTCAGAAGGAGTTTGCAGAAGGCATCTTTGCTGTTGCAATAAAAACAGAAAACTTCAAGGAAAATAACACCAAACATTTTCTCTGTAGACAAATTAAAAGTGGATCCACAGGTTGCCATGGCTACAAAAGTCCATTTACTCCAGTAGTGTTTTCTAGCAGCTAAACACAAGTTTAAGTGATTCGGAAGAAAACACAGCTATGTTTATAACGTTCCATTAGGTTTATATAATTAGATCTTTCAACTGCAAACCACCCCTGGTGATGGTTTTCTTGGCTGTTCATAAAAACCCAGTGGACTTATGTAACCATTTTTAGAATCATCCATCATATCTCTGTGCCTCTGCAATCATTTGGGATCAAATGACTGCTAGCATGTCATACATGGCAATTTTCACAGTCCAGAATACTCATTTTGGGTTACAGTAATCCAATCAGCAGCTTCTGTGGATGCTCAGAGGGGTACATATGAAAAGCTGTCTTAGACCATAAGGCAAGCCATCACCTTAGGCATGCAGCCCTGTGTGGGAGCCTCTATAGTCCTGCCTGAGAAAAGTAATCTTCCCATGCATGCATGAGAAACTAAAGCAGCTTCTCTGCTTGTGGGACAGGCAGAAGAAGGACTTGTCATTGCATAGGCTATGCTGAAAGAGGGGAAATTTCCATCAACAAAACGTGCATGTGTTTGCATGGCAGCAGACTCCATCATTAAAATGCCATGTTGGATTGGCAGATTAAAGAGTTAGTCCCACCTCTCTCCATCAATGCAGAGGTCTCCTCCCAGAGCTCTTGTGTACATCACTCTCTTAAAAAATGAAACTTGAAGTTTTGGCCATAGGTGGGAAGGTTCTGGCAGTGTGCATCAGGCAGCTGGGATGGAAGCCTGTTTTTGGCACAAAGAATGCCTGAGTTGGGAGACATTGTCCTTGCTGCAATCAGCAGCTAGAGAGGAATGTGTGGGTTTCTTTGGTCTCTGGACAGTTCCCATCCATTCTTTACTGGGAGACCATTCTGAAAAACTTTTTGTCCTGGGCTTTGGAGCAGTCCTTCCAGCTGTTGTGTTTCACAAAAAAGAATCAGCAGATCTGAAGACATTTGACATTTGAGACATGGATGGTGTCCATCCACGTGGATGCCAAGGTGAATTCTACATCACCTAAATGGACACCTCCATTCTTGTAAAAATCAAAAGTTTGTTTCAATGTCTCTACTACAAAGAACATGTTAACATATTTAAAGTGGCTTTTTTCAGTCTTGAAAACCATTGTGTGAGATGTTCAACAAAGGCTATCCCTATTTTTTTTTGTTTTTTGAGAACAGCTATAAAACAGACAACATTTGTGAAGAAGAGTCTGTGGCTTTCTACATGCCAACCAAGCAAAGAGGATTCATGAGGTTCAAGATAGTCACTCATCATTACCAGCAAGAAAGGTTCTTATGATATCCAATCATGCCTTCCCATCACAGTATTCTGAAGACACAGGATCAATTAAAAAGATAGCTTGGCCTGCAGAGCTATGATTTCTGGTGACCAGTGAGATGAAATGAAGATAGTGCAATGCTCAAGTCACAGGCTAAGTTGGCTGAGCTTGCAATTAAAAAAAGTTTGTATATAAACTTACAGATTTTTTTAATATAATCAGTAAGACAGTTTTGACATTTTTGAAAGTAGAAATGGAACTTAAATCTCATCCCTCAAAATACACTAGGCCTTCCTGTTTACCTAAGAAGGCAGAAGATTGATTTTTTTCTCTGGATTTGCCTGTATACATTATATAGAACTTTAAAGTTTTAATGAAGCTATTGCAACTTTAAAATATCTGAATAGAACATAAGGTTGGTCTTTTAAATACCTACACATTCCAGCTTTTATAATTTTTCATGTTGTGCTAGAGTCCTTGAGAATCATCAGAAGGTCATTAATCTTCCTTTCCTAAAGACAGAAACATTCAGTGTTATAAAATTTGATAAATCTGCAGCACTAACAGATCCTCAGACCAACCTGCACTGAAATCTTGCATCAAAAATTGCAAATATTAAGCTGCACAAAACCCCTCCACCCCCCTGAATCCGATTGCTGTTTATTTTGAAAGCAGTGCTGTGAAAGGGTAGGCTCAATAGCTGCTATTGCTGTTGACAAGGGAGGGAAGGACTGTCGTCCTAATAAGTGTTTGTACAGTAACCAGCACAGTGGGATGCCCAATAGCAAACAATAAACCTTGATCAGGGATTTCAAACATTCCTGTAACATCAGAGAGACCATTCTGACTGCTGCACAGCCAGGGGCATCAGCTGCTGTACGAAATCCTTAGATTACTCCAGGAATGTTTTGAAATCATGTTTAACTAACCCAGTCAGGGCACGGGTGTTTTCACTTCTCTCGTTTTTCTTGTGCCATGATATTGCTTTTAAATCAGTGGCGATTTTGGACGAATGGTTACTTCACTCTGTACTCGCTTGAGAAACCAAAGTATGCACGGGAGGCACTGAGCCCGACACCGGCAGAGAGCTGGACAGGCAGGAGCATGTGTGTGTCCCTAAGGCCAGTCAAAGTCTGCACGGAGCCCCAGCCGGGTGGCAGGGCCTGCCAGGTGCCAGGTGTCCCCCAGCCCGTGCTCCAGCGCCTTCCCCAGTTTCCTTCACGGGCTGCCCCGGCGCTGGAGCTCTGTGTCCCACTTTGGGCCAGGGACACGACGGTCCCCACTGCTCACGCTGCCCTGCATGACGAGCTGTGTAGCCCGGCCAGGCTGTCGGGGCTCGGAGCCAGCGGGTTAACACCTCGGCGCTCTGCTCCAGCCCTCTCGGAGCCCTTCTCCGTGTCCCCGCCCGGCGGGCGCTACTGAGGGCCCCGCAGGCACCGAGGCCAGCGCTCCTGCCTCTGCCCTGCGCCGCTTCAGCACCGCGGCGGCGAACAGCTCCGGCCACGATCGGGGGCCGGGACGGAGGCCGGGATGGGGGCCGGGACCAAGGGCCAGGATCGGGGCCAGGACGGGGAGCTGGAGCGGCGCTGGGCTTAGAGACCCCCTCCCGGCGTCGGGGCGCAGCGACGGCCCCGCGGCAGCCGGCGCTGTGGTTTTAAATGGGCGGAGCGGAGGCGGGCGGGGGGCGGGCGGGGGGCGGCCCGCGCTGGCCCGCGGCGCCCATATAACCCCACCTCCCGAGCGCGGAGTGCCGCGGCAATTGGCTGGATGTGGTACTTGGAGATGTTGAGCTGGCTCCTTCCCCCCATGTCCCTGCACACACACAGGGGCGGGTGGTGCGGGCGGGAGCGGGAGGCAGGGCTCAGCCCCGGTGGCGGCGGTGGGGCTTCCCCTACTCGCTGCCTGCCCGCCGCCGTGCCCGAGCCGCTCCTGCTGCTGGGCTGCTGCCTGCGGCCGCAGGACCCGGCCGAGCCGGGCCGAGGGGAGCGCGGGCGGCTGCTGGCGGCGGCCGAGATGATGGCGGAGGGCGGCGGCGGGCCGGCGCGCAGGAAGGCGCTATCGCTGCTGGAGGCGGCCCGATCCCGCTACGAGAGCCTGCAGATCTCCGACGATGTCTTCGGGGAGTCGGGCCAGGACAGCAGCGGGAACCCCTTCTACAGCACCTCGGCCGACTCCCGCTCCGCCGCCTCTTCCCAGGACGAGGACGACGATGAGGAAGACCAGGGGCGCCTGACGGTGTCGAGCCCGCGGAGCAGGGCGGCCCGGCGCCGCTCTCCCCGGGCGGCGGCCACCCCGGCGGAGCGGCGGCGGCAGCGGCAGGTTTGCGGCAGCAGCGCCGTCCCGGGCGGCCCCGGCCCTATGGAGGAGGAGGAGGAGGAGGAGGAAGCCGAGAGGGGGGGATGGACCCGGTCGCTGCGAGACGTCCCACCCCCTCATTTCAAGGATGGCAGCGGTACGAGGAGAGCGGGCTGCCGGGGCCGGGGGCGGCGGGCCCGGGCTGCCGTGGGGGTGACAGCGGGGGGTGCGCGGAGCGGCGCAGCCACGGGAGAGAAACCCGTACACGGGCCCGGCTGCCGCTTGGGCTGCTGCCCGGCGCCGGGCCTGGCGGGGGAAGCACGGCAGGTGCCCCCTGCCCTGCCCGCCCCCTTCCCGGGAGCGGCCCCGCTGTCCGGCCGCTGGTGCCCGGGGCTGGGCGGCCGGTGCAGGAGAGCCCGGCCGAGGCGGTGAGCGGGCGGGCGAGGAGAGGCCGCGTGTGCTTAGTCACAGGCATCCCCTCCCCGGCGGGGCTCAGGCCGTGCCCCGAGCGCCGGCAGCGCAGGCTGCCCCGCGGGATGAGGACAGGCGCTGCCCCGGACAGGGTGGGTGTCCGGGCTCCGCCGCGGCTCCGCTCCGGTGTGCGGCTGGCTCTTCGTCCCCGCTCACTGCTGGGGAAAACCGCGGGTCACCTGCCCTGCGCTGTGCACTGGGGCTCTGGGATTGCGACTGGGATTCCCCCTGGCTGCAAGGTTTTCCATGCAGCCGTCCCCAAACTTAACCCTCCTTTCGTGGCTTTTGGCCAGAGGAAATACCAAGAGAGTGGTGAAATGACACAGCGCGACCTACAGCAGCAGTGCACAGCGCGGAGATCTCCGTGGAGTGGCTTGTCTGGCAAGTTACAGCCCTGGCTTGCCGAGGGAGCCATTATAACCTATAATAAATCTGCAGGCCTCGGCAGCCAAGCTGACCGTGTAGCGAGGCATTGCAAGAACAGGGTAATGGTTATGAAAAGCTGTGATGTGAAATTCAACATGTGCATCTCAGAATAGGATAGGATGATTGCCTAAGGTTGCTTGTCTTTTCTTTTTAGTAGTGTTTAATTCCTTCATTTGGCTGTTAAGAATAAATGCCAAAGAGTGCTGCTGCGCTCAGTGTAGTGTGCTGAAATTTGTGCAGTGAGGTAGGCAGGAACCTGTCTGAGGAAGCAGCTTTGGATGGTTCGGGAGGAAGGTGGAGCTAGCACTGGAGCCCAGAGAAAGTTCAGTGGTGCTTCTGACAAATGTGCAAACAGGAGCTGTGTTTGCCTCTGTAAATAGCTGAACCTTGTAAAACGCTTAAAAATCACTGTTATGTGCCTCTGTAAAAAACCTCCTGAGTTCTATTGAAGGTTCTTATTCATAAGCATACCTAGGATGACATTCTGGACTATAAGCTTCATGATGTGATGATATTTCAGCATTGATTATCATTTAGTTTATCTGCCTTTGATGGCTTATTCCTTCATATCATTGCTTTACAGTAATATCCTTTTTAACACAGGCAAAACTGGGATTAGTGCTTTAATACTGATTTGGAAAGGAATTGGATGACCTGTTAATTCGGGAATTCATATTTCCTTTGAATTGAAGGAGTTAGATTTATGGTTGACAGGAACAATGCAGATGTCCCTTGAGGAAGGTGTATAGATATTGCTGTAAATATTTCCTCCCACTAATAGATGCAGAAGAGGTTTCTTCTGTCCTTTAGTTGCGTTGATTGTGATGATGATGATAGATGCTGCATGCCCTTCATAGAACGGTGATTTGGTTTGGCAGAAGTTCAGGTAGTGTCATGATTTGATATGTGGGAAACATGAACTGTCTGTGGTATTTTTATTTTTGACTACTCAAATTCCAACTTGTGGAAACTACTGCATTGTATATAACTGGGATCTTATAAATCTAGTTTGTACATTGACTGGCTTTAGGCCTTGCAGAGATCATCCATCATCAGAGTCATGCTGAACGTACTTGTGCTGGCACTATTGTTGCTTCGTTGGACACCATTCTGGCACGTAAGTTTGTATCTTGGTGAGGAAAAGGTCTCTATTGAGGTGCCTTGCAGTGACAAGGTGTCTTTCAGCCCCTTATGGAATACAAGCAAGAAATACAAGGTTAGAGCACCAAGAAAACTGTTCTCAGTTGAAATGTGTTGGATGTAAGATCCTTTCTTTCTAGGTTCTGTTATTAAAAGCAATAAGTTTGCATGAGACCAAGATAAAAATTACCTTTGGTTAGCACCAAAACTTTAGAGCATGGCCTTTTGGTCAAAATCTCAAGGTTGCTTAGGGCAACTACTTGACATCATGTCATGCCAGGAGACAAATATCTCATGAAACTTCAGTCTCATTGATGCTGGAAATAAATTCTCGAATCAGACCAGGGTCAAACCTAGTGTCAAGCTCTTTGGTTTGGGAGACTGCCCCTTCATGAAAGGGAGTGTGTGGAGGAGAAAAAAGTTTGAGTTAGTTATTGAGTGAGCTAAAGCTCTCAAGAGAAAAAATAAAGAGCCACTTATAAAGTTTGTGGTCTTTTTAACTACAAGTAGAAAATACTATCACTTCCCTTCTTTCTTTTGAATAGATTGCTCACTACTGCCTTTGCCTTCCCAGCCTCAATATTAAACTTATGTCTTTAAAAAGCATTGTATTAATCCCTAGAATTAATCTTGAGCACAGACAGGCTAACACTTCATCCCAGAAATACATTCAAGACCCAGATGTGCTGGAAGCTGCTGGCAGTGTGTTAGATGGTTGAGTATGTCCTTAGTCTGCAGTCAGTCACTGCATCTGTGTGTGGTGATGCTGCCTTGCTTGTGGGCAGGTTCTGGCAAACTGGGAAAGGTCTGGCTTATCTTCTGTGCCAGGAGATAAGTGACTGGCATAGCTATGCAGCACAGTGCTGTTTGTGTCCCAGATTTGTTTTTTGCCTCTTCTTCAGGGATCTCCACTTCCTGTTGTTCCTTTTCTATTTAATAAAAATAGTGAGTGCTTAGATTCCCTGGGGGGGAAAAAAACCCACCACAATGTTAATAGCTTTAGGTGACTTCCTTCGTTGAAATCCAAAATAGCTGTTAACTTTAACATAGAGGTTAGAACAGATGGCTTGCTGCCACTTTGTTTCCTGTTAAACTATTTTGCAAATCACTCTTTTAGGGGGTGAGAAAACTCTCAACCATATGATTTGGTACCCTGATTTTTAAACTGGTAACTTGTAGCAGTGTATAATTCTAATGAAATCAGGTTCAGGAAACAAGTGTCTGTCACAAACATCAAGGCAATAATGTAAGTTCTGAGGTACTGGGATGTAGTTAATGGGTATGAGGTCTTGGGGAAGTGGCTGAAATGCTTTTCCTTCACAAAGAGCACCGGGCTACAGCAGGTCCATGGTTGTTTAGCATGGTGTTTAAAAAGATGTCATCCATGATCAAATGCTAGATCCAAGCTTTTTGACCTAGTTGTAGAGGGCAGAAAGAATAAGAGAACAAACTGCTGCTGGGATAGGGAAAACATGATTGAAAAGGAGGGAGAGCGAGAGAGCAAGCAACTACTTTTACAAGCCAGTATATGCCAGTAACTCAAGATAAGCCCTTCATCTCTGGTCACTCCTGCCTCAGACTTAATTGGTGTGCTCTTCCTTTCTTTAGGAGTGGGGTGGCTCTGAGTGGTGCTTTCCCTTGTAAGCTCAGTAATCTTGCCAGGAACTGTTGTGTAATACACAGAGGCACTGTTGCTTCTGTTCTTGGGTTTTTTTGGGGGGTCTTTGGAAGTAAGAATATCCTGGTATTGCTCAGCTGGGTGTTCCTGATTTGGGGTAGCTGGTGTTTTCTTCCTAGGATCCAATGCGTCCTGTATCCATGTAGTTCAGCAAGCAGAAAATTTGACCTGAGATGTCGGAGCACGTCTTACTGTTAGGATGCTATGTTGGAGTTATGTTTTAGGGTGGCAGCAATAGCAGGGAAATCTAAGCAAAAGTTAAGGTTGAAGTCCTCAAAGATAGAGGCAATTAGTGCTACTGTTTCCTTCATTTTCTATGCCCTCGAAACCATGTTCTTAAGCCTAGACCAAAGGACAAAATATTAAGAATCTTCCTTGCTGAAAGAGCATAGCAGATCCTCTTCAAGTTGCATTTAGACTGTGAAAATAGCTTTTATGAATTTCCAGAGTGTTTCTCTGAAGCAGTGTGCCATAAGTTGCCATCTTTGAAGAACATGTTGGTGTGTAAGAGAATGTGCTCAGGAAGAAGCTGCTAAGACCATTTCAGCAATCTTGTCACCTTGAAGAAGTTTAAGCAAATATTTAAAGTAGTTTCTCGTATTTTCTGTTCCCAAGAGCATGGACAGTCAGATGGGAAGTCAGCATTCTAACAGCAAGAAGCCTGGAGGAAGAGCTCTTGGATCAGGCTGGGCTATAGAAGAGTGCCATATGCATGGTACCACCTAACAGTGCAGGAGCTCTTGGTTCAAATCCTAAATAGAATCTGAAGGCTTTCATCTTACTAGATTGATGTCAATATTTAAAAGTTTTAGAGGAAGAAAAGTATGAATGCTACTTAGTCACTTATGTCAGATTCTGCTTCAGAAATATCTGGCCCAAATTTTCTGACTCTAAGTGGATAAAGCGATGCTGATATGCTTTGTTCTTATTTATGTCATCAGAGAACTTAGCTGCTTTTGACTTGCATAACCATGGAAAATATTGGGGGAAAATGCATATTTATATAATCTGTTCTTGCATTCTACATAGAAGTTAGTTATAATGACAGTATCACAACACTTTCAGTGAGATATGATAAATACATCTCAAAGATGTACATTACTACTTTGCAAAGCCTTTATAGGATGATTTAAAGTCTTGAAGTTTTGCTAAATAAGTGAATTGTGCAAAGGCTTAATATCTCATACATCTTAAAAAATCTAGATGTGCTTTTCAGGAGGTTTTAATGGCTTTAGAGCACATTTTTCTGCTTCCATCGTCACTGAAGAGAGCAAAGTGCATATGACAGCCTTATTGATTAAAAAATTTAGTGCAGCTTAGCTATCTTGCCATGTTCCCTTGTCTCTTTTGCTCATACCTCTGCCTTAAACATGCATTTGGGGAATAACCTGGTATTTAGATAGACTTTACAGGAAAAAAGAACCAGCACAGTTTTTTCCTCTGCTTTTACAATCTGTTCTAGTCAGTACTTGAGACAGGAAAGTCTGTAAGCACTGCAGATTAAGGTCTTCTCCATAGATACTTGCCTAGCCTTTTACAGAGAAAAAGCGTATTTGCTCCTAGATCTGTTACTGCATGAAATGAATGTTTTCTCCTTGTAGGTACTGATGGGGTCATTTAAAGTAGATCAGTTCCAACAGCTACTAATGTCCTTTAGTCCACATCTCAGAAACAGGACAGCAAACAGCTTCCATGTCTGTCTGTATGCCTTTAAGTCAGCCTGGAGATGAAATCAGCCTCTGCTCAGTCTAATGAGGATGCTAATGGTGGAGTTGACTTGCAAACCCTGCCTTGACTGCTAGGTCACAGGAAGTTGTCCTGGATGCCCTAGATTTAAAAGAAACTGGAAATGTCTCTTACACGTTAGTGCTCATATAAGAGTTTTGCTTCCCTCCTGTGCTAAAGCTTCAAAAATTTTGGAGTAGATGGATTTAGTAGTTTGGAAATACCTTGTATTTCTAAAAGGGAAGGTAATCATGGATACAGTCACACATCCTGACTAGAGGTACTAATCACTGAAATACCTCATTCTTTCGAGTACTGCCAAAAATTGGGCATGTTATTAGAAAACAGAACAGATGGACTCAAAAGGATTGCATGGCTGAGACAAATGCATGAGGATACTATCATTTGACATCTCAGTTCCCTGTAGCAAGGCATTATTTCTAGGAGCTTATCCAAGCTCCCTCTTATTCTTTAAAGAACAGGATGTCAGCCAGTCACTGGCTCTGTGTGAAAATGAATTAACTGATACCTGAGAAGGTAATTTAAAAATTAAGGCAGAGTTCCTTGATTGACAGACTGCAGGATCATAGTCTTGGAAAGCTCCACAGCTGATTTTGTGTCTGTATAAATCACTCTTGGACTGTGTCCTTTTCTGTGAAAACAACTGGTATTCATGTAACATGATAGAAAATATGCTTTTGATTGTGCTTTCTTGGATAACATGAGGGATTCACATGACCTATATTGACAAACCATACGTGTTATTAAGGACAAAAAACAAAACCAAGCAGCTTCTGTTCAGCAAGCACAGTACAAAGCTGTAACTATGCACCTGAAACCTGGGCAAGGTGAAGTGTAGTCAATGAGGCACACTGTAAGGATGCCAAAATCATGTTGGAGAGGGATACACAGAGGAAGAATACTGTGCATGTGTCTGTATGGATGGGGGCAATTAACTGTGTGTTGGGAGGAAGATTATTGGACTGACATAAAAGATACTGTGAGCCCACCAGTGGGCACAAATGAAGGTGTTATTTTGAGTGAAGAAAAAGCAGAAAAAGATTTAAAGCAGCTGCTGTTATAACTGTGATTCATTTCTGATTACATATGGCAGGGAGGTGGGTGTGTATGAAAGATTAAATTCAAGCAAAAAATGAGGATATTTTTCTTTTTTTAAAAGTTACTTACAAAATTCACTGTTGTGGAAAGTCTGCTTATTCAGTGCATATAGTCATCTCTGCATTTTTTGGAAAGGTAGATGGTGGTTAACTTCTGAGTAGGGAGCACCTGTAGGTGTGCAGTGCTAGGGGTCAGCATGTGTCTGTGGGTGTGTGACGCTTCCCACTGATGTCATGGTGCTGTCTGCTGCTGGATGCACCCTATTGACTTAGACAATGGTAATCTTGTCAGTTCACGCTCAGGAAGACTACTTGGAGGAGGCTACATGTATTGAAACTTACACATTCAGATTCACAGAATCATTAAGGTTGGAAAAGACCTTTAAGATCATCAAGTCCAGCTGTCAACCCAGCACCACCACAATGTTCACAACTAAATCACATTCTCAAGTGCCATATTCATAGGTGTTTTAAATACTTACAGATCGCAACTCCCTCCCCAGAAGGCAGGATGGTGGTTCATAAACCTTGTGCTGCAGCAGCCAACTGAAAATGAGCCACCTTTGGTTTGGGGCAAGGGATTTCCAGGATGATCTTGAAAACTGTGAGATGCTGTTACATCTGTCTTGCTGGATATGTTGCATTGTCAACATAAATTCATGTGTGGATATAAATTCTTATTTAGCCTATCAAAGGGCTTCTGACCTTCTGGACTGTATTTTTGAAAAGGATTACTAGATGAGAGGACCTCCTTAAACTGAAGTCTTTCTCATTTTTTGGCTGTTGTAGTTATTCCTTACTCATAAACTTGTCCTTTTATGTTTCTAGTGGTTGTTTTGAGATGAAAAAAATACAATGTTTGAAGGTTTATACTTGGAGATCTGCATTAGTTCTCTCTTGTCACTGACTCTGAGATTAAAAGAAATTAAGCTCTAAGATTTGGACTACATTTGAGTGATCTGTAGATATTTTCATGGCGCTAGCATTGTTGCAAGTAGTTTCATTTTTTTCTTTTAAGGATATGTTTTCAAGTGCATCAGAAACCTTCCCCCTTGGGAAAAGAGCGATGCATTTTAGGGTAGATGACATCTTGGTCTTTCTACTTGATGAGGTTGTATTTGATGAATAAAGAATGACCTCTTAAAAAAGGGCCTTTCTTTGTCTGCTTCTGTACTACAGGGTAATGACTCACGCTTAAACTGACATCAGGGATGGTCTAAGAGATTGTCCAACCTCTAGAGCAGCCCCCTGCCCCTGTGTCCCTGGAGGGCAGTTGCAGCCAAGGGCACTGAGGCAGCCCCAGGGTGAGACTGGCTCAGGATGTGGGCCCACGGCTGTGCCAAGCTGGAGCCTGGCCCAGCTGGGGTGGGGACTGATGGCCCTGGGGAGCTGTCATGGAGCACTGGCCAAGAGGGCCAGTCGGGCACGGTGGGGACACTGGGGCACTGGCAGCAGCTCCTTGGCAAAGCCATGACTTTCCGTAATGGTTTTTCCACCAAAAAAGCATTCGGAAAGGAACGTGTCAGTGCTCAGTTGAACCATTCTCCCAGCCCACTTCCCTGTGGCTGTGCCCTATCCGTACAGGCTGCTGGTAGCCAGCCCTCCTGTCAGCCATGGAGATCCTGGCTGGAGTGGCCCTGGGAGTCAGAGTGACTGGGAGATAGTGCTGTCCTGTCATTACCTTGGTTTCATCGGTGCCCTGCAAGTTCTTTGGCTTCAGATTACCTTCAGTGTTTATCTTGCGTATGAAACAAACGTGTGAGGGCTTTTGGTGCGTGGAGCAGTTGTGGTAAGCAAGGAATCAGCTGATCCTTGTGGAGGCCCCCCCCATGGTCACTGTGTTCCATAGGACTTCACTGCTTTGTTTTCTACAGTGAACTGGAGGAAAATTATTGGGGTGGGAACCATCTCTGCAGTACTGGCTCTGAGTTTCATGTTGTGTTTTGCATTACACTACGTCTCTTGCAACAAATCTTAGACATTAAATATGTAGTGGGGCGAAGCAGGCAGATGAAGAAATATCTGATTGGATAAATACCATCCAATCCCCATCAGGTATTTTCACTAAAATTGTTATTACTGAAAATGCCTGTTTGTCTCGATTTGAATTGGATAGGTGTGGCCTAGCATCTCCAAAAATGTGTGGCATAAGGATCTGTCAAAAGCTTAAATATTCTGATGGGACATTTTTACTTTTATTTAATTTCACTTAATTTTATTTTTTATTTTTAATTAATAAGAACCTGAAAGTGCACTCCTGAATGGATCTGGACTTCTTGAGATTGTTTATTAAACCTTTAGATAACATGAAGCTGGGAGTGATTGCATGTACACTGAAGAGCAAACTGAGAATTTCTAAGCTTGCTGATAGTCTGAAATAGTCTGGTACAGGAAACACAATGACATGGTGCAAGAGGGGAATGTGTAAAGGCAGGGCTAACAGCAGAAGTGGAAAATGGAGGGGAAGAACTGGCGAGGTGGAAAAGGAACTGGTGGTTGGAGCTGAACACTAGACTAATGTGACTCAGTGTCATGCTGTTGTGAAAAGGCAAACATCCAAATGGAGTGTACAAGACTTGAAATGAGACTGTTTTGCCACTTAAGAGAGTGAGTCTGGGTTGCCAACCCAGGTGAGAAGCACGTAGTTAAATATGAAGAGAAAGGACAGAAGCAGAAAATCTACTAACTTGGCTGCCTTTTAGTATTCTGATTTTAAGCCAAAGGGCCATATGGGTAAGTAAAAGAGCTATTATAGGAAAGGGAATTATCTGCCTTACCTGCTCTGAAAACTAAATATGAGGAATAATGGGTATAAATTGATGGATAATTGAATCAGACATGATAGAAACTCTCAGACAGTGCAGTGGTGCAGAAGACAAATGCTTCACTGAAAACCTAAGAACAAGTGTCATTAACCTGTTAAATCTTTTGCAACAGACTGAGACCCAGTATGTGTGCTGAATGGGGATAGAGGCCTTGGACTGAAGGACTTCCTGAGGTCCCTTCCAGCACTCCTTTCCTTTGTTTTAGATTGGCTAAGATAAACTAGCAAGCTGCTTAGTGGCCAGTTAAATGCTGGACTGTTATGTGAAGGACTTGCTACTTGCATCTTGCGCGTCAACTTTTGGAGTGGGGAGAAAGCTGTGCAGCTTGTGGGAAAGAGCTGTGTGCTTGCAGAAGGCTGCCTGGTCTGTTAAGGTGAAACTCCCTCCCTCCCTTTGTCCTGGAAAGTGGCCCAGGCAGACTTGATAGTTGGGGTGTTGTTACCACACTCACTTCTATGTAATGAGTTGTGTGCCCATGAATCTTGTATCTCTACTCAAATGACTTACTCTGAGGCTCCTTTGTGTTCAAAGCACTAAACTGCTTATGTGAGGGATGTCTGATGGGACACTGCCCAAAGACCTGTGAGATTAGCAGTGCTATACTCTGGAGGCAGTGCATCATCCAGTAGTGCCTGGGTTTGTACTTGCCTCTGTTCATGACACTTCTTGAGGTACAAAGAGCTTCCTTGCAATTGAATCCCAACATAACCAACCCTCTGTAGACCATAAGGATAGATACATGGAGGAAGACAAGTGCAGGTCTGGAAGAGGCTTGGCTGGGTTATGGTGCAGACACCTGCAATAACTGATGATCATGGAACAGGTGTCCTGGCAAGAAAGAATGTCTACTGCATGTTTTTTCTGTTCATGGACTGGGCATCAGAAGGTTGTTCCTTCACTTCTTTGTGAGCATTGCAAAATTGTTTCATCTTCAAAGACTACTTTTTGGCACTTAACATCATCTTTTTCCCTGATATTTACCTTAAGTACATTTAAAGAGATTTGCTGTTTAGCTTTCTTGTGGTTTTCTTCTCTAGCTATTTCTTTTTCTTTTTTTCTTTTTTTTTTACCAAGGCTAAAAATAAGAAAGTATGGTATTTCTTCACAACATTTCCTTGCAAGAATACACTCCTACTTCTAGTGGTAGTTCTCTGCCTTTTCCAGTGTAGGGTCAACTCTTTGTTGACAAATTGCACAGGTGTCCAAGTAAGGTCTTAAAGTTCCTTGTTCAAGGTACTCATATGTCACTATCTCCACTAAAGGTAGCCTGTTTTATGCTATCCAAAAAGTGACTGTTCTAGAAGTCAGTTGTTTGAAAAATTCTCATTTTTCTGCAGAATAAGAGATTGTGCCTGATTTCAGCAGATAATTAGAGAAAAAAACTTTAAAGATGGGTTTTTAAGATTTATTTTGGCCAATAAATTCAGGTATTACCCGTGGGATGATCAACCCAGTATTTTCTGATAGTGTGTTGAGCATAAAATTGGTTCTAATTCCATGTCCTGGTAAAAAAAATGAAATAATGCTTTTCTGTACAAGCCACGGCTGTTTCTGGTTAAGAGGGATGTGAGTTCAGCCAGCAGTAACAAAACCTTTTATCCCAGTAGACCTGGATAAATTAAAAATACATTGAACTATGTTGAGTGCAAATAGTAGTGCAGACACCTCACTGCTTTCTGGGGACAGATAAGTGTGAAATAGTCAGCTGTGGGTATTTTTGAGATGGTACTGTCAAAGTGGGTACTGAATATGAAATGGTTCTAGAAATATGAAATGGACTTGACACTGTTAATGTGACGTTGTTTGGGTTTTTGGTTTTTTTTGGGGGGGGTTTTGGTTTGGGTTTTTTTTTTTTTTTTGAGCTGCTGGCTCTTTCTCCCTGAATCAATGAAAAGAAACGAAGTGAGCATTAGTTTTTTTTCTAAAAGCAGCCACTTGTATCATATGATGAAGCAGAAACGTTTGATAGCATTTTATGGACATATATAGCAGGAGAGTGAGCAAGATGTTAAAATAAAAGGCATGCCTTTTCTTTAGGTTTTTTGCTGAAAGGTTGACTCAGAAGGGGTCTGAGTACTGACCTGGAGCAGTTTGACATTGAGCAGTGCACTGCCAATTGCTCTAATGTCAGCTTTCTTCCCAAGATAAAAGGGTGATGGGATTCTTTTTTTTAAGCTGAAATGGGCAGCTAAAGGGAGAATCCGTCAGCACAATACTTTAATCAGAAAAGGAACAAGAAATAAGTGTAACAAAAGCTGCTCAAAACTTTACTTTTAAGCTGTCAGTTTCTACTGAATCCTTTTCATCTGTACTGTAACCTCTTTCTAACCTGCCCTTCTGTGCTGCAGCATTTAGTTTCTCTAATTGTATTTTGCTTTCTAAAATCTTCTCCTGTCATAAAGATGAACCTTTCTCTTATATCTTAACATAGATTCTACCAGTACTTCCCATTTTAACATCTTGTTCTTAGTCATTATGAAACTACCTTTTTTTTATTCTCTGGGCTCTGCTGGATATCATGTCTCTACTGTTCTTGTTAAAATTGCAGGTAGTCAGGGGCAGGAGTTCATCAGATTTTGCTTCTTACTAAGCCAGGCTTTGTGCAATTTTACTCTGCCCTGTGTCCATTCTTGTGGGACAAGAAGGTAAAGGTCCTCCAGATATTGAGTCCTTACCTAACTTATGGGAAGATAGCTGATGGGGTGACAGCCTTTTGAATTGCCCTTGCTGAAAGATGGCTCACTTGAGTTCAATCCTTATTAGACAGCACATTTGTAGATAGAAGAGTCTGTAGGCTCCAACAGCATCTCCTGTGATGAAAAAGCAGTTGATGTTGAGATGTGAGGTCATGTGAAACCAGACTCTGCCTGTTCTTGCCTCATAGTGTCACATAAAGATGTGGTGATATTTCTAACATTAGAAAATAATGGCCAGGTGCTCTTGACCACATTGCTCACCCAGTTTGCTACAGCTGATGCTCCAGATCTGCTTTTGCAGGAGATACAATATGTGAACTGTCACACCCACCACAGCATCCAACACAGCATTAAAAACCTGGTAGGAATGCAGTGTACAGCTCAACAAAGTCTGAGTTCAGATCTGATAGTTCATATGGGTTTGGTTATCCCATGATTGTTCAGTCTTTTTTTTGGATGAAGTTTGCATTTCAGTAGTGTCAGCTGCCCCCGCATGGAGTTTTGTGTTAGCATTTCGTTGTGTCTGAATTGTGAATGCATCTGTGCTCTTGCTACCTAATAGAAGAGACCAGTGCAGTTTTAGAGGCTAATGCCCCAAGTATTCTTTATAGCAAGCATTTGAGGAATATTCTCCTTTCTCAATCACCTGTATTGGCAGGAGTGGGGATTGCATTTCCTGTGTCTGGTTCTTCCCTCACTTTGTGACATGTACCCTGTAGTCCCTTATTTGCCAGACCTTGGTTCGAGAGGCAGGAGGATGTGACCAAAATCAAGTGATATTTTCTATAAAGAAAGCAAAATGTTAATAGTTTTTATAAGCAGTTTTGGGGTAGCTGTTGCTTTTCTTTTCCTCATTGAGGCTAGCTGAACTCAATGTTCTACATCCTGGTGGATCTTGAATGCTTCTGAAAGAAAGGAGACACGAAGATCTATTTTAAGTTTTTCTTTCTCTGACTACTGCTGTAGAGAGTCATTGTTAGCTACCTTGTTTATAATTTAGAAGAGGGAGGAGAAGGTAAGCAAGTTTTTAAACTCAAGTAGAAAAAGGAGCTTTTTCTGAGCAGAGTTTTAAGTACCTCTTTTGCTGTGTGTTCAAGGACTCCATACTATACTTGCCAATATTCATTCTTTTGCAGTTATTTCTGTATTTTATTATGGACTGCATCACTTGACATTGTAATACTTACACTGTTGAGTCATTTGCTTGGAGCAATCCTAGGCTAGAAGAAGTGTACTTAATCTCACTTCAAAAACATGCACTTCAGGGTAGTGTTGCACTGATGCCTAAGAATAATGTGATCACCGTAGTTTGAAGTTAAGTATCTGCCTCAAATGGTTTCTGCTGGGCTGGAGTGAAAAGACCCTAGGAGAGGTTACTGTTGTCAAACTGTCGCTTCAAAAATTTCTTAGAAGACATCCCTTTTGATGTTTATTCATATCGTCACAACAGCGCAAAGTTTGGTATCAGATCTAGTAGAAACTAACATTAAATCCCTTGATCAAAAGGAAAAATCCATGCTTCCTGAAGAACATGAGTTCCAATTTGCTTGCTAGGGTTTGCAAAGAGTGAGCAAAATCTCTGGTGGTCGTAAGGTCCAGGAGGGAGGACAAAGTGGCTGCGGGATAAACTACAAAGGATTTTCATAGTGAAAAGACATTCCCCTTTTTTCCTGTCATGACGCATATTGCAGCCTCAGTCTTGCTTTTAGGATTAATAATTTGCATGGTTGACTGCAAAATGAGTATCTGCTCTGGAAACCTATTTCTGCTAGAGAAAAACACAAGGCTCTTACACCTCCTTTTGATTTGCAAGTGACACAAATTAAAATTCAAAGAGGAGTGTCAAGGGATGTAAATATAGTGCATTATTCTTTGAATCCAGAGATGCATATAAGTACATGAATAGGTGGTACTACCTTAGTGATATGTGGCGTATGACTTGAATGATATGTATTCTTTAGTGACATGAGAAGTGTCATACCAATGCAGAAGGATCTCTGACTGATCCCACCACTCTCCTATTCTTACAGGAAGCCAGTTTTCTTAAAGGACAAGGGGAAATTACTGCTTTTTATATTGATATAAAACCTAAAGTAGATCAGCTGAAGCTTATAGGATTTGAGCACATGTTCAGCTCTCTGCTAGGTGAACTGTGTCTGCAAGGCTGCTTTAGTCCCGAGTGCAGTTACTGGAGAGCTCTAGGGCAGTGTTCCCCAATCGTTTTTGATCATTCACCCCTGTCAGTGGAGGTTTTCTCAACAGGTACCCCCAATCTATGTTTATTTCTTTATTTATAGGTGATATACCTGCACCACTGTACTAATTCACTATGTATATTATAAAGCATACACAAAACCAGAGTTTAAACCAGGATGATACAAAGATGAAATTAGCACTATTTAATTTTTTTATTTTTTATTTGTTAACAACAGAGAAAAATATTTTCTTCCTGCTGTAGATTGGCTCAATAGATTGTCCTATGCAGCGCCCTATGTTGGAAAGCACTGTGTTAAGGCCTATGTAAGGATGTTGATAAAAGTTCACATATGACCACCAAGCAGATGGTGCCTGGCTCTTGGCAAGGAGGACTGTGGTCATTTGTGTCCAGCTCTGCCAAACTGCTTCAGTTCAGGCCCAGAAAGAGAATTTCTGTGAAGTGATTTGAATCCCTCTGCCAGGGATGCTACCAGACCCAGATGTAGCTGGGATGAAAAGCTGTATGTTCACCTGCTTTCTCTGTCTTCTCTCTCCTCCCAAATAAATAACATTCTACCTTGCCTAGT
This sequence comes from Zonotrichia leucophrys gambelii, assembly GCF_028769735.1. Lineage (NCBI taxonomy): Eukaryota > Metazoa > Chordata > Aves > Passeriformes > Passerellidae > Zonotrichia > Zonotrichia leucophrys. Next base: position 64,572,070 of record NC_088172.1, on the reverse strand, counting down.
AGGCTTGGGGTTTCCTCAGACAAGGCTATAAAACTCCAGGTCCAGTTTTGCTAAAAATAATCTGAAGACTTTTTTTATCCCCCATTAAAAACATCAATGAGGATTATAGAATCTGGACCTTAAGCGATGCATGTAAAAAATTCTTGATGTGGAAGGTGAAATTCTACCTATTCACGGCCATTCACAGTGAGCAAGAAAGGAGCTGTATCAAAGGTGATGGAAGAAGCTGATGGAATTTCACAATAGATCTCTTAATTTTATGAGGCAGTCAACATAAAGAATTAAAGGAAAGAAATGTTTAAATGAGAGCTTTGTGAACATAGTAACGAATGGGTGAGGAACTGGAAGGGCTGTGTAAAGGAACAAATCTGTCTGTAATATAAAACCACTTTAGCAGTTAGGTCCTGAAAGCTTAGGAAGTGGGAGGCTCCCTTTTCTTTTAAAATGTGAACGCACCATGAAGTTCTTTGAAAACCTCTGCTGTCTGAAATCTTTCTTGCTGCTAGGTCCAAGATGAGAAATACAAGATACTTTCTCCTTTTGTAACCTAAACTATGTTCTTACAGAGACTAATTCTTATGAGATCTTTCAGCTTTTATTGGTTCATATGTTGGCAGCCCCCAAGAAGCCTGGGCAAGCTGATCTCTAAGTGTAGCTGTGATCTGGTGTTCTGGATGGCTACTAGTAACCTGTCTGGTGACTTCCACTCTTTTCACTGTATTCTGTTCTCAGAATACAGCACTCTAAGCCTGTGTTTGAAGAGCTGGACTTTGGCTCCAGAGCAACCTAGCATCTTGCCTGAAAGGCTGTGGGGGGAAGTACACAATGCTTTTCTTTGCAAACCCAGTTCCACGGCCTGGTTCCTGCTGCACCTGCCCCTGCCAGCCGTGCAGCACGGCGTGGGCTGTGGTGGGAGCTGCTGGGGGCCGAGCAGTTCCACAGGCTGCACAAAGTACCTGGGCACAGCTTGTGAGAGGGCTGCTGAGGGACTGCTGCTGCTGCTGAGAGTGAGAGGTGCTGTGCCACTGAGGGTCCCACTCTGAATCTATGCGCTGTTCAGCTCTGAGTTGTGTTTCTGGCTTGCTCTCTGTAGATGCAGCTCCCTGAAAACCTTTCCGGGGGGTACAGTGGCTTGTAAACACGTTTGTGTCACCCTGAAGTTAACACTGGCAGTGCAAATAATAAATCCCACCTTTTCCACAGGTGACTGCCTTTTTTTTCACTCTTAATTGTTGAAGAAGTGCACCGATTTCCTAAAACTGGCAAGTTGTGGGTTTATAAGGGTTATTAGGAAGCCTAAGCACTTGGAGTGCTGTGGAGTGTGTCATGTAGCCTGCATGTGGTAAGAGGATTAGGGATGTTGGTGTACATGGGGTAGAGAAGTCATTTATTGAACTTTCCAACTGCTTGCCTGTTTTGAGTTGAGATGTTCAGACAGCCTGCAGCACTGGTCACTTCTTAGTGCAGGCAGAACAAGGATGGAAAAAGACAGTCTAACAACAGGGGCAGGAATAAAAGATCAAAAAGAAAACAAAAAGCACACAAAGTGATATTGTGCATATGTGAAGAAGTCCTAACCCTAGCAAGGATTTCAAAACATGACTTCCACTTTGCATAATAGGTGTACTAAGAAAATAGTAAGATTTTCATCTGCCTCTAAGCCTAATGCAGAGAACATGTGGCTTGTCCCAGGATTTTTGAGGGTGTTGGGGAGGAACATGGAGAATATAAAGCAAGGAAATTACAAATTTAAAAGTAGGTCTGTAAGTGCAGATGCAATATGGAGTAATGAGAGTTCCTTTACCTCCTAATCTAGGGTGATGATAGCAGAGAAGACTTTTCTTACTGGGCAGTTGATGAAGCCTGCTTAGAAATGCAAGTGCATGCTTTCCTACAGAGAGCAGTAAAATCCAGGGGAGGCTGGAACAACCTAAAAGAAGCAGGTTTGAAAAAGCCTGAATATTATTCCCATGCAGCCCTGTCACCAGCCTCCTTGGCAGATTCCAGAGTTTGAGCTCTTCTAGCAGAGCTGCAGCATCACCCCACCGATCACCCTCTCCCAGGTGGCTGCTGCAGTAGGTGCTGACATCTCTTTGTGAGAAGTAGCATTGAATACCTTGGGGACTATGTGCTTATCCTAACAACTACTCCCATTCTCCAGGAAGAGCCTGTTGCTGCTGGGGAGCAGTTGCAGACCCCAGTACTGTAGCTACCTTAGCTCATGTGAGATGGACATGAATCATTAGGAGGTTCTGTACTGAAATTAATGTTCGTGCATTATAAGGTTGTCTCCAAAGCTTTATTGAACTGTCTGGATTTCTGGTTGCTATATAATTTTTTTTCTTTTTTCTTAAATAACTAATTTTTGAACAAAACAAAGCCATTTCTTTGTGAGACTTACTCAAAAACTGGAGGTTCATTTTTCAATAGCATAGGTGTGTGTTGTATGTAAAAGGCAGGAGTTGATATGAAGGCTTTCAGTATCTCATTAGTTGGTCATTTATATTGACTTATTGACTTTTATTTACAAAAAATAAATGTTCTGATGATTTGCTTGGAAAACATATCAAGCTATTTTCCCTTCTTCAAACACAAAAGCCCTACCTTTCAAGGCAGGGTCCTCAAATCAAATATTGCCAATGCTTAAGGTGGATTTTTATTTTAAATTTCTGGAAAGGAGAAAGTTCCATGAGAGTAATGGTATTTGTGACCAGTGTGTATTAGAACAGACCAGGAGCCGGGGAAAGAAAGATGGGATGGTGGGATTGCACGTGCAAGAGTTGCCAGTGCAGGAGAGGAGTCGCCCCATGGAACCATCCCAAAGCAATCTTCTGGGATTTAGCTATGAAGGTCACCCTGCTGGTAATGGGAGTTGTGCTGACATAAAACTATCCCTGCTGCTTGTACAGTTATTTTGTAAATGTGCACAGCTGTGCCCACAGACAGATGTGTAGCTGCTACGTGATCTACTAAAAGCTGTATTACAGGTGGTGTATGGAGTCAGCACATCGATGGTCATCTCTCATCTGCTAGATATGCCCAGTGTCAGCTGGGCTGCCAGGAGCAGGGCAGTAAAATGTTAATAGAAAACTACAGTGGCAAAAGAGTGCAGTGGACTATTGCCATGGAAGCTGCTGCAGCAGGAATTCCCCTGAGGAGGAGCATATGCAGTCCCACAGCCAAATAATGTGCAAAGAATTATGTAAACTGACACAACAGGGTACTCTACTTCAGCATTGACTCGGCTGCTTTAGGGTCTTTGGCTTTTGAAAATTATTTTAACCCAAAGACCTTGTACCAGTGTTTTGGGAGGTTCTGCTGGATGTTAGAAAAATGGTGATTGGTAGATGGCAAGATCTCACCGCAGAAATTAAGTATATAATTAAAGGTGTCGACATCAGCTGCAGCAGGCTGTTTATTCTTTGTACTTGTCACAGCTTGAAAGCTTTGTGGCTTTAAAACATGATGGTAAACACAAAGAAATGCTCTCTTAATTAAACAGTTTTTTACCATGGCTTATATCTACAACAAGGCACACTTCCATGGAAACTGCCACAACATATCTGGCGTGTTCTCATTCTCAGACCAGTGCTGTTGGTGTTACAACATGCATTTAATCAATGAGAAAGGTGTAAGTCCTGCCTGCTTGGTCTCTTGAAAATGCCCCAAAATTTAGTTGTACTTCTACTGTGTCTTTTCGCACAAGATAATCTACTGAGTGACAGCCAAAATTATTTATCCTTGGTATCCCAGTCTTGATGCCCCATTGAAGTTCTTCACCTTTTGCAGGCTGAACTACCAGCACATGGCAGTATGGAGGAGGAATGGGCAGGGTGCCTTGGTAATCACCCCAGACTTTGGAAGGTCACCATCTCATCGGGGAGGAGATTGTCTTGTGTTTGGTGGAACAATGCATCACTCATCCCTGACCTATGCCAGGCTGACCTGCTACACTTAATGCTCAAGGATTTTTCTATAATGCTTTAAAAAGCTGAATGACAGTCTGCATCCAGTACACAGCACAGAAACAAGCTGAATTGCAGGAAGTTCCTTAGTTTGCGAAATACTTCATTAATTTTACTGTTTGATTTTCTAAATAAGTTCTCTATTTAATTTATCAGTAACTCAGTGCTGCTTGCTGTGGAGGCCAGGGACTCTTAGGACCAGAGTCAGCACAGAGCAGCTCTGTGCTGGTTTTCAGTCCACTTTCATTTGTCCTTGGATTGCTTCTAGACACAGCTCTTAATGCTCTCTATGGATAAAAGTCAGACTGCAGTCTGTGGATCGCTTTATTGCTGACGCTGTGAAGAAAACAATCCTTTTTAATGCCGGGGAGGGAGGAGAAAGTGGCCTTTCAGAGAAGCTCTTTGGAACAATTTTTTGACTACGGTTATTACGTGCAGCCATGGAGGCATTGTCAAAGGATTATTTATAAGTTTGGAAGAGTGCAGGCAAATCACACTTTGCTAAATAGCTTGGAATAGACTTAGTGAAACTCAATGTAGAGCAGAAGTGCGGCTACTGAGTGCCCACGCAAGGGTGCAAAGTAAGTTTCTGTAAAGGTGACCTTGCCCCAGAAGCATGGGCTGCTGAGAGTGTGAGCCCTTACAGTCTACAAAAAGAACCATTTTGGAAGGACCATGTCCAGTTTTTTCTAAGCCAAGAGTGTCTGCCTGGGAGTCGTTAACTTTTTTTATTGCCTCCTCCTAAGCTGGCTTTCAACTCCAAGCAATGCCACAGTATGGATCATGTTTTCATCTTTTATTCTTGCTGATTCTTCTCATCATTGAATTCTTGTGTAAGGCAGTCCCTAAAGGAAGCTAAGATTTTCTAGGAAAATAACAGATGCAGACATCTACTCACCCAAAATCCTGGTCAGAACCACAGTTGGTATATATTAGGATGATGCCTTTGACTTAACAAAGTCACTGAAGCTTTGGTAGCTTTTTCTAATGGAGATGAACAAAAACATGCAGCATAATATCCTAAAAACTTGGATGCTTGCCACCTAGTTCCTACAGGAGAGTGGTCTCTGAAATAAACTGGAATAAAACTCAGAAAAGAAGTGTTAAGTGAACTTACTTCAAGCTGTCTTGACAGGCTTGCTGTAATGCTGTCAAACCAGCTATGGTATGAGGATGGTCTGATGTATGTTTCTAGGCCATTAAGAATAGAGCTGATATGAAGACTGATATTCTGGCAAGCCAGATAAGCTCCAGTGCTTCCAAAGGTTGCATGAGGAAACTTAGTGTGAACAGAAATTCTGGAAAATATTCACTTGGGAAATATTAAAACATCATTTTTTGTTTTCTTGCCTTTTTTTTAAGCTCTTTATAATGCTCCCTGCACATTGAAAAAGATGATAAATTGTTTGAACTCTCTGTCATATTTCATTAATTGACACCTTCCATAAAGACATCATGATTTTTTTGATGGATGAGTATTTTCTGACGAAAAGCTTCTGTCAGCATTTTTTTATGTTCTCTAAATAAGACCCAAAAATCATGTTGTGTACTTTTGCAGAGGTAACTTGTCAGGAATATAAAACAGTTTCTAATTGGTTAGACTTAGGAAAAAGGAATTAATTGGCTTTTTAAACCTTGGTTTTTGAAGGCTGTACCATATATTGGAGGAGAAGGTACTTCCCAATGGCCAAAAAAAAAAAAAAGTTTCTGGATTGATTTTTCTTAGGTATGTATTTGCATATAATATGCTTAATGTGCTATTCTTGTAGGTGGCTATAAATTGTTAGATTTTTTCCTCAAAGAAGATAATAAAATTACTTCAAAATTATTGAATTGATACTTCTACCACTCCTGTTCCTGATTTGGGAGTATTTGGGTCTGCCAAGCTGTTAATGAAGTTGCATTAATTTCAAAATGAGCTGTGATTAGCTCTGCACAAGGTTTTTTTACCAGCCGTGCAATTTGGGTTATACATAGGGTAACCCCTGGGCCTCTCAGAGTAATGCAATATTTTATTGCAGGCCTCAATTGCAGTTTGAATGAGAGCAGAGTCTATTGCCCAGCAGAGCAAAAGAACTTTCTTTCACTGTGTTTTCTCCTCACATATCTGATTTATTCTGCCCAAAATAATGCTGCTTTTGACCTTCTTAAGATTTGTATACTATGTTGTAAGCACTGATAGGTTACAATACATTTTGATACTTTCTGTCTTTTGTCCATCCATTATTCGGAGTCTGTGAATTCTGAGGTTGGTAATCAGAACAGAAAAAATAGGAAAGGATACATTAACTTTTAAAAATGCTCTCAAATTACTTAATTCTGCAAACCAGTTAAGTAAGAAAAAAACATTTAATTCACTTGATATTCTTTTTTTTTTTTCTGATGTATTACTCAGTGAGGAAGACTAGAAAGGGAACGAAGCAGGGGGAAGAATGTGACCGGTGGGGACCCATGTAAGAGAGAAGACCAGGGATTTTAGGACAACAAGCAGGGCCTGCCTGAAGTTCCACCTGAACTTTTCCTTAAATCATTGTGGGAGTTGTGCAGTGGGTATGTTTGCTGAGAAGCTGGGTGTGCAGCTGCTCTCTTGCTGGACAGCAGGGCCATGAAGCAGCTGCAGTTCGCCCTGGGCTGAGCTGAGCCACAACGGGCTCTGCAATGCTCACTCTTCCAGGGCAAGGGGCCAGCTTCTATTCACAGTCACATTGCTAGCACAGACACACAAATAGCTTTTCATGCTTCGTTTTTTCATTTATTTTGAGACTATTCTTACAAATGGAGATGTCTCTTTGTGGGAGACATCCCTTCTGAGTGCAAAAGAGAAAATGGAACCAGCGAGTCAAAATAGCAGTAATGACTTGCAAGGTGGTTGCTGCAGATTGCACAGGCAAGTTCTTGCTGGCAGAGTGAGAAGGAAGAGGAGCTTGTGTGTGTAGGCTGTATCATAGCAGAAGTTGTTTGTTGTTTTCCACATCCTGCAAGGTCACTTAGCGCAAGCCCAAAGTTCTGGTGCTGGCGTGTGTGCTGCCCAGTCAGAGGTTACTCAGTAGAGCTGTCCCTGTCCTGACTGTGCATGGAATACTGGGTCTGGCTGCATGTTCAGACACTCCAAGAGTGCTTTTGCACTTTGTCTCTGTACTTTGGATTGGAAGTCCTGACTGGCTTTCAATGCAACCCTATGAAAGTAAATATATTTTCCATGCAAACACTTTATAGCAGAGGAGAGAGAAAAATCTGAATTTTACATACAGTTATAATTGTATAATCATTCTGAGAATGGACAACTAGGCAAAGTCACTCTTTCATTTGTCTGAGTAAAGCTTTGAAGGCTAAACAGTGCATGCATGAAACACTGAAACTCTTCATATCAGTATTTGCTGGGTAAGTGCCATTTAAGTCAATGTAAAAATCCTTTAAAAGTACAAATTAGCTATTTAAGTTCCTTATGCAGACAGTTGGCTCTTTCTATGGGATATATTTGTGTATTTAGAAAGTCATATTTAAATATTTGAGGCTGGTCATTAACTATGCAAAACTCAATTCATGTTAAAAATTCACTTCTACTGAAATTCAATGTTGCTCTTGTTATATTGCATATCAGTAAATTATGAATCAGTTGTGCTCACTTTGCTAATAAAGGCTGTTTTTTAAGACAATGAGAATATACAGGGGCTTTCATAATTTTATTTAATCAACAATTATGTTGATGTTTGAGTCAGAAAGTGATTCAGCTTGCTTTTTTAGAGCTGTGAGGGTTCTGCATGACTAATGAGATACAAAGCTTGTATATTTATTCCAGGAAGGAGAGGAGGTAGCAGGTTCTCTGTGTCTGGAGCAGGACTAGTGGGTAAGGAAGGATTATTGTATCCTGTATAGGTATCACTTATCAAGGTAAACTTGTGCAGCTGCTGAAAATTTTGTTACACCAAAATTACATATTTTATGCTTCTGACTGCTCTTACCTCCCCGAAGATGGAGGCCAGCATGTACCTATTGTCTGTATCCAAGAGTCTCAAGGTATTTCACTTTGTAAGATTTGATGTTTTATGAATTCTTGTTTGCTGTGGACAAGATTTAAAATATTACCCCTACTCCCAGATTCTGCTTCTGAAGCCACGTATTTAAAAACTGTCTCTGTGTGCTACCTGGAAGGTGGCCTGAGCACTGGAGTTGAGTTTGATAGTTACTCAAGATTTCATATAGAACTAGAATACACTCTGTTCCATGTGTTTTTATTAGAAAGCCATACCTACTGTAGAATATAAAGACTTGATTAAGCTATGGGAAAGAATGAAGATACAGAATCATGCATAGAGCATCTTTTGTGAACTATAACAGTGCTAGCCAGTGCTAGCAGAAAATAAACCTTCTGATCAAAAGAAGAAAACATTTGTCAAGCAGCTTTATTATTGCACTAGCAGTTAAGGTGAAGTAAATATATCTGCTCTAGCCCCATAGTTTTCACTTGGTAATGAAAACCTTTTATCATTTAAGCTGAAATTTTCTGTTCTTACCAAAACATGGTTTGTGGAAGGCTCTTTCTTCTGGTCTTACAATACAGAGGAATATGCTTTCAGCTGAAAGTTTCTCAATCTCACAAAATTAGAAAGTAATCTTTAAATAGATAGTTTTTTTATTTTAAAAAAATCCAGTTTTGTTTGCTTTTTGGCATTCTTTGGAATCTGAACGTTTACTGTTTAAAAGTCTTGATGTTGTTTCAAAGTCTGTTTTTACTGTCCTTCTAGTAGCTTGAGTTCACCAGACTGCACCCAAACATTAAGGCTTAAGATCAAGGCCAACCACCCTATTTATGTAATTCCTTGTAGTTCTGTTTCATGGAAAATTTCTGCAAGCAGTAGTTGTTGCTGTGACTGGGAATGTGAACTGAGATACAAGGGTGCTGGAGAATGAGACCGGAGCAATGTGCTAGTGGATCTTTGCAGAGCCAGCTTGTGTGATGGTCAGTCTCATGCTCTGATGCAGCTGGGAGAGCCGATGCTGAGATCCAGACAGCCCTGTAGTGCAAGAAAGACTCACTCCCGTTGGGCACAGCTCCAAATGAGAAGCTGTATGCCTTCTGCTTTTGATTAGGAGGAGTATTTCAGACAGTTCTAGGGCTAAAGGCTGCTGGTGCAGTATTTCTCGGTTTGGGATTATACCCATGACATTGTCTTTTTCACAGGAGTGTAGAGAGTTGCTTTTAAGTGCTCCCCTGTCTGCTGGGTTTGAAGAGGCTGCTCAGCTCAGGGTGTTGGTTTTCACTGCTTCTGTAGAATAGAGAATGTTCCCTGACCTTACCTGGTAACTAAAACACTACTACAAGGTGCAAGCATGAAAACTACTACTTTTGGAATGGAGCTTGGTTAGTTTGTGGGAGAGAATAGAGGAGAGAGGGCTTTAAATACGGGTGTCTGCGTCCCTGGTATTGTGGGTTTGATGTTCCTAATTCACTTTAGTGTTATCTGGTGTCTGACTGGCTGAACTTATACAGTGCTGCCAGTCCTTAGAGCTTCCTTTTTGTTTTTATCACCCTCCTCTTATGGAGTAGTTGAAACTGGCAGAGACGGTGCAAAATCAGTGAAATGCTAGAGTAATCCCAGCATGGGACTGCAAGGCTTATTACATTGTGGGAGGAAGAGGACCACTGCATGCATTATAGTGCTAAAAATATTCCCTGTGATATGGGACAGTGACACTAGCCACATGGTAGCTGTGACTTGTTCTAGTAATGTGCTTTCTTGGGGATATCAGAGTGCAGGATAAAACTCCAATGTGGTGGCAGAGGCACAAAACTCAAAAACACATAGACCTGTATGTGACTCTGTGTGGAGCAGGGGCAGATATGAAAGTCACAGAATTATGACAGTGAACTAGGCAGGAATTGGAGGTGCAAGAGGAAAGGTGGGATCAGGTTATAGAGCCTTGGAATTATGTTGCCTGGGATGAGGGCAGTGCTGCCTCTGGAGGACTCACATTGTCCTTCTGGACTGTTTGGAGGAAGGCATTGCTTTGACATGCATATGGACCAATGAAAAACTATCCAGAAAGAGTGCCAAACAGCTGCTGAGGACAAAAGTTGCAGGTAATGTGTAAGTGGAGAAATAAAATGCCTGCTTGTCTCACAAGCCTGCATGCTACAAAGTAATGACCGCGCAGAGCAGAGGAGAAACTTTTCAGAGTGTATAGTATCATACAGGAGGAAGGATATGGGGCGGAGGGGGAGTTTCCTAGTGAAGTCTGTCAGACAATTGGTACATACCATCATTTGCATGAGAAAAATACTCATGCTTTTAATTTCTGGTGTTGGATGTGCCTTGTAGTGATCAGGAGTGTGCCTATCTTTCCTTCTTTTATCCTAGGTCCAACACGAAAAATGCCCCTGACTGCCAGTGCCATGGACTTTTTTCAGCTCTTTGTCCCTGACAATGTACTAAAGAATATGGTGGTCCAAACCAACATGTATGCAAAGAAATACCAGGAGAGGTTTGGTAGTGACGATGCCTGGATTGATGTCACCTTGACAGAAATGAAGGCCTTCTTAGGCTACATGATATCAACCAGCATCCACCACTGTGAGTCTGTTCTCAGCATCTGGAGCAGCGGCTTCTACAGCAACAAGAGCATTGCACTTATCATGACACAATCAAGGTTTGAGAAGATTCTGAAGTACTTCCACATTGTGGCCTTCCGCTCGAGCCAGACAACGCATAGCCTCTACAAAATCCAGCCTTTTCTGGACTCTCTGCAGAATGGCTTTGACTCTGCTTTCAGACCTTCACAAGCCCAGGTAAGAGTTAAGCTGTTGGCAGGGCACATCTGACCTGGTTGTCTCCCTGGGACAGAAAGTGCACAGCACAGCTGCCTGGGGGAAGCTGCAGTGCCTCCTTGAAGCGAGAGAGAAAGCAGCACTGTCCTGTGTGAGGGCTCATCAGTGTCTGTCAGTGCAGGCAGCAAACAGGTTTCAGTGGGAATGGTGCTCTCTGAGCTGCAGCTGTTTGCTTTAGTGACCTAAGCAAGCCTGGACACTGCTCAGTGAGGCTGGCACTAGGTTTTGCTAACCTGAGGATGGGAGGTTGCAGGTTGTGCAAGGGTAGAAGGGCAGAGCTGGTGCAGCTGGGCTGGAGGGATGGAGGAGTTGAGTTTGCTAACATCCCTGACCTTAGCAGTAGGTGCTTGCTGTATGGTCCAGTAACACTGCTGCTTCCTCATGACTGGAAAGGGAGACAGGTGAAAATCTTTTCATAGTCATCATAATCTATTTAAACTTCATTCAGTACAAATTATTTTGAAGCTGTTGCTACTGATTGTGTTCAGAAATCCAGAAAGAAAACGGCATAAGCATGAAATATGTTACTGTTTGATATAACTTTTCAATCAATTCTCTAATTCCAGAACATAAATATTTCACTTAAGCATTTGGAAAGGGTATTGTATCCACAGTCCTCTTATTTTTCCTCTTTCCCTTCTGAAGCATCCCATTTTTGTGCACTGCACAAAATTAATGAAGGCATAGATGCTGCACATCCATTGAAGTGTGCCTAAAATAAATGGCGAGTGATTACAGTTTATTTTATGGACAATAAAAATCATACCTATATAACCCATGAGAGCACAGCTGCCTAAAAAGCTGTTAAGGTAGAGAAGGGAGGAGGGAAGAGTGTTCTTACTAAGCTATGCAAGGTATGTTTCCATTAAGACAAAACAGGCTATGAGAAACATGGAATTGTTGGGACTGAGCTCCCTTAAAGATATGAAATCTGATCCTTCTGGCTGCTAACTTCAGTGGGCAGAAGATAAAGGCTTCAGAAACTGATCACTGTGCCTAATGCAAATGCTTAGAATGGTGTGCTGTGGCACACACTGTGAGTGCAATTCCATTAAAGGATAAGATTTTATTTGCATGTATATCCTTTCTCCCATTCCCCATCCCGAGTAAGGCTTGAGAACTGAATTGATAAAATCACAGCACCCTGTTTGCAGTGGCAAAACATCTAAATCTTCGCAAGCAAAACATTTTATTACCGTGAGCTTGGTAAGGAGATGCTACTTAAAAATAATAAGGGGGAAGAAGTAGAGACAGCCCAATTTTCTTCCTCCCTCCTCCACTTCTCTGCTCCTTTGTCAGTGTTTACGTCAGCGATTTCTATGCAGCATGTTTCAGTGATATTGAGTGGAACAAAAAGCACTAAAATACAGCTTCAAAAATAACCCTGTGAGAAAGAATAAGGTTTTGAATCTGTTGTTAAAAATACCCTAGTGTACCTCCAGTAGGCTTCTGGGGGATGTTCCAGGCCTCCTTCTGAAGGGAGCTTTGTGCGTGACATCATCCTGGGTGCCATCAATCAGGGCAGCACACTACTTGTCTCAAGAGATGAGGACCCCATCTGCTCAAAGCAGCAGGAAAGACCTCTCCCTGCAAATTGTCTTGAATGCAGACATCAAACCCAGAATGCCCAGTGAGAAATACCAGAAATAATTAAAAATAATAAGACAGATGCAAAGAAACAAATGGAAAGATGAGGGGAAAGAACCACTTAGATGGGCTTTTGGAATTTCTGCCTCTGAAAGCCAGTTGAAAAGGGGGGCCCAGGTTTCTGTGATCAGTGACACCTGAAATCCCAAGTTCAGAATGGATTTGTTGCTTAAGGTACATCTGTATCTTAAACATGAGACTTGTGGTACCTGGGTGGCTTGCTGCTGACCCACAAGCTTTATGCTACCTTCTTGTAAGTGGCATCAAGCAGCTAAATCCCAGCTCCTGTTGAATGCAGCAGGGCTGTTTGGGCTTAGGGGTAGGCTTGTTACTGACTTTTTCCTCTGTGAGTATGGACTCACAGAGCACAGATTAGGAAGATGCCATGTTTAACTCACCCCTATGGACAGAGCAGGAACAATCTGCATCCATCAGGCAGTACAACGTCTGCCTTCACACTTATTTCTTCTATAGATTTGATCTTTTATTTTTTGAGAGCTAGAAAAGATTCTTCAAGTGGAACTTATGTCAGAAAATACTTAGGGTTTTTTTTTTTCTTGTCTGTGACCCCTTCCCCCACCCAAATGTGCCTGTAAAAATAACACCACAGTTGCTATGAAAGGAAACAGGGAGAAAGAACTATGCCAGCGTACCAAAACAAAGAAGACAATCTAGTGAATTATAATTATTTTGCTAAATATACTGAGCAAACAAAAGGAAATAATTACTCTCCAGCTTATGAAGGAATTGAAAGTCCAGAACATTTTAATTGTGCATCAGCAGTGCTAGCTGTAGTTTCTGAAGTTTAAAAAATAGTGTTCTGACCTAGACTGGTAAAACAAATGACAAGAACATTCTCTGCATCTTATCCCTCCTCAGCATCATCTGTATAAATAAACACTACCTCTACCTAAGCAACAAGAGGTGGTGATTTGGGTCTGTTCTTTGGGGCAGCATTATTTCTTTGCTACTGAGCTTTGTAGCTGTGCTACTGTCTGCAAGCCTGAAGGCAGGGAGGATGCCCTGCCTGCGCTTGGGAGGTATAGAGCAACAAATTCAAGGGTACTCACCTGCCAAGGATATACACTGAATTCCAGAAACCAGAGGAGTTCAGGGAAAATAACATCACTGCTCAAATATCCTTCTGTGCCTGCTGAGTGTTTATATGCTCATCAGCAGGATATGGCTAGACAGGATTGCTGTCTCTGGCTGCCCCTGACTGGTGTGGGAGAGGTCGGGAGCATAACTCCAGGCTCTCTCTGCTTCCCTCTCCCTCTAAAGTACCTTCTCTTTGATGTTTTGGAACCAAACAGTTTTGCATCTGCCCAGTGGAATATCACCTGGGAACAGTCACCAGCAGGAGTGAATCCCTGGCAAAAAGAGAGATGTAAGTCCAACCTCCTGCTCCAAGGGCATGGTGCTCAACTTTGGCCAATTACTGGGCAGCTTCTTTGTGTTTCACTCTTGATGGTATCATAGGGTACAGCTAAGCAGTTTTTATATAGCTCTTCCAAACTAGCTCACAGCTTTAGATGACAGCCTCTTTGAAAACACAGAGGGGCAAAACCAGGCTGGTCAACCTGCTTTTTTGTCCTCATGCTTATATGTTCATTTGATGTTGGGTATTTCCAAATTATAAGACCTTGCTTGTGCTGTACCTCTATATTTCAGATTTCTTGTTCTCAAAATGATTCTTTAGGAGTTGAGGGTGCTGATCCCAAATGGGAATCATTCTGTCTTAGAGCTTCTGTGAGAGTGACACAAATACATAAATATACAGAGAATGCTGGCCAAATATAAGACAAGTAGGAGCAGGAGAAAGACAGACAGAGGAGCAATGGGAATGTTGAGTTGCAAGGTAAATTTCTGATGTCCTGTAGCTCTTGGCCAGTTGATCCTTTCGTGATGCCAGATTTTAGGGAAAGTTTGGCAGCAGAAAATGATGAAACTTCATTGCTATTTTTAAATTACCTAATGGTAATGGAGTGCTGTAAGAACTGACTTTTTGTTTCTTAAGAGGACTGATTGATGACTGAACAAATGGGCAGAGGAGCATGGAATCATGGCTCCACTGGAAGTCAGAGTTAACCTTTGAATGATGGCAGAAAGGAGCTGTAAAATGTGGAAAGGCCAAGCAGGACTTAAAAAATGAGAATAGAAAGAATCTGTCTGATATACTGGAGAAGAACTATGATAGAGAAATAAAGAAAAGTGATGTGGTCAGTGTGAGTGACTAGGAAAATGGCTTTCCAACAGCAGTCTGTAGAAGAAGATTGCGTTATGTTGAATAAAAGTAAAACTGTTGCAGGACGATTGAGGGATTTGGATGTAAACTTGTCTGGTTGGGTGGGTTGTTACTCTAAAATGAGTGCCATTTTAGAGCTCTTACTCAGAAATCATGGAAAATGCAGGCATTGCCTGGCTGAGGAAATTTTGCAAGTAGGAGGTAAAGGCTGACATTCAGATTCACCAGCCAGTGATATCTGCAGCAGGAGGAGAGGGACGGCTGCAATGACCAAAAAAGGAAATACTGAGGGGTTCTTAAGGGAAGGGAGATGCTCTCAAATGCAGCATAATGGAATCAGAACTGGCAGCTAGATATGCAAGCAGAGATGTCAGACACCAGCAAGAGAATTTAGATTAGACAGGAGGAGCTTTGGAGCAGAGAGGCAGAAGCACAAGCCATCCTTGCAGAAGGAATGACTGACTGTACATCCAGACACGGTTACCAAGGGGCCTCTGCAGCTGGATGGTACCCACCAAAAGCCAGAGACAAGGCAAGCTGAGGCAGCTTCTCCAGGAGACAGGCTGAAGAGACGCCTGTGTTGTGGATGGCCATGGAGCTCAGGGGGAGATGTTTCCCGGATATGTTGCTTCATTACCTAAGTATATGGAGTCCAGGAGTTCCAAGTACAACAGACTTAGTGGTTCTGGGCTTTGTCTACAAGCCTGTTTGGACTCTGTGAGAGAGGATGGGTGGAATTTTGGTGTGGAAGAGCATTGGAAATGGTCTAAAATGGAGAAGAAAGCAAGGCACTCCTGACAGTGGCTGTTTTGTTCTGTGAGTGAAAGATATTTGGAGATGGAGTAATTGATGGAGTCCCATCTTGGAATCTTGCCTTTGCAACTGCAACACTTGGAGTGCAAATACAGATTGGGGGGGAAAACAAAGAGTGAAGGTTTGGCAGGTAGATCTATCAGGGATAAGGATTACTATAAGAAAAAGGAAAGGAAAAAGGAAAGGAAAGGAGAAAGGAAAGCAAAGTGATATCAGTGGGGGAGCAAAACAACTAGATGAAAAGCTTCTGAGACCTGAAGAGAACTAGGAATTTGAGAGAAGAAAATGGGGATGATTTCTATGAAGAAATCCACAAACTATCTTGCATTATAGGAAGTCAGAATAGGAAGAGGGGAGCACTTGGGGAGTGAGAAAAAGATGTTGAAGAGGCGGCCAGGAATACGTGTAGGAGTAAATAAGCCTGAAAGTAGATTTTTATCAAGGAAGATGAGAAGCAGGAAGGAATATGCCATGGGGGCAGTAAGCTCACTCCTGTAAAAGGATGTATTGCAGCAACAGCAAGAATGGGGAATAGAGAGGGAGCAAATATAACTTTGCTTGGGGATTTGCCAAATAGATGGATTTGAGATTACAGGAAAAGCAGGGAGACTGAGAATAGAGGAGGGTGAACAAACTAATAGGATGAGCCAGTAGCAACAGGGCCAACTTTTGTCCTAAAAACACCATGTCAGTGCCAAGGGCAGGCACAGCTCATACAGTGCCTTGCTTCCAAAGTTCTTTACAGCTGTTGAAACAGTGGTTGCATGTGGAGTGGGTGTCCCCCACTCTCTGAAGGAAGCTCCAGGGTTTTCAGTTCATTTTCTTGCCTGTCCACATTTTGTCTTTGCAGCAACAGCAAATCTTTCCTGAGTCTGTTCACATTTTTATTCCCTCTTCACAAAAGTTGAGTTGGAACTTACAGAGAAATTACTTAAATTCAGTACAGAGGAACCAAAGAGGGAAGGCAGGGGTGGGCAGGAAGAAAAGGAAGATGGAGAGAAGTTTTAAAAAATTCAGATTTGCTTTCTAGATGTAAGGCTGACAGGCCTTACTGTGTCACAGAAGGCAGAAAGAGTATGAAGGGTAAACAGGATGCAGTCGAGCTGCTGCAAGGAGAGTTGATGCTGTGGTGCAGAGGGAAAGAAGCTAATGACAGAGGATAGAAGATGTCCTAAGGTGATGCTTATACAGCCTTTTCTTTCTGCTGCTCTCCATCCTACAGCAGGGGAGATTATAATAGTGGAACCACACCACTCAATGGGATCTAGCAGGTAAGAGAGCCTTTCCAGAAGTTGAGAAATTCTTAACCATGTATCTGACCCTATCCCAAGGATGTGCCCCTTCCCTCTGCACTTGAGAAGCAGAAAGGCAAAAGCAAATGAGGGAAAGTTTAAAGTTTGCAAAATGCTGTTCAGAATCCTCTGAGGCAGAAGTGGGAAATGCCCCAGGAGGCCTTTAGATAGGGAGGGCTGTGTTCTGTGTGGACCTTGAGAGAGGAAGATTTGGCTTCAGTGGGGAAACAGGGCAGCTGCAGCTGGAAGAACAAATAGCTTTGTGTGCAGCTCTGCTTGCTCACATCTGCATTTTGGTGTATAATTTGAACATTTTGCAAGAGTGCTTTCAGATGGTCTTGTGAATGTTTCATGAGTTGTTGCAAAGTGGAGTGCGTATAAATGACAGTGTGCAGCCATCGCTGCGTGGGGAGGGCACGAGTGCCTATTTTGGGCTGACAGAGTGATGTTCAGCAAACATCTTGTGTTCAGGAGGCAAGCAGCTGCTCATCTCTGGTGCTTAACTGCTCACCCACCACATCTCTCCTACAAGTGTCACTCCTAGGTTTAATGTGGCTTTGTTCTCATTTCCGCCACGGACTGCACGGATGTGCACTAAAGCAGCACACATGCAGGTGTGGAAAGGCTTTGTCTGAGGGTGGGGGCCTCTGCATGCCTGTGTCTGAGCCTGTCTCCTGGAGGGATGGTCACTGGAAAACAACAGACTCCTTTAAATTATAACCCTCTGACTATTTTGCATGTCTTTACAAGGGTATGAGTTATGGCCTGCTGGGACTGCTTTCCCCACATGTACAAGGAGAGGAGCCTGCAGTGACTTGCTCTGATTTAGATGTATGTGGCTGAATTTGGCCAGCATTCATCAGCTGAGACCTTTCAACAGTTTGCAAGTCTTTGTACTTTCACAAGTGGCTTGCTAAACAGCTTGCACATTGTGCACTCAGGTGTGTGTACGTTATGCACAGCTGCCCATGAGCTCTGGGGAGCTACTGGTACTTTGCTATAGGTGAGTTCCACAGTGTGATACCTAGCAGTAGCACACTTCAGTTTTGCTGCTAAATTAATGGAGAGAAGTGTAACAAAACTGTTTAAGAAACAGGGAACCACTTACATCATCTGAATGCAGAATGCAGAAAGTGCTTCGTTTTCACAGGTCTTCATTACTTGCTCCAGTCTGTCTAAGCTTTTCTACTCCTGCCTCTGGTGGTTTATCCTTGCCTCCTTTTGACAATTTTTTCAGCTTCTGAGGCAAAAGAAACTTCCCTAAAGCTGCTGCTAGGAAAAATATTTTCTGTCTCTTCACCACCTCCTCAAGTGGCAGCAGAAAGCATCTTTTTCTCCCTTAACTTCTCTCTCTCTTTATTATGTCTTTTCTTTTGCTATAACCAAGGAATGTACTTAACAAAAAATTGTAGAGGATGGTTGGGTAGAAGATATTCTGCCAAACAGTATGAAGCTTATGAAGAAGCATGGAGGAGGATGCTGCTAAAAATCCACTCTCCCTGCCCCATCCCCTGCATCATTTTGGAGGGATGTTGAATTGTAGCAGATAGGAAGAAGTGAGAGCTGTGCCTTGCAATGTTTGCAAATTCTTTGTAGAGCAGCTATCCATAATGGGGTGTGCTTGGCCAGGCTTTGGTTTTTGTTGGATGGTAGCATCAAACAAAAATGGGTTTGATTCTCTGTTTGGGGTGATGCACACAAGCACATTGCAAGGGTTATATTTCCTTGAAAGCAATTAAAGCACCTTTTTTTTTTTTAGCAATCATGTATTCTTCCATTTCTTTCCCTGCCTCTTTTCTTGCCACTTGCAGGTACTGCATGAGCCCCTGATAGATGAGGATCCTGTTTTCATTGCAACCTGTACAGAGAGGGAGCTGCGCAAGAGGAAAAAGAGGAAATTCAGTCTTTGGGTTCGGCAGTGCTCATCCACTGGTTTCATCTGCCAGGTAGGTTTTACCTCTTCAAATGTCTTCATTCAGTTCCAGCAGGGCCTTAAATGCACTGCAGGACCAAAGGTAACAGTCACTTCCCTTGGTCACCTGGCTGGGGGCTGCAGTCTGAATGCCGGAGGCCTCTGACTCCTGCGGATACGAGATGTGACGGACAATGATGACAGGTTCCTGATGCTTTGTTTGCTGTATGATTTAACTGAGAGTTTCTGTCTCTGATGCTGTCCATCTGGCTGCCAGCCTTCAGCTAATTACGTTGAAATGCAGTTAAAAGGTCTGTCTGTATATCCTAAGTTTATCTAAATGTCTAGGTACTGTGACTTATGTAATCTTGAATGAGTCAGATTTTTTCTCTATAACACTGCACCTGTGATAGCCAGCGGTGTCCAATAGACTAAAACAATATGATACCAAAATGTCAATTTTTTCTGTGAGAAACATTAGTGGGGGCCCCTATTACACATCTTTTCACACATCTACCTCTCAATCAAAGCAATAAAATCTGATGTGACTTCAAGGTGAGATGTCAGCTGGAGTGAGAGACATGTTAAAGGGTTTGTTTGTATTATTGTAAGGCATTGGGAACATCTTCTCAAATTCTCAGATTCCCCAACAGCTGATGTATTTTGAGAGCCCTTGAAAAATCTGGTCATTTATTTTGATGCTTAGAGGTGAGGGGGCAGATGTTTACCAATATTTCTTTCTCCCAAGAGCTCCTGTGAAAACGTTGCATCCCACATGTTCCGGAGTGGTGGTACAGAGGTAGGATGTGCACACTGCTTGCTAAGGCTGAATACATGTCAGAACAGGGCCTGTGGATTTGCTGCAGTTGAACATTGGTTCAGAGCAGGATTTGGCTGGTGAATCATTATGACTGTTTGAGTAGCTGTGCAGGAAAAGAGGCTCACTGGGAACACAGGTTTGCGTTTTCAGCAAGGCTGTTTGCTCTGAGAAGAAATTTAGGATCCTACCTCTTCCATCTAGGTTTTAAAGCATCTATTTTGTCTGATACAAAATAGACTCACCTTGTGAAGCATCCTTGGAAGTTTCTGCTCTCAAAGCTCTTGGAAAGTAATTTGCTATATAGAGGCAGTGTCTTTGATCTCCAAGGAGAGCTTCACCAGTCCTACATGCAGTTTATTACTGAAGTGGGCCCAGCGAGCACAAAGTCTGCTCATCTCTTGCCACACTCCCCCCAGCCAACTGCCACAAAACTAATGAGTCTTCAGACATGCCAGAGGTTTCAGATTCTGAGCCATAATTATGTTGCACCTCCTGTCCTGTCCACTGAGAGGCTAAATTAATGGAATGTCAAATTAAACAGAATGGATGCTCAGCACCACCCTAATCCTCCCACTCCCTTAATGAATTAGATGCTCATGCTTCACTTGCATCCGGATGACGTCCAGGATTATCTTACCAGCTGCCTTCTATTTTCATTCCTTGACTTGGCTGTCATTATCAACATGCTGAAATGACTGGGTGAAAGGGACCTTAGGGACCAGTGAAAAAGACTGTACCTTCATGCTAAAATGGAAAAACCTGATATGGGGAGGATGGGCAACTTCAATTATTATGTGATTGAAATGCTATGTTCATTTATGTATCACACTTACAAACAGTTTTGCAGAATCCAAAGCATTTTTGGTGGTTATTTGGTGTATTTAGAGTATTAAAACAGAGGTTTTTAGTTTTTTTTCCTGTGTTAAACAAAGGGAAAAAAATTGATCTAAACTGGAAGTAAATCCAATGCTTTTCCCTTCATGTACACACCTTTTCTTCCATCTCTTGTGAAGTTGCCATCATGAAGAAAGAACTTGTTTTCTAAAAGTTAAGGACTGACTTGTCTATCACCTGTCAAATATTGGGAAAACCTTCAAAATATACATATTCTTTGATACTGTCTGGGTGAATTCCCTCCCTCACTGCTTCCACATGATGACATTGAGGTCCTTTTATTCAAGATAAAATAAGACTACCAACACATCATAAATCAGGATAATTCAGTTTCAAAAATCTGAATAATATGTATCTGTAAAAGGTAGGCCCAAACAGAAGAAAGACTATATATGACTGGTTTTCAGGGACAGAAGGAACCTCAAGAGGTCTTTTATGCTCCTGGCCAAAAACAATGTTCTCCAATCCTGAATTAAGCCTGGTGTTAAAAAAAAAATCTGAGGAGACATCTTATTTTTCCCAGTGTTCTGCTTTTCCTATGATGAAAAAGATTGTTTGGTTTTTCCTAGTGAAAAATGGATGTGCCACATGCTGAGTTACTGTGTGAACTCTGGTTGGCAGCTCACAGGTCAGTTGTTAATATTAGGAGTTTCAGCTGCTTGTCTCCTCAAATTCCTGTTCCTGCTTGTTCTTGTGAACAAACCTTTGAATCAAATTTTTGGATATGAGTAAACACTTCTTTTTGATGGCTCATCATTTACTTTTTTAAGGAAATGGTGTTTGGTTAAAAATCTAGCCCAATAAGCCATTCATAGAACAGAAATGGCATAAAGCTCAAGTGCTGCTTGTGGACATAAGAAGGTGCATAAATAATGTTTGAATATTACACTAATTTTCTGTCTTCTGTACTCCAGATAACTTGACTGCACCCTGACAGTTAATTGTTTTAAAATGGATGCACAATTTCAGATTATATCTCTGCTTCAGAAAATCTCAAGCAGAGCATCTTGTTGCAGTGAATAGCTTTGTTGGCTGAGCATCTCTTCACGGTCAGCTGGCCAAGTGGGAACATGCAGGAAGGACACATTATTCAAACAATGGAAATATATGTGTGCTGCAGTTGGGGACACAAACAAAACCTCTCAGAGCGCTCAGAAGGGCTCCAGGAGAGCTGACTTTGGCAAAGTAGGTGGCAAAACTGCCCTGATACCGTTGCCTTTTTCATCTGCCCTTGACACTGGACATCAAGGTGGCAGCAGCTGCTGTGGGAGAGGGCTTGGGCCTTCTCATTTCTTTCTCTCTGATTCAGGGGGAACAACAAACACAGCTTGCAGGACTTCAGGTGTGCCTCTGCTCCATCTTCTCTTTGCTTTTCTTGTTTCTTTTCAGTCTATCTCCCTACATACTACTTAGCACTTCTATTTCCCTACTTGCCACTGAGACACTTTTAAAAACAATATTTTAATGTCTTGATTGCAGTTTAAATTATTGAAGTAGCTTAGAAGTCTTTCTTCCAGTATTTGCTTAGAGTATATTTAAATAGTAAGTCATGCTATTTAAATCAAAACTCCAGCTGTGTCAGTTTTTTTGTAAGTTCTTATTTCTTTCTTTTTCTCAGAAAATCTGGAACACTTGATTATAAAAATGGTTCATAAATATGATTGGTAGGACTATTTCTCATTTTAGATATAGCAATATCGCTCATCAAAAAATGATGAAGAAAATTCTCAAATTCCTTACCAGGGCTAGTTATTTTCTCCTGGTGAGACATATCATGCTCTCTGTTTGCATTCTTGTGTGGCTCTAAAGGAATGAGCATGATTATGAGTAACTATTACTAAATGATGCCTAGTCCTTGCATAGCTCCTCCTGCTCAAGAAGGTTTTCTGATCATTTTGCAGGAGAAGTAAGCACAGGATGCTGGTGAACCCCAGCACATGGAGAGCTGGCAGAACAAGGTATTCCCACAGTGCCTCATCCTGAAGCACAGACCCATCCATAGCCCAAATATAACCCTCAGACAGTCCCTGACCCAAAGAGCCATCAATTAGCAAGATGAAAGACAATACTTAGATGGTAGAGAGCACTGCAAAGGGACAGTCAGGCAATATTAATCACTCTGATAGGCAGTAATGGAATTAACTCATCAACATTATTATTTGCTTTAAAAGCTGGTATCATGGTGAGGAAAAAATTAGTTTACGGATGTGTATATCCTTTCCTGTTCACTGAGATTAATTTTATTTTCTGAGGCTATACTGGAGACTTTTCCCTTCCCACACCTCCTCCCTGCCCCTGAATATCTGGACTCTGCACTTGCTTTTATTCCCTGGCAGAAAATTCTTGCAATAATGCATTTCATTTTCACTAATATCCCTGTGAAATATGTTACTCAGATTTATGAAGCCCTTTAGGTCCTTGTGCTGGGACTGACTTTGAGTTTCCACCTTCCACTGCTTCCCATGAAGTGATGAGTCAGAACAGAGTAAGGAAAAGTACTGTGTCTCTGCATCTTGAGTCTTTCTATGGTCCTGAAGAAACAGTGATTTGCATGACAACCATGTTTAAAGAGTGAAACCTGGATCAGGGTAAAAAAAACCTGGATCACTACCTGAGAGGGTGAGAAAGGGCTCTTTCTGCAAAGAGCAGCAGTCTCAGTGAAGGGAGATGTCTGAGGTTGCTCCACAGATCAATGGCAGAGTTCTCAGTGGCAGCAAAAAAACCCCCCCCAAACAATGTCAACACCATGCTTCTATAGTATATGCTGTAGTTCATGTCAGACAGAGTAGCTACAGCCAGCTTGAATACTTCATAACCCCGTTGATTTTATAGAGTAAGAACTTCCAGAATTTACAGAAACTGAGATTGTGCCCCAAAGAATTTATAATTTCACAACACACCACATAAGTGCATTCAGTCAATGGGGTAAATAAACCTAGAGTCAGTTTTGTTTTCAAGGTCAGAGTTGCAGGAGAGTTGACCATCTGTGCACTTGTTTAATAAACTGCTCAGAAATGTTGGTGTTTCAGCCTATTTAAGTTCTGTTTAGAGATTAGTCTGAGCCCTTGTATTTCTTTAAACAGGGCCGTGATAATTCCTCTATTGCTAGAACAGTTGCATCTGGAACTACACAGATGTAGCAGCTGCTTTGAGGAGGTTCTCAAGGTCAGGCTTTGTCTGTGAGGGGATCCCAGGAAATCTGATCACCTTCCTTTGTCAGCCACTGGAAAATCCTATCTACTTTCTTCCTCTGGCTCCCACCCAGCTCTGGCTTTTTAATGCATGTGGTTCTGTAATGTCAGCATCTGAAAATCCCAGAGCTCAGTTAGAAATCAATTATCCTCTTGCTCACCAGTGTTAACTGGAAAGGTTTTTGCAGATGTGTGATGGGCCATTTAATGGGCGTTACAATCTTACTGTGTTTCTAACTGAATAGGAAACCAAACCTAAATGTGATCTAATGCAAATATCTGTCTTACATACAGTCTTAGTGTCTGTTTTCAAGTGTGAATGAAAGTTATTTTTAGTTCCTATCTGAGCTGCTTGGAGTTTATGACAATAAAACTACCTGTATGGTTGTGTCCTTTCTGCAACTATTCTCAGGGCAACTTTGCTTGGGAAGGAGACTTAAAGCACCAGAGCCCCCTGTTTTGTGAACTTAATAGGTTTGCTATAGGAATCCTCAGGTATCCCATTCCTTTGTGCTGGGTGCAATAAGCAGAACTAAAAAAAACCTCTCTGCTCTAGGAAATTCAGGATCTAAGTGCAAGAGCCTTAAGCTTCCTACAGCAAATCTCTTTAGTTCAGACACATTTTGGCTGCCCAGAGAACTCTGGAAGCAGGCTGAGTGCAGCAGTGTTTCTTGGCTAGTGCACATGGCAGAGCTCTGGGACTAACACACTGCTAGGTGCCAGTATAAACCCTACTCCTGGTGAGCCTGCATGGGCCAGGCAGCCATCAGCCTTGTGGTTCCTCCTTGGAAATGGCTGGGTCCTTGAGGTCACTGATTTGTCATCACTCGGTTTTGTCTTAAGATTTTACACCCTTTTAATGTATTTTGCTCCGTGAGCTGCTGTGTGTTATCCCCTCAACAGTTACAGCCCTTCTGATAGTTTATACTGCTCCTGCCTTGCATCACTTCTACATCTTCCCACTTACACACCTTCTCACAGCTCAGCTGTAATGTTCATGGAAGAAACTGAGCCAATGTTGTGCAATTGTGTGGCACCAGAGTGAAGCCTCAGTCATGGACTCGAGCTGGGCTGCCAGTTACACAGAGGGAGCCTGGAAAAGTAGCATTAAGAAGAAAGAGGACCCATGCATTGATTAGCAATTGCATTTTGAGGATTGCATCCTTTCTAGGAAAGGCTTTGAAGAGCAAAAGTAAAGAGCTCTGCTGAGATGGTGATGATTCCAACCAGGCAGGAGAAGGGCAGCATGGAAAGAGGCAAATGTGGGCTTGTGTGACATTGGTTGTTGGATGCTTGGCTTGACAGGGCAAGTGTGAGCAGGAATCACTACACTGACATAGTATAGGAGGAGATCAGTGGGGAAGCCTAGACCATAAAGGCTTGTCTCCATTTTCCAGCCCCATTTCCTTTTGATGCTGCAGAGAAGAGGGAAGTGGTAGAAGGCTGGCATGGCTAAAGCAAAGGGTTAGGCAAGTCATCTGAGGGCTGAAGTGGTGTCTGGATGTCAAGATACATTGCAGCAAGGCCAAAGCAAAGAAGGATGATTGCAGTAATTGGGAGTAAAGCCAGGCAGTTCTTAGATATTTGAAAGAATTGGAAATTATTTACATGGAGCTGTTAGAGAAAATGAATCTCCCTGATCTAGATGTGGCTGCCTGGGAGAGGATACAGAGAAGAATCTGCATTTGTTGATCCATGAGTTGTTGACCCATGGGTTGTCAATCTGCCATGCAGGTAACATGTTGTTGTGCCCTCAGTGACGAAGAAATCAAGGAAAGGAAAGCAAAGAACTCTAAGCCACATTGAACTTGCATTGTCAACTGTACCAGCAACTTTTTGCCAGTCTCACAAAGTTGTTTTTAGAAACTTTGAAGAATATGTGCAAGCAGAACAGATGCTTGTCACTCCACAGCACAAAGATATTAGCTGCATCCATGAGTATTAATGCAGATTGAAATAATTCTAAATAGAATGGAGAGGGGGAAAAGAAAGGGATCAAGTAAAGAGCTTTATTAGGAACACCAGGAACTAGCTGGGAACAGGTTGGGAAAATGGTATGTTTTTGCATACCCTTTAGAAAATAGCCTTTAGAGTAGCAGGAAGAGAGGCTAGAACAAATGAAAAAATCTGGGCTCAGTAAGAGCCACCACCACTGGTGCCAATATCTGCTAGACAAGAGATGTCTGGGAAGCGATCATTAAAGAAGCAGAGGGTATGAACTGCAGCAGATTTGGGATGGAACTGGAGAGGAGAATCTCCCAGCAGTGTTGGCAATGGCAACAGTTAAAGGTGAGGTTTAGGATGAGAGGGGAAGACTGACTGAGGTGGGATCTAGAAAGTAGTGCTAGGAATGCACAGTTGTGGGTGGGCTGTGAAGCCTGTAGAAAAAAGAAAGTTATTTTTTCAATAGCTATCAAGGATCGAAAAGTCATGACTACTTTACTTTTTTATCTTGCTTTTATAACTGTTATCTAAAAACATGACTTCTGTTTTGTGGTTGTTTAGGATCTGCCCTTTGTGAAATGTTTTTGCACAAAGTATCTTTCAAAATCTTCCTTCTGTTTATTACTATCTCTGCCCTTTTTTTGCTTCCAAATGTCATCTATTTCATTTGAGAATTGTACCCTGGGGTGCTTCAATTATGTATGAAGGTGGAGTATTTGGGATGTGCTATTCTCAAGTGCTTTCAATACGCCATCTGAGCTTTAAATATGAGCAAAATCACCAATATTTCAGTTTCTAGGGCATATTCTCTTAAATGTGCAGTCAAGATGTAGCTTTTGCTCCTAAGTGTTCAGTTTTTTACTCAGTTTCTGTGAGACCTTATGGATTTTCCAGAAGAAGGTAATGAAAACATACTGGAAAGTATCTGGTGCAGTAGGGCAGCCACAGATCGAGAGAAGGCACAATTGAGAGTGTCACTGTTCTGATAAACAATAGATACTTGACAAATATTCAACAAATAATTGAGGAATGAATAGAAGAAGTGCTGCATATTAAATATCTTCAGCCCATGGTCACCTCCTAAGACAGATGATGTCACTTCCATACAGTCTTTCCCAATTGCTGCTGTAGATCAAATGTATCAGGAGCCATTAGAAAAGACAGACAGAAAGAGATTTCTGCAGGTATTCCAGAAGTGCTGCTTGGGCTGTCCTGCACAGAAGTAGAGGATGTTTGCTGCCAGCAGCTCCCATCTGTTGCTGTTATCCAGCAACACTTGTTGAGCCTGTACTTCTGATGATATCTTGCTGTTGGTGCACATGGAAAGAACACAAAATTCTAATGTCCCAGGACAAACCAGAAGGTGTAGTGAATGGTCTAACAAGCATTTTGGGGGAGCAGTGTCTGACTGTGCCTATGAAGGTCTAGCAGTCAATTTCTGGAAATTGGTGCTTTTTATGCAAATTCCTGACTACTAAATAACACTTTTACTGCATTACAGAAAGGCAGAAGTGCTGTGAGCTTCAGTTGGTAGGATCCTAATGGATTGAGGTAGAATGAAATAAGTTGGATGAGGGAAAATAAAGGCCATATGGGATCCTAGGCATTGCAAAGATATTTGAAGCAATCCCTTTGCCAGTTATCTGTACACAGCCAGTGTTTCACAGCAGCCTTTATGCTTTCCAACACTGCTGCTCTCACCCATCATCCCAATAAAGCTGAGCATGATAAAGCTTTGAATGATGCTTCTCCAAAACACAAAATACTGTGCCAAGAAAAAAGGCTGGTTTTGGATAGGTAAGGAACTGCCCAAGGGGAAAATATATTTAACATTGGAGGAGGAAGAAAGGTTCAGCAGTGGGTATGGACATTGGAATAATGTGCACTGGGAAGGAGAACAGAGCAAGGGGTTGAGATTCACAGCCAGATGCAGAGAGAATTGTGCTAACAAAACCTGTGAAGTATGTAGCATCTTCATATGAAAGTAGGGGTACCTCAGTGGCCAGTTGCATGGTAGGCAGGCTCTTTGAAGGAGCTGCTTGCAGACACAAACCAGCCCACAGCAAGGGACCAGCTGGCACAGCAGCAGTGCCAGAGGACTGTCCCTTGGAGAGGCAGCACTCTACAAGGAACATGGAGCAAGCATGGAGCAAGAGAGACTCTAAGATTTACTGGGTATGGGAAGGTAAGGTAAGACACTTTTATAGACTTAGAGAGACTTCCTGCTTTATTTTCAGCTTATCTGCTAATGCAGGGTCAAAACTAATCTGTCTGCATCTTCTGTCTCCACTGCCCTGTCTGTAGATTTTGAGTGTTTGATGTGTGGTCTCTGTGCTGACATACGAGTAACCTAATCTTAGTTTTGTTGCCAATAATCACTAAATACCTTTGCTGTAAATTTGGAACAGTCTGTTCTTTGAATGCATTCCACTGGCTCTGTGGAGCCCTGATTAATAACCTAAATGACTTATCATAATTAGCTAGTCCTCAGTCTTAGAACTGGAGAAAGCACTAATTTGACAGCCATCCAAAATTAGTGGAGCAGAATCAGGGAGTCTGCAAAAATTGCTGTCTTTGTTCTCATCTGAGAGCTGTTTCTATCAATAAAAGGGGTTTTAATTTTATAATTTTTTTAGCATAAATGGTGTATTTAAGACCTTCTGTTAATATACACTCTAGTTTTTGGAATTAGTGTGCATTTGTCCTTGCACCAACTTTGTTTTCAGCATGTCAGTTCCTTCAAAATACGAATTATGTCTAATTTCCCAGAAATTTCATATGTAACACATTCTGTTGAGTTCTATTCCATGGTGCATGAATTGCTAGGGAATATTATGCAGAATACTAGTGCTGGGAGATGCACCATCTAAAAGGAGAGATGCTGTTTAATTGAATTTTGTTCTTCTCTAAGATCATTGAGGTACAAATTACTGGAAGCACTAGTGCAAACATGAGCATTTTTGTTCTCTGAGGATTGCTATGAATTTTCATTTTTAACAGTGTCTGTTGGTAAGAGAAATAATCTATACAGAAAAGTAATGATGCATGTTTTGCATGGTTGAATTCTCAAACAAATTTAACGAAGTTGTTGTGGATATATCACTCCAAAAACCAAGGCAAAATTACTTTTCCCTGCCCCTGAATACTGAACAAGTTTCAGTTTTTTCTTTGACAGGTAAAATTTTCTGTAATTCATAAAAGATTTGAGTATTTCAGAGCCAAAGTCATGAAGGCAGGCCTGGGCAAGTTTTTCTGAATTTGCATTTGTTTATTTATTTAAATATTTGCAAGTTCCACAATACTACAGTAGTATTTGAGTAACAGAGTACAGTGTTTGCTTCCTCTTATTTCGCTTTCCAGCTGGTTATTTCTGCTAGTTCTTAGAGCAAGATGAAAGTTGGATGTCTAGTTGGCTTTATTAAGTGTTGAACTTAATAAAAGGTGAAGGTTATGCTTCTAAAATACTGTCAATGAAATAAAATAGAAAGCTTAAATACTGTCAATGAAATAAAATAGAAGGCTTGTGTACAAACAAAGGGTTACACACTTTCTCCCTCTGCATGGTTCAAACTGTTTTGGTGGGTTGTTTGTAGGATCTACGTAAAGGATCTGAGTGTTAGTACTGTGCCCAAGGAGTTTGATGAAGGTGTTCTGGCTGGTTGGGTGTGCATTTTGCTCATTTATGGAGGTGCACACACACTTGTGTCACAACCTGATGGTTACTGCAAATGGGAAATAAATCTGAATGTTAATGCAGTGAAGGTAATGGGCCATTTCTTTCTGGTCATCTTACACTGGCTTTTCTTGAAACTGAAGTTCCCATGCTCTCCTTTTGCTGGCAGCAATGGAGCCTGTGCAGATTCAGTATAACATGTAATCCCAGCTATGACTGGAGTCTATTCCTGCCAAGCAAACAATCTTCAAACTGCACAACAGTGAACAGAGCCTCAGAACTGAGGTGAAGTGTGCCATATTTATCAGTAGCTGTGCCAGCTTACCAGAACCGATTTAAAAGCAACAAGCCCTTGAGAGGGACTTTAATTAGCCTTTATAACAAGTGTCTGCTGCCTTCTCAGCTTGTCTCAAGTTGAGCTGTTCAGGTGTGTTGGGAATTGCATCTAATCCCTCTAGATTCCTTATAACCTTCTCACTTTTCTTACCATTTCTCATTTAAGATTTATGTCCATCTCAAAGAAGGGAGTGGTGCTGATGGGTTGGATGCTTTGAAGAACAAACCACAGCTTCACAGCATGGTGGCCAAAAGCCTGTGTCAGAACGCCTCTGGGAAGAACTACATCATCTTCACAGGCCCAAGCATTACCAGCCTGAATCTCTTTGAAGAATTTGAGAAGCAAGGTGTGTATTGGGTGACTCATTGGGTTTTAATGGCAACAGACCTAGGGGCCTCGTGCCACTGAATAAAAAAAAAAATTCCAAAAGTCTTCACTGACATTTCAATTCCTTGTATAGATAAGTTGTTCATGTCTAAGAAAACTTCTCATTCATGAGAAGGTACTATGCAGAAGACTTCCTAAGTTACTTTTTAAATCTACCTTTTTAAATCTTCAAAATGAGGATGTAAAAACAATTTTAATAAGGTTATTTAAAGTGCTTGCTTTTGTTCTTTGACTTAGAAATGTGAGGTAAAATCTGTTATGTGACTTGGGAGGCTTTTCAAGGAATTTCCTATCTGCTCGTAATTTCTCTGTTCCTGTTGTCAGAGATGAAGGATGGGATGAATGAGATGTGCCTTAGAAGTCTTTTTTGGTTTAATGTCTGTTAAAGATGTGTTTTCTCTAGAGGATTTCATGCCTTTGCAAAAGCTCTAGAAAAGTTTGATTTTTTTCTGTTTTGGGGGATTTTTGCTAGTATCAACATACCTTGATAGGACAGATTTTAGTTTTGAAAGCATAATAAAACTCTCCATTAGCAAAAACACACTTCTCAGTGGAATGTCCATTGATAGAGCTCTCCCAAGCAAGTCTCTTGCCACTGCAAAGAACAATCCCAGGTTATTCTTTCTGTCAAATGCCCCCTCACTCTGAGAATGGAAAAGCCACTTTCCTGAAGCTGAGGACTTGTGACTCCCCTGCAATAACAGGATCCTGCACTCTTGCCAGTCAGTTCTAAGTGATTTCATATCACTCTGGTCTTGTTCTTCAGCCAGCACAGCCTTTCAGAGTGATGTGGTGCATGGAAGAGATCCTTCCCAGCAATGAGGCCGGAGGCTGCCATCATGCATCACAGCTACGAGGCTGTTTGCTGACACACCACTGCTGTCCAAGTTGGGCATTTTTGTCATTGCAGAAAATTAAACCCACACCAACCATTACATTAATGAAACATGGCCCAAAGCAGGGGGAGAGTCTGGGAATTGAGACAATATGGTAATTCTCATTTAAAATGAGAACATCAGTGAGCTGCACCAGTGCTGTAGTTTAGCACTACAGACTGTGCTGGCACTGAGGGCTGCATCTGTTGAGCTCCATGCAGAATTTAGCTCCTACATTAATTCAGGCAAGCTGGAAGCTCACTGGCTACAGTGGAATATCTGCATACCTCATAAAAGAGCCATGGTTTCCCAAATGCTGTGAACAGCCAAATGGGAATGGAGTAAAGCATATTTATAGTGCACTGGAGTTTTTCCTCTGAGCAGAGACCTGTCTTTGTTAGATGGCGTTTCTCAGCTGATTATAAGCATTACATTTTTAAGACTACCAAAACAATGATGCAAAATGTGAGTTTAAAAAAATGCAGAAGTTAACACACATACTCTTTGTACCTGAGATGAAATGTTAAGGTTTAAATGTAAAGACAGCTTGACTGAGTTCATCCTCTATGCTCAGCTAGAGAAGGATAAAGATGATCTGGCATGATCCATTTGGTCAGTAACCCTGGTGAAAAAGATACATGGCTATTAAACCATTTGAATGTTTATTACTTGCAGATAATTCAAACTGTTCACAGAGTTGAATTATTCATAGGCTTTACACTGCACAGATCATTCAAATTAATGGTTTCTAGCAGGTAACAAATTCAGTAATGTCTTTTAAAAACATGTAATTTTGACTTACTATCTGATCAAATATGCTAATGCAACGCTGAGATTTCATTTTGGTTCATGATTTGTTATATAGCTTCATGAGACTTTATCATCTCTGACAGCTGCTTCCAAAATTAAATTTCACATCTAGTACACACTATCACCTTCCTAGGGCTGCAGCTATGAGGTGGGTAGGGGGTGGACACCGAGAGAGCAGGTTTATTGACTTTGCAATGTAGCATGGCACTCCTGCATAAGGAAGATCATGGGGAGAAAAATGTTTCTGTTTAATAAGGCAGTGGGATTTTCTGCATTTGCCATGAGCTGCTAGGGGCTAGCAAAGAGGTTTTGCCAGGGAATGTTGAGCTGGAAGGACTGTGAGACATTGGGAGAGGTGAGATGCTTGAGATGTCAAGCTGTGGTGAAGTCAGTAAGAGCCTTGGAGGAGATGGTGTTTATTGACTCTGCAGCAGAGCAGATTGTGTACTGCCAGCACCTGCTGGGATCCTGCTGCATTAGCAGCACGTTTGGGGAGAGGCAAGCAAAGAAGCCTGGACTGGACAGAGAGATCTCTCCTCATCTACACAGAGTCTCCTTCAGCAATGAAGTCTGTGTTGGGGTTTTTTGGTGTGTGACTCCTTTTTGGTGTATGACTTCAACTAAACCTGAACAGAGCGACACGATGACCAGAAAATATCACAAGAGCCTGTTGAAAAGTATCTATGCTCAGGTGCTCATGACAGTTCAAGACCCTTTCTTAAACTGATAAATTTACTTTTTTTGTACAAGAAGATTCCATTTCTGGGCTAGAGCAGAACCAGTGGTAGAAAGATCCCATTGAGAGCCAAAACCAAAAAGAAATTGGTATTGATCTTAACTGTGTCGCCACATTTCTCTTCACAGAGAAAGGCATGGCACAATTCTTCCTAAGAATATTTCTGGGTTTCACATTCTCTGAACCTCTGAGAAAGGAAAAACAATTCTTATCTTATTTTCTATGCTGTGTTTGTGCAAAAGTAGAATGTAATATGGAGATTGTTTACCCAAAGTGATGGTGTTTTGTTTCCTTGGCCTGTCAGGGCCAAGAGTGTGTTTGTCAGGACTGTTGGCTGACAGTCAGGAGATTCTGTGCAGTTGGAGTGCAGTGGAGTGCTTGGCAGATTCAGTTTAGATATAATGTAATATAATGTAATATAATGTAATATAATGTAATATAGTGTAGAATAATATAGTATAATAAAGTAATTAGTTATCCTTCTGATAAGATGGAGTCCTCCTCGTCATTCCTCCCTGCCACAGGGCTTGTCCTGTTTTGATATAACTGCTTTATTTTGTTTGGGGGTTTTGTGACTATGAACAGAGAAATAGGGAAATATTTAAATAAGTTCATGCTTGGAAGTTATAAACTTTCTGGGAACATGAAAATTTTAAGGCAGCTTAAGGTAATTCTGGAAAATTTGGAAAGTCACCCACTGAAACTCTATTAGTTCCTTTCAAAATTCTTGGTGGAGAGGACTTGGGGTCTTGGTAAGCAGCATGCTGAACCTGAGTCAGTAGCATGCCCTGGCAGCCAAGCTGGTCAGCACTGTCCCATGCTGTGTTAACAGGAGTGTAGCCTGTCGATCAAGGGAGGTGATTATTGCCTCCTACAGCTTTAGACAACATGCCTCCAGTGCAAGAATACTCTGTGTACAAGTATACTCTGCTGTGGAGAGGGAACTGTTCTTGTTCAGGTTGACAAGAGGCTTTGGGGGGATGCAACAGCAGCAGCCTTATGCTACCCAATCATGAGAATGGAGCTGGCTCTTTACAGTGCTGCATTGTGGAAGGACAAAAAATAACAGATTTAGGCTGAAAAAAAGATGATCAGACTAGATGCAGGATTTTTCCTGAGGGCAGTGAAGCAGGATGCCCAGACAGGTTGTGCAGTCTCTGTCCTTGGAAGTTTCCAAGCCCAGACAAGATAAAGCCCTGAATGGCACTGTCTGGCCTCAGAGCTCACCTGTCTCTGTCAGGGGGTGGGACTAGAGACCTCCTGAGTTGTTTTTCAGCCTGAACTATTCTTTCATCCATAGGATCCTGTGATCCTATAAAAAAATTTTTGTAAAATCTTAACTATCATTCACTTTTCCAAGCCCACACATGTATTATTGTTAAAGACAATAATTCTCTCTCTTTATTGAGAGCCTGTGGTGTAGCACCTTCACCGTACCACAGGAGACAATAGTGTGCCTTGTAATATAAAGGGATGTCAGTGAACATAATTCTAAGACCTACGTGAAGATACCAAGAACTGAGAAAACTTCAGAAAATAAGATAGCACTTTGATCTTTTTCAAAATCAAAACCCTGAATAGACCTTTTTTTTTCAGGGGACATACAAAGAATTTCTTTCACTGGCCTCTGAATAGAACTGGAAACCTGCTCTGAAATGCCCCAGATTCTCTGTTCTGTGAGCAGACAGAGCAGCTGTCACTGCTATTTGCTGTGGCATTCATTTATAGTCACATCCCTTGTTCCCTCTCTAAGCATTAGAATTGTCCTTTATAGAGGACAAAACCTCCTAAGCTCTGTGTTCCATGCTTCCCTTAAACATATGATCCCTGAAAGTCTCTTCTGCATGTTCTGAACCAGGAGGAGCAGCTGTGTCTGTTCTGCAGAAGGGCTGGTGTTGGCAGAGCTGCAAGAACTGCCAGCCTGGTTGGCCATGGCATTCCCACAAGGGTTGCAGGATCCTGCAGCTCCAGCACATAGACTTAAACAAATTCACCTCTGCTCCCCACAGCAGTCCTACCCTGGTTTCCCAGCTCTGACTTGACCCAGTGTTGCATGCAGAATAAATGATTGCAGAATGTGTATTTTTGCCTGAATTAGCTTGAGCCTGATGGCCTTTGTGAACTGT
Source organism: Zonotrichia leucophrys gambelii (assembly GCF_028769735.1). NCBI lineage: Eukaryota > Metazoa > Chordata > Aves > Passeriformes > Passerellidae > Zonotrichia > Zonotrichia leucophrys. Next base: position 64,537,577 of record NC_088172.1, on the reverse strand, counting down.
ACTAGTGAAGATGTGGTGAAATAGGCTTCAGCACAAGCTCTCTGGAGGCTGGAGACTCTGGGAATGAGTTTTGGGTGACTATACCACACTTCCTCTTCTTTGCTAAACTACCTTAGGTGTATTCATTTATATTGCACCTACAGTTTAAGAAGACCAGAGAACAAACTGTTTCCACTGACTCTTGTGTGTGCAGAAAACACCTGTTGTGATTCTGATTTAATTACAGACAAAAACTTCATTGAGCCAGATGGGTGTAATTTTTATTGCTTCTATTGCTATAGTAACTGGGTGATTTTAAAAACCTCTACAGTAGATTAAGGGTTTCATCCATGATGAGAGATGCTAGTAAATCTGCAGAAGTGCTGCACTTTTCTGGGCTGTACAGCAGGAAGGCTACACGATGTGTTCCTTAGAGAGAAAACGCTTCCCATTATTCTACAAGAGGAGTGGAACACCTGCTGGAAGTTTCCTGCAGGCTTATTGCTACAATACAAGGAAAAGCTACAACTAATTATTATGGGATCTCAAAGATGGCTGTTGCTATTTTGAAGCTTTAGCACAATAATGTACTTACTACCTTGGTTTTATTCCATTGCAGCCTCCTGGAAAAAGTATCACATTTCAATGAATAATAAACTCTGGGCAGCTAAGGAAATTCTTTGCAGGTTTGTTTGTTATCAAAGCAGGAAGATCTTATTGTCTAGAATAAAGCTTTATAAATGTTTGCTATGTTAATGGCATAGTCTGCAGGTACATGACTATACTGTTTGGGTACCTCTTAGCAACAGAAGAAATTTTTATAAAGAAAAATAAAAATTCAGCTTTCCACTGGAGGTGCGGTTCCCTTTATAATGATTGTAAGCCTGTTGTCATCAGGCTTTTCTCATTTTCTTTTATGGAAGGAACTTACAGATTTCCAGGGACTGATTAATTCATTAGAAATAACTGATGGAGTGCAGGTTTCTCCCTTGAGAATGAAGTTTTCCCATTGCTGTGTTAGTTGACCTTTTCTTATGAGTGCCTTAAATTTCTGATGGAAGAGCTGTAGCTCTTTGTAGATCTGCCCTCAGCAACTGGACCAATGCATGAGTAGATGCAATTAATTTATTAGTATTCCTGTAGTGTCTGTGAGCTGTTGAGGGCATGTTCAGCATGCCAATCACTATAGGTGAGGACAAAGGCTGCACCTGCACTCAAGAGCTTAGGTGCTCCCAGAAAGACAGAGGCAGAAGAGCCACATAAATGGAAATCCAGGAGCAGAGGTAACATGTTTATGGAAACATAAGAACAGAGGTAACATATTTAGGGGAAGCCAGACATGGCATTCTGACTTTGTATTTTCACTGTAAGGATATAATGCAAAATTCAGCAGGATGAAAAATTTGATCAAGCAGACTTAGCTGACAGATGAGCTTTAAACCACCACAAGATGTGCACAGATGTCACCTGCTTCCATGCCCACTGCTTTTTTCTACTCAAATGGGTTAACACAAAGCTGAGGAGACCATGGAAATTTCCATCCAAGATTTCTTTGAGTCAGGGAGCAATTTGATGAAGAAGATCTGCTTCTCTTGGACTAACAGAAACAGGCTGTTACTATTTCACAGCCTAATGAAAAATTCAAGCATTGTTATTAATGTTGTTTTCAAACCTTGTTTGTGCCCGCCTGGCTGCATTGAGATGCATTTTGTTGTGTTAGATTTTATTCATTGCCTCTCACATATGAAAAAGCCAGGAAGCTGAGACAACAGACTGTGTCTCCTACAAGAGCCTCTGGTGTCTTTGCAGGACAAGATCAGCTCTTGCTTTAGTGCCCTAAAATCAGTTTTCACTGAAATTTCCATCTTCTCCATCCTTCTGGCATATGCATTTTTTTAAATCA